>NC_056441.1:46913870-47513870 GCF_018296145.1 Oncorhynchus tshawytscha | reverse complement strand
TCAGCTGTCAGAGCAGCTTACTGATCACTGTACCTGCACACAGCCAATCTGTAAATAGCACACCCAACTACCTCATCCCCATATTATTACTTACCCTCTTGCTATTTTGTATCTCTACTTGCACATCAATCACTCCAGTGTTAGTGATAAATTGTACTTGTAATTATTTCACCTCTATGGCCTATTTATTGCCTTACGTCCTTACTCTTCTACATTTGCACACACGGTACATAGATTTTTCTATTGTGTTATTGACTGTACGTTTATGTGTAACTGTGTTGTTTTTGTCGCACTGCTTTGCTTTATCTTGGCCAGGTGGCAGTTGTAAATGAGAACCGGCCTACCTGGTTAAATAAAGGTAAAATGAAAAAAATTGGTAATTTATTTTTGCATCATGTATACAAATTCTACAGGGAGCCTAAAAATAATTTTCATTGATATTTATATTTAACAAAGGCAGTCTTGTGGAAAATAAAAGATAATAATTTCTCCTCAATAGAGGGATTGACTACTTATTTACAACATGATACTTTTTTCATGCCTTGCTAAAGGTTACTGTGATTGATTAGAAATGTACAGTAACATCCTCATTGCATAAAAGGCTATATATCCCTTATCCAAATGCAAAAGGTAAACAAACACTAATATTTTCAGTTACTGATTTCGGAGACAAAAAGATCTCACTTTTTATTTCACAAATCAAAAATATTTATAATGTATTCTGAATACACTTTTAATACCCAGATTAGGTAGGTCAACTTCCTAAAGAACAGACTTGCACTGTATGAGTTTTGTATATAAGCCCCACCCCCCCACTTTGCACCGTACAATTATGTACAGCTATAATATATTATCTCACTCACGATGTCGACAAATGTGATACTACATTTGACACTGCCAAACTGATGGCCGACTGACATAAAATGTCCAATCAGAATGGAGGATAACCAACCATTATTGTGGTGCAAGAGTGCTTGTGTTGCTCCATGGAAATAAAACAACCAGAGATGACGGCAGCGATATCCTTCCCCAGTGGTCACAAATCCTGGTCCCAGAGAGCTACATGGTGTGTAGGCTTTTATTCCAGCACGGCACAAACACACCCATCTGAACTAATCAAGGTCATGATGATAAGCCAATCAATAGAATCAGACATTTTAGTGCTTGGCGGAAACAAAAGGCGGCACACCCGGAAGCTCTCCAGTACCAGGGTTGGTGACCCATTATAACCATTACTGGCACAAATAACAATGCAAGTTTAAAAACAAACAAACATAGGATGTGGTTGCATCCTAGGGGTTTTAGCTCCAGACGTCCTGCGAGTAACGTCCCTTGGTCATCAGTTTCTTGATGTAGTCGGTGGCCTGAGTGCGTGTCATGCCGCCCAGCTCCTCTGCTATCTCATAGAAAGCTGTCTGCACATCCCTGGCCATGTTCCGCGCATCCCTAAAAACAGGAGCATTTCTCTATAAGACATTTGTCTTTTAACCCTTGTTTGAGGATTTTGTGAATTCAGAAGTGCTTTCAAGAAATATGTCAACTCAATTTCAATCAACTTTATTGCCAAGGGGCAAATGTTACTGGAGAAGATCCTTCCTTACCCGCAGATGTATATGTGTGCGTTGTCTGTGTGGATCTGCCTCCACAGGTCCTCCTTGTTGGTCCTCAGGAGATGCTGCACGTACACCTGGAGAGACGGTGAGAGGAAAGAGAGATCTGTCATCCTCTTGAGCTTCCAGTCTCCTTCAAACAAAAAACTGATCTTGCAAAGAAACGTGTTCCTCTTTCCTTATGAGATGAGGCAGCACAAACTCAATCTCTCAGGTATCCTCTGAGGGATAGCCTAGGACTGTATGGAGTATGTGTTGACCGTCCCCACTAATAGTACATCTAATGGTACAGAATCAGACAGGTATAGATAAAAGGTCTATACTACCAACAACCATGATCGGCAACACTCAAGAACGCTATGGAAATATGAGTACAATTTTGTCTTGGTGTCCCAACTGCAGGGTGTGTAGGCTCAGAAAACAATATGGCTGTATGGTGGTCTATGACTATCTAGTCAATAAACATGTCATATTCTAGCTACCAGAAAAGTATTGTTCACCATTTTAAATAAATGTTTTTTTAAATAACTAATGAATAACTAATAAAACAAGTATACCTTTTGCTCTTGGTCCCGAGAGAAAGCGACATTGAGCTTCGTGATGACACCCGTCTTTTCAGCCTCCTCCAAATCCTCCTGGTACAGATAGTCTTCGTTCTTGTGCCTGCAGCCAAAGTACAAGACCGTCTCCCCCACCTCCTTGCCTACAGGAAAAAGCAGACCAATTGGCTTACTTGTATCCATACAAGACAGTTAAGGTGCTTTATTTTAGTCAATGTCACACAGAACATGACAACTCCTAAAGAAAGACTATGCAGCATAACAAAACAATCAGGAAATCGACACTTACACAAACATTTCCATGCTTCTATTACGGTGTCTACCATGTACCTTGCTCTTTGAGCCACCCTCGCTCCTGGATGAAGCCCATGAAGGGAGCGATGCCGGTCCCAGGACCGACCATGATGACTGGGTTGCTGGCCTTGAAGGGCAGGCGGAACTGAGACTTGCGGATGTACATGGGGACTGTGGACTTGTGCCCGTTGTCCGCAACCAGTTTGTTCTTCAGCCAAGTGGTGGCCACTCCCTTGGTGAGGCGCCCCGTTTTAGTCGTGTACTCCACCAGCACAGCACAGATGTGGATGCTATTGGGGTGGACCTAGAAAGAGAAGGCATCATTAACCACTGTTTTTAGAACACACTATTGACCTACAATGGACGCTTGAAAGGTCCAATGCAGCTGTTCTCAATTAAAATAAATAAAAAATAGCTTCTTAGAAAATACCAATATGTCAAACAAGAATTTTGCTAGGACTGTCTGGAAGTGGTTTGAGTGGGGAGGGGGAAAAATGTGCTGTTATTGGCAGAGAGGTTTGGAATTTATTGGGCTATTAACGAACTTACCGCATGGTGATGTCACCATGGAAGGTCAAAACTCCCTTCCACAAAACAGGCCGAAATTTCAGGCTCTCTTTTCAAACAGCTCTTACACTAAAAGGGAATTATCATAAATTTTCCCACTTTCAAAGTATTATTCCAACCTCAGTGTGGAAATATATATATAAAACACAGGATGATACATTTTTTGACTGCAGTGGGCCTTTAATAAAACTTGGTCATTTGACATTATCTGAATATACTTCCTAGTGGAAGACAGCATCCGCTAAATAACTATTGTAAATGTAACATGAAAAATAACTGTATTGACATAGGAGGAGCTAGGGTGTGGGGTCATTAGGGGTGATGTACTGGGGTATATTCACTAGAAATCATACGAAAGAAATGCCTGTTTAGTTTTTTTCTGTTGCAAAACGTTTTGCTACAATGCATGGATACACTCCTGTATATAGGCTCACTTTGGAGGAGGAGGCAATGGAGTAGTAGCGGGCCTGCAGGCGGGGCATGAGCTCACACAAGTGGTCAATGGGAGGCCGCAAGGATGGCAGATCCTCCAGGATGGCCAGGATGTTCCTGTTGTCTTCCAGCACAAAACTCTGGTACAGAGCCTAGTGGAGACCACAACAACAACAACACTCAGCTGGGATAACATGGAGTAGGTAGAAGTTGCCCTTACCACTGATCTGTAGTCAGGAATCTGAGATACACGAGGGTCGGATATATTTACCATCCTCCAAAATTGGTTAAGGTTGGAGTTAAAATTATCCTAGATCTTTGTTTAGCGGAAACCTTTCACATGGTGTTATAGGCTTATCAAGGTTGGGGTCAATTTCATTTAAATTCAGTCAGGAAGTACATTTAAATTCTTATTCCAATTTTTCTCAATGCTTTCTCAAGTTTGCTTCCTGAATTGACATTGAATTGACCCCAACTCTGACGCTTAAGCATACTTTCCCACTACCAATAACCCATCTTCGGTATGTGGAGGTAATCTTGACTACTTTGATTCAAATAGGAGTAAAGTTAACACGGTCTCAGAGCCACACACCTTGCCCTCGGGAGCAGACGAGGCCATCTTGCGCATGTTCTCCTGGTCCTTGGGGTCGGTGGCGTACTGGGCCAGCTCGTACAGGACGTTGGTGCGAGGCGGATGGATGATGTCCAGGTAGTGGGTCAGAGCCGTACGGTAGGTGGTGGGGCAAGGGAATGGGTGCTTCTTATTGGACTCCTCTGATAAACGGCATCAGATAACATCACATTAACATTGGTTATACATTAAGGGACAGTTTCCCAGACATAGATTAAGCCTAATCTTGAACTAAAAAGTCATCTCAATTAAGCTTTTTATTTTTAGTCCAGGACTAGGCTTAATCTGGGTAAGGCAAGCCTAACCTAAGACTTAAGAGTAATAAGACAGTTGGTGAATACACAAAACTTTCTTCTGCTTCAAAAAAAGTCAATACAGTGAGAGTAACATTTCAAGAGATGTCCAAACAGAATGTGTGTGTTTAAGGATCTTCAAAAGACATTGAGAGATATTCGGAGGACTGAGTCAAGGTGTTGCGTCAGGTCAGTGCCGTACCATCAAGGTTATTGAGAGAAATAACCGTATCAAGGTCCACGCCAAGGATCTGTCCCAGCTTGTTCACGATTGCTGTGTCATTGGTGGGATATACGGCAACGTGGTCTCCCGACTCATATCTACAAAGACAGAATGACAAAGGGTTTTTTCAAGTAATCTTGCCACTATGTGAAAAGGCATAATTTCATCCAAGAAGTGTAGCCTATTCCTTTTAAGGAAATATTGTCTGGGAGGTAGAGATAGATTGGTAACTATACAGAGACAAAGTTACGTCTCTCTCTCTCTCTTACCTAATCTTGGAGCCTGTAATGTCAACTTCAAGGTGCATGAGATGCCTGTTGCCTGCTTTGTTGAGCTTGCGGTTAACAATGACTGGAGCCAGGAAGGGGTTTTTTGCATCAAAAGGCCTGGGGGAAAAGGATCAATAGAATTTCAAACCAGTGAACTGTGCACATCAGCATGCAGAGACAACATAAGGTAAATCATAGAGGCGAACATAGATGGATGAAGCAGTGTTGCACTTCAGCATTCCAACAAAGAAATACCCTTTAGCTCCACAAGGGGGCAGTAATACTTGTTTTGAGTGAGATCTATAAAACATGAATTAAACTCTGTAGCAGATATTGTAATGACAAATGAAGATGATGGGGTAAAATAACTCACGGTTTCTGGGTCTCAAAGCTCTTCAGACACCCAAACTCTCCTGTGTAGACCTTGTTCATGTTGATGTCATTGTGCTCCTTGAGCTCGTACTGACGAATGCTAATGTAGAGCGAGAGGGCCTACAGTTAATCTGCAAATCACTCCTTCCATACTCTTTGTGTATGTGAATTGTGGAGGGAAATTCTTCATGTGAAAAAGACAATAAATTGGGCTAAGTACCTGGAGTCCTCTCCTGAAGCCTCCACTCCAAAGTGCTCACACATGGCTGGCCAGAACTGCTCCCTCCATGTCACAAAGTCCTCCTCCAGGCTGAACAATGAAAAGAAGCAGAAAACACCCTCTTATTTTGATCCCGACATCAGGGGTCTGAAAACATCGGTCACACTTTGATTTGGGAGTGATCCAAGGTTATGTACCAATTATTTCTTCTTCCTCACAAAGTGTGCACTCATTCACTTCCCTTCACTGATTTGAAAGGAAATTGCTGGTATAAGAAATATGGTGGAAGCTTCCATTAGCCCATGCCTCCACTAATTCAATGCCTTTAGATTTGTGGGAAGTAGTAAACACTCTTCAGGATAAAGGAGATATTGGGACGCACCCCTCCAACGCAGCCTCACTCACTTGCCGTCGTCGTCTCCCATGCCCAGGTCGAAGACCCTCTTGGCTCCCAGCTCCTCCAGCCTCTTGTCCACATACACACCCATGGCATTGTAGTGTTCATATGTCTTGTTACCCAACGCAAACACCTGCGGGAAGAGTCAACATCATGTCAACATCAGTTCAACATATTCAATATATAGATAGTATCTATAGTATCTAAGATAGTATCCTATATACACAATATTTAAAACACAAGACACACAGAGACATGCACACACACTGAATGCAAGCTCCCGCAGCTCATACATTGTGAAAGTTTATCATCTTCCACTCAGTGTAATTAATGCTGTCTTTCTAGCCTAGGACAGAAAGACAATGGCAGGGAGCGAAAGGGGCCCAAGTGACCTTTCAGAGTGCCTGGCCAGATTCACTTAAGTCAGAAGTTAAATACTTCACCCCATTGAGGGCAGGACCGTTGGATCGACCCCGACAACGCCCAACCAGCCAGGATGGCACGCATGTCAGCTATGGCCGAAGCCAGAATTCAACCATACACATAAAGCCTATTTTTTGCATGTTGTCATTTACTCATCTCGGTCTCACACTAAAGTTCATTGATGTGAAACACACATTTGAAAGTGAACACATGGCAAATGTATGTGAATGGAGCCAATATACGTTTTTCTAGGACAAACTCTGTCCCTGATTATGAATGACAGGGAGGAGAAAGAGAGCGAGAGAGACAAAGAGATACTCACGGTGTAGTTGACTCCATTCAGTTCCCCGTCACTCTCCTGCAGCCAGTCATAGAAGTCCTGGGCATTGTCCGTGGGGTCTCCCTCTCCGTACGTGGCCATGCAGAAGATGGCCAGGGAGTTGTCAATCTCAGCCAGACGGGACAGCTCACACTTTGAATTAAAAGATGCCAGGACATTATAGAGATTTGCTATTACACATGCTGTATGCCATTCAGGGCACTAGTAGCTTTTCAATTTTCAGAACAGGTCCTTGGCTCAAGATACTGATCTGTGCTATAAAGCCTGTGTGAAAAGCAAACAAACCATGACTGAAGCGAATCCTGGACCAGTGTGAGTTGCGGGTCCAAGACCCAGGACCAGAGTACCAGGTTATTGTGATGCGGCAACACGAGTCGCATGGTACTTTTTGCCCGTTGTAAACAAGCTAGCTTGCTAACGTCAGGTAGAATGCAAAAAAAATCGCACCCTAAAGCAGTTATTATCAGGTCTTGTGAAAATACAATTGTTGTAAAATTCTCAAACGAGCCAGGAAACTGGGTACCGAATTTCAACGCCCTAAAATCGTTCCTTTGAACTATATATTCCCTGATATAGAAATATCGTTAGTTACCATGTCGTATTCCTCGGGGTCGGCCGCCATACCCTTCATACCGTAGCGCTGCGCGTCTTTGGACAGCCGGTTGGCAAACTCCTCGCCCGTGCCTGTCTGAGAGCCGTAGAATACCACAATGTTCCTACCCTGGAGAGGGAAATAGCAGCAACAGTTGGAATGAGGGCCAGGAGTTTTTTACTGACCACATGACCTGGAGCCAGAAAAAAAAAGGCCATACTTATAACCAAATCCCAACCCACCCTGCTGCCATTCAACTTTTTTCTGTCCAATAACGAGGTAAAATATTACATTATACAAGTTAGAGCATTGTGTTCTGTGATAGAATAAATACACTAGGAATAGATTCCTAATATTGAGTTGCACCCCCCTTTTGCCCACAGAACAGACTCAATTCGTCGTAGCATGGACTCTACAAGGTGTCGAAAGCAGGGATTCTGGCCCATGTTGACTTTAATGCTTCCCACAGTTGCGTCAAGTTGGACGGTGGTCCACTCTTGACACATACAGGAAACTGTTGAGCGTGAAAAACCCAGCAGCGTTGCAGTTCTTGACAAACCGGTGCGCCTGGCACTTACTACAATAGCCCGTTCAAAGGCACCAAAATCTTTTGTCTTGCCCATTCACCCTGTGAATGGCACACATACATAATCCATGTCTCAATACAGTACCACAGTATGAGTCATAATACCCATAAAAACAGTGGTCAAACAGGGAAATAGTTGTTATTCCAATAGTTATTCCACCATTCATTTCTCTCACTGGAGATATTAGAAACACATAAAATAAGGGTTTAGTGAAGGCTTACTCTGGCGGGACGTTTTGATAACCATTTAAATCTCTCTAGGACAAGCCGACTTATCAATATATTAACCTGTATTTACCCCCCAGAAATGAAATAGTAATTAGCTGCTAATGTGGCTATCATAAAGAACTAGAAATGCCACGATCTGGACGAGACTGCCGAATCGATTCAAAGGTAAGAATCTCTGGATTAATAACTATGTTAGCTAAATGTACTATTTGTAGTTGTATTTATTAAGGATCCCCATTAGCTGCAAAATAAGGCAGTTTATACAATTTACAGTTATATATACAGTTTATACAAAAACATTACAATACATTCACAGATTTCACAACACTGTGGGCCCACAGGCCCCTACTCCATCACTACCACATACAGTTGAAGTCGGAGGTTTACATACACTTAGGTTGGAGTCATTAAAACTTGTTTTTCAACCACTCCACAAATGTCTTGTTAACAAACTATAGTTTTGGCAAGTCGGTTAGGACATCTATGTGCATGACACAACCAATTTTTCCAACAATCGTTTACAGACAGATTATTTCACTTATAATTCATTGTATCACAATTCCAGTGGGTCAGAAGTTTACATACACTAAGTTGACGGTGGAGTTAAACAGCTTGGAAAATTCCAGAAAATTATGTCCTGGCTTTAGAAGCTTCTGATAGGCTAATTGACATCCTTTGAGTCAATTGGAGGTGTACCTGTGGATGTATTTCAAGGCCTACCTTCAAACTCAGTGCCTCTGATTGACATCGTGGGAAAATCAAAATAAATCAGCCAAGACCTCAGAAAACAATTGTAGACCTCCACAAGTCTGGTTCACCCTTGGGATAAATTTTCAAACGCCTGAAGGATCCACGTTCATCTGTACAAACAATAGTACACAAGTATAAACACCATGGGACCACGCAGCCGTCATACCGCTCAGGAAGAAGATGCGTTCTGTCTCCTAGAGATGCACGTACTTTGGTGCGAAAAGTACAAATCAATCCCAGAACACCAGCAAAGGACATTGTGAAGAAGCTGGAGGAAACAGGTACAAAAGTATCTATATCCACAGTAAAACGAGTCCTATATTGACATAACCTGAAAGGCCACTCAGCAAGGAAGAAGCCTCTGCTCCAAAACCGCCATAAAAAAAACAGACTATGGTTTGCAACTGCACATGGGGACAAAGATCATACTTTTTGGAGAAATGTCCTTTGGTCTGATGAAACAAAAATAGAACTGTTTGGCCATAATGACCATCGTTATGTTTGGGGGAAAAGGGGGTGTCTTGCGAGCCGAAGAACACCATCCCAACCGTGAAGCACGGGGGTGGCAGCATCATGTTGTGGGGTGCTTTGCTGCAGGAGGGACTGGTACACTTCACAAAATAGATGGCATCCTGAGACAGGAAAATTATGTGGATATATTGAAGCAACATCTCAAGACATCAGTCAGGAAGTCAAAGCTTGGTTGCAAATTGGTCTTCCAAATGGACAATGACCCCAAGCATACTTCCAAAGTTGTGGCAAAATGGCTTAAGAACAACAAAGTCAAGGTATTGGAGTGGCCATCACAAAGCCCTGACCTCAATCCCATAGAACATTTGTGGGCAGAACTGAAAAAGCGTGCGCGAGCAAGGAGGCCAACTAACCTGACTCAGTTACACCAGCTCTGTCAGGAGGAATGGGCCAACATTCACCCAACTTATTGTGGGAAGGTTGTGGAAGGCTACCCAAAACGTTTGACCCAAGTTAAACAATTTAAAGGCAATGCTACCAAATACTAATTGAGTGTATGTAAGCTTCTGATTCACTGGGAATGTGATGAAAGAAATAAAAGCTGAAATAAATCATTCTCTACTATTATTCTGACATTTCACATTCTTAAAATAAAGTGGTGATCCTAACTGACCCAAGACAGGGATTTTTACTAGGACTAAATGTCAGGAATTGTGAAAAACTGAGTTTAAATATATTTGGCTACGGTGTATGTCACCGTAAACTGTCACCGTAAACTTCCGACTTCAACTGTATCTACAGTACAAAATCCATGTGTACGTGTGTGTATAATGCATATGTTATTGTGTGTGTGTGTGTGTGTATGTCTGTTTGTGTTGCTTCAGTCACCGCTCTTCCATATTTTTATTGTTTGTTTTTTTACTGCTTGCGTCAGTTACTTGATGTGGATTAGAGTTCCATGTAGTCATGGCTCTATGTAGTACTGTGCACCTCCCATAGTCTGTTCTGGACTTGGGGACTGTGAAGAGACCTCTTGTAGCATGTCTTATGGGGTATGCATGGGTATCTGAGCTGTGCGCCAGTAGTTCAAACTAGGGTTGCAAATTTTGGGCAATATTCAGAGGTGGAAACTTTCTGTGGAAATTATCAGGAATATATGGGAATTAAAACTTCTTGCGGCACCCCTCGACAACATTCCGCTGAAAAGGCAGCACGCGAAATTCATTAATTAACAAGTGCAATACACCAAATGAAAGAAACTTCTTGTTAATCTACCCATCGTGTCCGATTTCAAAAAGGCTTTACAGTGAAAGCACAACATATGATTATGTTAGGTCAGAGCCAAGTCACAAAAACACACACAGCTATTTTTCCAGCCAAAGAGAGGAGTCACAAAAAGCAGAAATATAGATAAAATTAAATCACTAACCTTTGATGATCTTCACCAGATGACACTCATAGGACATCATGTTACACAATACATGTATGTTGTGTTCGATAAAGTGCATATTTATATCCAAAAATCTCAGTTTACATTGGCGCATTATGTTCAGTTCTGTTTTGCTTCCAAAACATCCGGTGATTTTGCAGAGATCCACATCAATTTACAGAAATACTCATAATAAGCATTGATAAAAGATACAACTGTTATTCACAGAATTAAAGATATAACTTCTCCTTAACAGGAATATATGGGAATTAACAGAAATATATGCAAATTATTATTAATACCATTTAAATGTAGATGTTTTTTTTCATTGGATATATTTACCATATCATTTGGGACAGAAACATAAACCTTTTAGCTTATTAATAATTGCAAATGATTAAATCCTTCCAATAGGAAAAAAAAAAACGATTTAGTTACGAATTGAACTTTAATTAAATGAGTTGACTCTTCATATGGGATGATTTCACTGAACAACAAAAGAAAGGGAATATTGAATGATCCCCAATGATCCATCGCATCCCCCAAAAACATTTTCAACATACGTCTGTAAAATGGAGTCTAGAAATTAAAGCTTGGTTGTCTTCCTCTCAGGCTTCCATGTCTTCTCCCAGGACCTCTTCAATGTCCACCTCTTGAACATCAGACTCAGGTCTCATCTTCACTGTCACTTTCCAACCTTGTTGACGATGGCTCGTTGTCAGGCTCAAAAAGCCAGACATTTGCCCGGATGGCCACCAATTTTTCAACCCTTGTATTGGTCAGCCTGTTGCGTGCTTTGGTGTGTGTGTGTGTTCCCAAACAGTGACCAGTTGCGCTCTGAGGCGGCTGATGTTGGGATTTGGAGGATGATGGAGGCAACAGTGGAAAGAGCCTCAGATCCACAAAGTCCCTTCCACCAGGTGGCCGATGAGATATGTTGCCACGACTGCCATATTGCATCTCCATCACAAAGCCCTTGCTTGGAAGTGTGCTTCGCCAGACTGCCAAGAACCTTGCCCTCACCCAGGCCAAGGTGTCGAGACACGGTAGTGATGACACCATCGGCCTTGTTGATCTCTGCACCAGACAGTAAGTATGCTCTTGCCAGCATACTTGGGGTCCAACATGTACACTGCGACGTGTATGGGCTTCATGCAGAAGTCTTCATGCTTTTTGATATATTTCAGAACCACAGTTTCCTCTGCTTGGGCCAACAGTGGGCAGGGCATTACGGATTTCTTCTCTTACATCTGCAAGCAGAGTCTGAACATCAGACAGGATGGCATTGTCTCCCTCAATCCAAGCAATGGCTACTGCTATAGGTTTCAGTAGTTTCAGGCCACTCCCCCAAAATACATAATCCAGGAGGATCTTCTTGATGGGATGTCTGTATCAGCAGATTGTGATATGGCCATTTCTTGGAAAGACTCCTTCCCCCCCAGGAGACTGTCAAACATGATGACAACACCACCCCCATGGTTGTTGCTGGGCAGCTTCAATGTGGTGCTCTTATTCTTCTCATTTTGCTTGGTGAGGTATATCGCTGCAATAACTTGATGACCCTTCACATACCTAACCATTTCCACGGCTCTCTTGTAGAGTGTATCCATTATTTTCAGTGCCATGATGTCCTTGAGGAGCAGATTCAATGCCTGAGCAGCACTGCCAATGGGTGTGATGTGAGGGTAGTACTCCTCTACTTTAGACCAAGCAACCTTCATGTTCCCAGAATTGTCTATCACCAGTGCAAATACCTTCTGTGGTTCAAGGTCATTGATGACTGCCTTCAGCTCATCTGCAATGTTGAGACCAGTGTGTCTGCTGTCCCTTGTGTCTGTGGTCTTGTAGAATACTGGTTGAAGGGTGGAGATGATGTAGTTAATTATTCCTTGCCCACCTACATTCGACCACCCATCAGAGATGATTGCAATACAGTCTGTTTTCTCAATGATTTGCTTGACCTTCACTTGAACTCTGTTGAACTCTGCATCCAGTGAATGAGTAGATAAAGCATGTCTGGTTGGAGGGGTGTATTCTGGGGAACATTCCAATACACATTGCCTGTGAGCATCAGAGGTGAACAAGTTGCATACACAGCTCGAGCAAGACATTCATCAGCATTTCTCTCTCGTTCCTCCATTGAGTCAAAAAACCTTCTGATTCCAGGAGGACATTGAGCTGTTGCTATCGATAAGGTATCTGATTCATAATTTTCACCTTGAATAGAAGTAGAGGGACTTTTGTCAGAGGTTCCTTGTTGTGAGCACTGTGGGAACTTTATGCACTTGGCCAGATGATTCTGCATCTTTGTTGCATTCTTCATATATGATTTGGCACAGTATTTGCAAATGTACACATATTTTCCTTCTACATTAGCTGCAGTGAAATGTCTCCACACATCAATCAGATAGTGCCCGTGGCATTTTCCTGTAAAGATGAGAAAGTATGAGAAAAATATATATATTTATACAATTCCATGTACAGATAAATAGTTTAGCAGTTAGATTAAACAACTCCTTTGTAAGATAAATGTTTTAAAATGAAACTGTTATGGGATTTTTATGAATAATGACTAAATTATGTATACATTTAATGTAGAACTATAACTAAACAGAATACTATTCTGTCACTGTATGAATGTATGAATCTTATTATAATCATAACACTGAATATAATGGGTGTAGTTTTACTTCTGAATTAGAATTAGAAGGACTTTCTGTTCCTTGTTAGAAACGAATGGAGCTACAGTGGGGCAAAATAGTATTTAGTCAGCCACCAATTGTGCAAGTTCTCCCACTTAAAAATATGAGAGTCCTGTAATTTTCATCATAGGTACACTTCAACTATGACAGACAAAATGAGAGAAAAAATATCCAGAAAATCACATTGTAGGATTGTTAATGAATTTATTTGCAAATTATGGTGGAAAATAAGTATTTGGTCACCTACAAACAAGCAAGATTTCTGGCTCTCACAGACCTGTAACATCTTCTTTAAGAGGCTCCTCTGTCCTCCACTCGTTACCTGTATTAATGGCACCTGTTTGAACTTGTTATCAGTATAAAATACACCTGTCCACAACCTCAAACAGTCACACTCTAAACTCCACTATGGCCAAGACCAAAGAGCTGTCAAAGGACACCAGAAACAAAATTGTAGACCTGCACCAGGCTGGGAAGACTGAATCTGCAATAGGTAAGCAGCTTGGTTTGAAGAAATCAACTGTGGGAGCAATTATTAGGAAATGGAAGACATACAAGACCACTGATAATCTCCCTCGATCTGGGGCTCCACGCAAGATCTCACCCCGTGGGGTCAAAATGATCACAAGAACGGTGAGCAAAAATCCCAGAACCACACGGGAGGACCTAGTGAATGACCTGCAGAGAGCTGGTACCAAAGTAACAAAGCCTACCATCAGTAACACACTACGCCGCCAGGGATTCAAATCCTGCAGTGCCAGACGTGTCGCCCTGCTTAAGCCAGTACATGTCCAGGCCCGTCTGAAGTTTGCTAGAGAGCATTTGGATGATCCAGAAGAAGATTGGGAGAATGTCATATGGTCAGATGAAACCAAAATATAACTTTTTGGTAAAAACTCAACTCGTCGTGTTTGGAGGACAAAGAATGCTGAGTTGCATCCAAAGAACACCATACCTACTGTGAAGCATGGGGGTGGAAACATCATGCTTTGGGGCTGTTTTTCTGCAAAGGGACCAGGATGACTGATCCGTGTAAAGGAAAGAATGAATGGGGCCATGTATCGTGAGATTTTGAGTGAAAACCTCCTTCCATCAGCAAGGGCATTGATGATGAAACGTGGCTGGGTCTTTCAGCATGACAATGATCCCAAACACACCGCCCGGGCAATGAAGGAGTGGCTTCGTAAGAAGCATTTCAAGGTCCTGGAGTGGCCTAGCCAGTCTCCAGATCCCAACCCCATAGAAAATCTTTGGAGGGAGTTGAAAGTCCGTGTTGCCCAGCAACAGCCCCAAAACATCACTGCTCTAGAGGAGATCTGCATGGAGGAATGGGCCAAAATACCAGCAACAGTGTGTGAAAACCTTGTGAAGACTTACAGAAAACGTCTGTCATTGCCAACAAAGGGTATATAACAAAGTATTGAGATAAACTTTTGTTATTGACCAAATACTTATTTTCCACCATCATTTGCAAATAAATCCTACAATGTGATTTTCTGGATTTTTTTTTCTCATTTTGTCTGTCAAGGTTGAAGTGTACCTATGATGAAAATTACAGGCCTCTCTCATCTTTTTAAGTGGGAGAACTTGCACAATTGGTGGCTGACTAAATACTTTTTTGCCCCACTGTATCGTTAGACCGGCTGGAATATTGTGTTCCTTACAGGACATTCTGTCCCCACCCAGGGAGGGGAGAGACCTTGGGATTGTAGTAGGTTGTTTAACAGGTGGCAGACAATGTGAGAAGGCTTGTGAACTACACTGCTCAAAAAAATAAAAGGGAACACTTAAACAACACAATGTAACTCCAAGTCAATCACACTTCTGTGAAATCAAACTGTCCACTTAGGAAGCAACACTGATTGACAATACATTTCACATGCTGTTGTGCAAATGGAATAGACAACAGGTGGAAATTATAGGCAATTAGCAAGACACCCCCAATAAAGGAGTGGTTCTGCAGGTGGTGACCACAGACCACTTCTCAGTTCCTATGCTTCCTGGCTGATGTTTTGGTCACTTTTGAATGCTGGCGGTGCTTTCACTCTAGTGGTAGCATGAGATGGAGTCAACAACCCACACAAGTGGCTCAGCTCATCCAGTATGGCACATCAATGCGAGCTGTGGCAAGAAGGTTTGCTGTGTCTGTCGGCGTAGTGTCCAGAGCACGGAGGCACTACCAGGAGACAGGCCAGTACATCAGGAGACGTGGAGGAGGCCATAGAAGGGCAACAACCCAGCAGCAGGACCGCTACCTCCGCCTTTGTGCAAGGAGGAGCAGGAGGAGCACTGCCAGACCCCTGCAAAATGACCTCCAGCAGGCCACAAATGTGCATGTGTCTGCTCAAACGGTCAGAATCAGACTCCATGGGGGTGGTATGAGGGCCCGACATCCACAGGTGGGGGTTGTGCTTACAGCCCAACACCGTGCAGGATGTTTGGCATTTGCCAGAGAACACCAAGATTGGCAAATTCGCCACTGGCGCCCTGTGCTCTTCACAGATGAAAGCAGGTTCACACTGAGCACATGTGACAGACGTGACAGAGTCTGGAGACGCCGCAGAGAACGTTCTGCTGCCTCCAACATCCTCAAGCATGACCGGTTTGGCGGTGGGTCAGTCATGGTGTGGGGTGGCATTTCTTTGGGGGGGCCGCACAGCCCTCCATGTGCTCGCCAGAGGTAGCCTGACTGCCATTAGGTACCGAGATGAGATCCTCAGACCCCTTGTGAGACCATATGCTGGTTCGGATGGCCCTGGGTTCCTCCTAATGCAAGACAATGCTAGACCTCATGTGGCTGCTGGAGTGTGTCAGCAGTTCCTGCAAGAGGAAGATTGATGCTATGGACTGGCCTGCCCGTTCCCCAGACCTGAATCCAATTGAGCACATCTGGGACATCATGTCTCGCTCCATCCACCAACGCCACATTGCACCACAGACTGTCCAGGAGTTGGCGGATGCTTTAGTCCAGGTCTGGGAGGAGATCCCTCGGGAGACCGTCCGCCACCTCATCAGGAGCATGCCCAGGCGTTGTAGGGAGGTCATACAGGCACGTGGAGGCCACACACACTACTGAGCCTCATTTTGACTTGTTTTAAGGACATTACATCAAAGTTGGATCAGCCTGTAGTGTGGTTTTCCACTTTAATTTTGAGTGTGACTCCAAATCCAGACCTCCATGGGTTGATAAATTTGATTTCCATTGATAATTTTTGTGTGATTTTGTTGTCAGCACATTCAACTATGTAAAGAAAAAAGTATTTAATAAGAATATTTCATTCATTCAGATCTAGGATGTGTTATTTTAGTGTTCCCTTTTTTTGAGCAGTGTATATTGCCATAGTATCTGAGAGAAGGAGGGACATTTATGACGAAATGTGAGGTATATAGACCAATGTACCGTTCCCGTGAATAAACATTTAACTATTGTACTATTGTAGACTTGGCCTCTGTCTGTCTTCATTTCTATCAGTATCTTACAAATCCTGATATAGCAGACTGAGTAGTTTAATTGAATTGGTTAATGAACACGTGAACTAAATTCTCCTGACAGAAACATATATGGAAACAAGTGAATTAACACTCAGTTAGCAGGCTCAAGCAAGCTAAAACCCACATGGTAGCAAAAACGAACTAGCAGAAATTGTAAACAAGTTAGAATTTTTTTATTTACTAGTCAACAAAAAATAATATGTCAAAGAAAATATATTCACCCCACCCAGTATTGTAATCAAAACTCACCAGAAAGCATCTAGTCCTTGACTCAGACAGTGTAGTAGTGTGGGCTCAATAGCATCTCATTAGTGTGCAAGATCTTGAGAATCAGCTGTACATGTGATGGAAGAGTGCACTGCATATGTGATGGAAGAATGCACTGTGCATGACGAGCGTTGCAATTCCATTGAATTGGGGATAGTTTAACCTAAATCTGCCACAAGACCTAGAATTGCCTTGTGTGTATCCCACAAAAAAGTTCACTGTTATAAGCTGATGAATTTAAGCAAAATTCCAGTCCCATTGAAAATTTCCGGGAAAGTTTCCGACCCTTTGCAACCCTAATTCAAACAGACAGTTCTGTGCATTGAACATGTCAATACCTCTCATAAATACATGTAGTGATGAAGTCAATCTTGCCTCCACTTTGAACCATGCATATGATTAATGTTAGCTCCCTGTGTAAATCCAAGGGCCAGCTGTGCTGCTCTGTTCTGAGCCAATTGCAATTTTCCTAAGTCCCTTTTTGTGGCACCTGACCACATGATGGAACAGTAGTCCAGGTGTGACAAAACTTGGGCCTGTAGGACCTGCCTTGTTGATAGTGCTGTTAAGAAGGTAGAGCAGCACTTTATTATGGACATACTCCCCATCTTAGTTGCATCAATATGTTTTGACCATGACAGTTTACAATTCAGTGTTACTTCAAGCAGTTTAATCACCTCAACTTGCTCAATTTCCACATAATTTATTACAATATTTAGTTGAGGTTTAGGGTTTAGTGAATGATTAGTCCCATATACAATGCGCTTAGTTTTAGAAATATGTAGGGCTAACTTATTCCTTGCCACCCACTCTGAAACTAACTGCAGCTCTTTGTTGAGTGTTGCAGTTATTTCAGTCGTTGTAGTAGCTGACGTATAGTGTTGAGTCATTCGTATATATAGACACACACTTTACTCAAAGCCAGTAGCATGTCATTAGTAAAGATTGAAAAAAGTCATGGGCCTAGACAGCTGCCTTGGGGAATTCCTGATTCTACCTGGATTAGGCTGGATAGGCTTCCATTAAAGAACACCCTCTGCGTTCTGTTAGACAGGTAACTCTTTATCCACAATATAGCAGGGGGTGTAAAGCCATAACACTTACGTTTTTCCAGCAGCAGACTATGATCGATAATGTCAAAAGCCACACTGAAGTCTAACAAAATAGCCCCCCCAATCTTTTTATTATCAATTTCTCTCAACCAATCATCAGCCATTTGTGTAAGTGTTGTGTTTGTTGAATGTCCTTCCCTATAAGCATGCTGAAAGTTTGTTGTCAATTTGTTTACTGTAAAATAGCATTGTATCTGGTCAAACACTATTTTTTCACAAAAGTTTACTAAGGGTTGGTAAAAGGCTGATTGGTTGGCTATTTGAGCCAGTAAAGGGGGCTTTGCTATTCTTAGGTAGCAGGAATTACTTTTGCTTCACTCCAAGCCTGGGGGCACACAGTTTCTAGTAAGCTTAGACTGAAGTAATGGCAGATAGGAGTGGCAATATCGTCCGCTATTATCCCCAGTAATTTTCCATCCAAGTTGTCAGACCCCGGTGGCTTGTCATTGTTGATAGACAACAATAATTTGTTCACCTCTTCCACACTCACTTTACAGAATTCAAAATTACAATGCTTGTCTTTCATAATTTGGTCAGATATACTTGGATATGTAGTGTCAGCGTTTGTTGCTGGTATGTCATGCCTAAGTTTGCTAATCTTGCCAATGAAAAAAAATTAAAGTAGTTATCAGTTGGTTTTGTGATGAATTATCCATCTGGTTTAATGAATGAATGAGCGGAGTTTGCCTTTTTTCCCAAAATGTAATTCAAGGTGCACCAAAGCTTTTTACTAAATCATTCTTTATGTAATTTCTTAGTTTCATAGTGTAGTTTCTTCTTTTTATTCAGTTTAGTCACATGATTTCTCAATTTGCAATACGTTTGCCAATCGGTTGTGCAGCCAGACTTCATTTGCCTCATCTCTCTCAACCATACAATTTTTCAATCATCAATCTACAGGGATCAAACAGTTTTTACAGTCATTTTCTTAAATGGGTGCATGCTTATTAGTGACTGGAATAAGCAATTGTGTCTGTTTGCGCCTCATTACACACCACAGACCAACAAACATTCTTTACATCAACAGCATCATACACTATATTAGGCCCAGCCTTTAGAACTTTGGTGTTCCTAGATATGGCTACTATATTGTGATCAATATATCTGATGGATCTGGATACTGCTTTCAAGCAAATTTCTGCAGCATTAGTAAAGATGTGGTGAATACATGCTGATGATTTCCTTCCTGTGCAGGAATTTGATGCTAATTAGCATTTTCGAACCTGAGAGTAAATTGAACCGAATATATTGATAAAAATCACCTTGTCCGAGAGAGATGTACATGGTTATCAAAACATCACGCCAGGGTGAGCCTACATGAAGCACAACCTTTATTTTAAGTGTTTCTAAAATCCCCTATTGGTATTATGGCTATTTTCGCACCTCCAGTGTTGGGCTCTATGGTCTCAAGGCTTAGAAATCCTTCTTTAACCTGTCTCCTCCCCTTCTTCTACAATGATTGAAGTGGATTTAATAAGTGACATCAATAAGGGATCATAGCTTTCTATGTCATGGAAAGAGCAGGTCTTCTTTATGATTTGTTTACTCAATGTATGTCACCATTCATGGTTCCCATGATAAATCATTAGACAGTGAGCAACAGAGACAAGACGAAATGATGGCGTAAAATACCATCATTATTTTATTTAGTTCATCTTCTGATATCTGGGGACTTTGCAGCCAAATCACACTTGCTTACTCAAGCCTATATCAATTTCTCAAGATCAGCTAGTAACGTTACTGCGCAGGCCTAGGTTCAAATGCAATTTGAAATCTTTCAAATACATTTAGCGTTTGCTCTTTTCTGCCTGGATTGCCAGATGGCCACGGTTTTCACCTTTTCGACAATTCTATTGACTATTGTACCAGAAAAGCTCAATCCAGCCCAGAACATATTTCAAATGATTTCAAATAGCATTTGAACCCAGGTCTGGACTCAGGAGTCCGGAGGATCCACTGCAATCCGCCAAGCTGCCCTCTAGCTAAGAACCATTATGTAAAGCCAGTCTAGTAGCTTGACCATTGTCCTTCCCACCCCCAATATACCGGAAAATAGAAAAACACTAACTGTTTTCTTCATCTTCTCAATAAAACTAGTCTCTCGAGTAGAAGGTGCTCTGAAAGAAAAAGAAGACAAATGTTATGTACTTTCAAAGTCTATTGAGAAAATCATACACTGAAAAATCATTCTTTCACCACTATATGCTGGGACATTAAACACTGCAAATCAATTATGCTTTTCACAAACAAGAATAGCACATGCCTGGTACAGGGACGATCACTTTTCACACTAATAGTTTCACATGATGAACATTAATAGGAATGTTACAAGCATGTCATTGGAGGACCTTCACACTTTCCTATAGCCTGGTTGCCAGATCGGTTTGTGTTTCAGCCAACATTGCTTGGCATGACAGTGAACACCACAACAGAGGAGTTGGCTAAAAGAATGCCAGGCTATCTTGTTTAAGAACCTATTCTCACTACGAGAGACTGCCAAGAGAGTGAGAAAATACCCTTGGCTAGACCTTTTACTGCAATGTAAACTTGTTAACTTGTCACATCTTCGACCGCTGCTTCCGGAGGCAGCGCATGTCACTGGCCCGATTGTCTGATCTTCATGTCTTAAAGTAATGATGGACTGTCATTCCTCTTTGCTTATTTCAGCTGTTCTTGCCATAATATGGATGGTCCACAAATGAACTTTTAACAAGGAACACCTGTTAATTGAAATGCATTCCAGGTGACTAACTCATGAAGCTGGTTGAGAGAATGTCAAGTGTGCAAAGCTCTCATCAAGACAAAGGGTGGCTACTTCGAAGAATCTCAAATATATTTTGATTTAACACTTTTGTTTACAACATGATTCCATGTGTTATTTCATAGTTTATGTCATCACTATTATTCTAGAATGTAGAAAATAGTAAAAATATAGAAAAACCCTGGAATGAGTAGGTGCGTCCAAACTTCTGACTGGTACTGTATTTCAAAAAGTGAGACACACTTTTTGTACCATATGCCACAGTCTAAAGAGAGACTGTACTTCCTGATTTGGCCTCGTTTTAGATTTGGTCATTAAGAAATGCAAACGGCCATGACTGAATTCAAACCTGAGTTGGTTTCGTGTGTGTGTGTTCGCAGGTGGGACACCTCAGCTGGTGTGCGACTGTGACAAAATTGGTTTGACTTTGGATAGCCTCTCTCTTTGGATAGCCTAGTCAGGGCTAGTTAGGAACCATCAAATTACACAATGTAAATGAGAGGATTTATAGGATTTCAGTCTTTGCATAACGTATAGAGTCCCCTCCCTCTATATGAAAATAGCTTCCCTTGACCTTTCTCCATTATTTTCTTTTCATCTCAGAGCTTGCTCGTTCACGCCCACATCTGCTTTTGGTTAGGTTATGATGGTAGAACCCTTTTCACTTTCTAAAAATAATGTATGCATTGCATGCTTATGTTTTACGTGTTAGTCATCAGTTATCTTGCTTTCATCCTTCTTCCTGTATCCTTCTGACCATAGTACGTCCAGCTGTCATAAATGTACGTATGGTCTTGGTTATTGTACTCTTTCAAAAATAGAGTATAGCCTGGGTGTCATATGGCCTGGCAACTAGACCTATTTAATGCTCAGCTCTCCTTAATGGTTCGCTCCAACACACTCTGAATTGATGATTACTTCAGTGCTGCCAAATGTGGGCAGGATGGAAACAAACCCAACCGTCATTTGTTGTGATGCAGTCACGACCATAAGTCTCACAAAATTCAGTTTTGGACGAGACCAATTTTATCCTATTTACAATTTGTAGTCAAATTTGACAGTAGAATAAATGTTTGACTCATATCAAATCAAAAATTGTATTGGTTACATACAGATGTTATTGCGGTTGTAGTGAAATGCTGGGTGTTCCTAGCTCCAACAGTGCAATAGTACCTAACAATTCACAACAATAGACACAAATCTAAAAGTAAAAGAATGGAATTAATATATAAATATTAGATTGAGCAATGTCGGAGTGGCATTTACTAAATTACAGTAGAATAGAATACAGTATATACATATGAGATGAGTAAAGCAGTTTTTAAACATTATTAAAGTGACTAGTGTTCCATTATTAAAGTGGCCAGTGATTCCAAGTCTATGTATATAGGGCAGCAGCCTCTAAGGTCAGGGTTGAGTAACCAACGGAAGCCGGCTAGTGATGGCTATTTAACAGTCTGATGGCCAGCCTTGAGATAGCTGTTTTTCATTCTCTCAGTCCCAGCTTGGATGCACCTGTACTGACCTCGCCTTCTAGACGATAGCGGGGTGAACAGGCCATGGCTAGGGCGGTTTATGTCCTTGATCTTTTTGGCCTTCCTGTGACAACGGGTGCTGTAGCTGTACTCAATGACACATAGGCTGGGGGGGGTTTCTACTTAGCTAACATATGTTCATGTTTTAAGACAGTCATAGCAAGGTTCATTTAGCCATTTGATTTGGAGTTCTAGGCACTTAAGGTATATAAAATAAATTACAATTATTTGATGAAACATTGAATTTGGCCTTATTGCTTAGTCCATAGAAATGTATCGAACAACAGCTTTATAAATGGATAAAGACAGCCCCACCCCCCCAAAATTTAAATGAAGTTGGTCTGAAGTGCCTGTCCTATATCTGATAAGAGAACAAAAAATGTTTTATGCACTTAACACCTTATTTAAGGCACTGAACTATCTTCATATATTCACTTCCATAATTTTTCTTACTGCTAACCGGCTACCTTCAGACTAGTTTTGTGAGGCTTGTGGGCGTCCTAGAGCAAACTGACAGAAGTTGGCAGATCGGATTTACCAACTTCATACAAGTATCGTGATGCTTGTGGGGGTCGTAGAGCAAAACGGAAGACATCATCATACTTGTGAGTCTCACATCTTTGCATAGAGGGCTCAAAATATACTGACCAAAAATAAACGCAACATGCAACAACTAGCGATTTTACTGCGTCACAGTTCATATAAGGAAATCAGTCAATTCATTAGGCTAAGCATTTCACATGACTGAGCAGGGGTGCAGCCATGGGTGAGCCTGGAAAAACATAAGCTCACACATTGGGGAGCCAGTCCCAGCCAATCAGAATTAGTTTTCCCCCACATAAAGACTGTATTACAGTCAGTTTCATCAGCTGTCCAGGTGGCTGGTGTCAGACAATCCTGCAGGTGAAGAAGCTGGATGTGGAGGTCCTTGGTTGGCGTGGTTACACATGGTCTGCGGTTGGACGTACTGCCAAATTCTCTAAAAAGAAGTTGGAGGCGGCTTATTGTAGAGAAATGAACATTAAATTATCTGGCAAAAGCTCTGGTGGACATTCCTGCAGTTAGCATGCCAATTGCACGCTCTCTCAAAACTTGAGACATCTGTGGCATTCTGACAAAAGGATAAAATGCACCAACAGGGATATAAACAAATTTGTGCACAACATTTGAGAAATGTTTTTTCTGGGATCATTTCTTTCAGCTTATGAAACATGGTACAAGCAGTTTACGTGTACCGTTTATATTTTTGTTTAGTATAATAAACATAAGAGCCCAGCAAAATGGATGAGTGTGACGGTATAGCAGGAACAACGGCACCTAGTGGTCAAAACCTGGTACTTTCACACTACTTTATGGTAAATGATGCAAGGGACTTCAACTACTAATTTCTCTGTGGGTAAAAAACTTCCAGATTCACAAGGAATACATTACATAGTATGGAAAAGCAATATTCCAAGCTACAGCTTCATAGTAATTGTCCAAAAGACAATTTCTACTGGTTGTTGGGGTGGGATTGCATGGGGTGTGGGGGGGTATGGTCTGTGGGTGGCTTTTGTCCAACAAAATGTGGACTCCTCCCATCTTACACATTGGTAGGAAAAAGTTTACCCAACATCTGATTTGGAACACTATATTTATTCAATAAATATAAATTAACATTTGGATGCAATCAATTAGCTGAATTTCTCAGATCAAATTATATTGAAACAAAATAATGATTCATGACTTGGTAACAGGAAATACATTTATTTCCATGACATACTTTAAAAGTAAATGTTAGACTGAAGTACAATCAACTTTTAAAAAGTTACTTATAATGCAACATCAATTGAAAATCTTTTGGATATCAGAGCAACCTTGAGGGAATCTTATTTGAGTCAGAAAAGGATGTTCATAGAGGGAGGATGTACAAAACCTTTTCAGAGAGCATATCCAACTGGCAAATCTCAATCTTAACCAAGACTTAAAAATAACTGATGTTGGCAAAAGATGGCGGGAAAGAGCATAACTAACGGAATTACAGTTAACGAAAACGTATGCTCAATCCAGTATAAACTAACCTATTATACAGTGACAAAATGTACAAATTCTACAGCACAACAGCAGAGTCATGTCTTCAGTGTAAAATTAATAATTACTCAATAATTAATGCTTTCTGGGAATGCTTGTCACGCCCTGGTCTTAGTATTTTGTGTTTATATATTTATTTGGTCAGGCCAAGGTGTGACATGGGTTTATTTTGTGTTGTGTTTTTGTATTGGGGTTTTTCGTAGGTTTTGGGATTGTGGCTGAGTAGGGGTGTCTAGCATAGTCTATGGCTGCCTGAGGCGGTTCTCAATCAGAGTCAGGTGATTCTCGTTGTCTCTGATTGGGAACCATATTTAGGTAGCCTGGGTTTCACTGTGTTTTGTGGGTGATTGTTCCTGTCTCTGTGTTAGTTGTCACAAGACAGGCTGTATAGGTTTTCACATTCCGTTTGTTGTTTTTGTATTGTTCGTTTTCATCGTTATTTAAGATGTCTCGATTTAACCACGCTGCATTTTGGTCCGACTCTCCTTCAACGGAGGAAAGCCGTAACAATGCTGTAAAGTCCAGAAATTGTGGGTGGAAATAGAAAGATGGCTGCCAGAAGTATTACAAATGTAAACATACGTTTAATCCATCTGTCTGCATATTTCAAGACATGGCAACCCGATGGGTTGGACAATTCTCTTCTAATCACTCATCTTGAAAAAACAAAATCAATCAATCCGCCATCATTAACACACAGGAAAATTCTAATTATTTATTTAAAAAAATAAAACAATTGCTGATGCCAATCCACTACCTATCAGACCTGGGACAACGAACTTCAACTACACTCAAAATGAAGGGAAGAAACAACTTGCTCTCGCTCTCTGTCGAATCGTACTACACCGGCTCCAACGCTCGTCAGATGAGGCAGGGCTTGCCAACTATTACAGACTACAAAGGGAAGCACAGCCGAGAGCTGCCCAGTGACAAGCCTACCAGATGAGCTAAATTACTCTGTTCGCTTCGAGGCAAGTAACACTGAAACATGCATGACAGCAGCAGCTGTTCCGAACGACTGTGTGATCACACTCTCCGCAGCAGAGGTGAGTAAGACCTTTAAACAGGTCAACATTCACAAGGTCGCAGGGCCAGACAGATTACCAGGATGAGTACTCCAAGCATGCGCTGACCAACTGGCAAGTGTCTTCACTGACATTTTCAACCTCAACACAATTATCCCAGAAACCAATTTGCATACCGCCCCAACGGATCCAATCTCTACTGTACTCCACACTGCCCTTTCATACCAGGACAAAACGAACACCTATGTGAGAAGGCTATTCACTGAATACAGCTCAGAGTTCAACACCATAGTGCCTTCAAAGCTCATTACTAAGCTAAGGACCCTGACACTAAACACCTCCCTCTGCAACTGGATCCTGGACTTCCTGATGGGTCGCCCCCAGGTGGTAAGGGTAGGTAACAACATACTCGCTACGCTGATCCTTAGCACACATCCGACGGGCCCCCGTGTTCAGTCCCCTCCTGTACTCCCTGTTCACTCATTAAGTTTGCCGATGACACAACAGTGTCTGATCACCAACAACGACGAGACAGAATATAGGGAGGAGGTCAGAGACCTGGCCGTGTGGTGCCAGGACAACAACCTCTCCCTCAACGTGTTCGGGACTAAGGAGATGATTGTTAACCCATTCTCATCGACGGGGCTGTAGTGGAGCAGGTTGAGAGCTTCAAGTTCCTTGGTGTCCACATCACCAACAAACTAACATGGTCTAAGACAGTCGTGAAGAGGGCACGACAAAACCTATTCCCCCTTAGGAGACTGAAAAGATTTGGCATGGGTCCTCAGATCCTCAAAAGGTTCTACAGCTGCACCATCGAGAGCATGACTGACTGGTTGCATCACTGCCTGGTATGGCAACTGCTCGGCCTCCGACCACAAGGCACTACAGAGGGCAGTGAGTACGGCCCAGTACATCACCGGGGCCAAGCTTCCTGCCATCCAGGACCTCTATACCAGGAGGTGTCCGAGGAAGGCCCTAAAAATTGTCAAAGACTCCAGCCACCCTAGTCATAGACTGTTCTCTCTGCTACCACACGGAAAACGGTACCGGAGCGCCAAGTCTAGGTTCAACAGGCTTCCAAACAGCTTCTACCCCCAAGCCATAAGACTACTGAACATCTAATCAAATGGCTACCCAGATCTCTTGCATTGCCACCTCCCCCCTTTACACTACTGCTACTCTCATTATAAATGCATAAGTCACTTAAATAATTCTACCCACATATATATTAACCTCAAATTACATCAACAAACAAATTACCCCCGCACATTGACTACCAGTACCCCCTGTATTTAGCCTCGCTATTGTTATTTTACTGCTGCTCTTTAATTATTTGTTACCTTCTTATTTTTTTAGGTATTTTTCTTAAAACGGCATTGTTGGTTAAGGGATTGTAAGTAAGCATTTCACTGTAAGGTCTACTGTTGTATTTGGAGCATGTGACAAATTAAATGTATTTTGATTTATCATGACATTTGTCTTAGTTCTTACTCTCCAACTCCACCTCGACTTGTTTCAATACAAATATTTTCTTCTTATATCTCCTCCTGAGGGTGCTGGACTTCGTGATGAGCGGATCCATCAAGGTGCCGGATTTTCCCTCTGCTTGCTCTGCAAATTTGTCTGCATCCTTCATCAGGCTGCCAGATACCTCCAGCAGTTTCTTCTTTTACTTTCTCTACAGCGCATCTGTTGTCCTCTGCAGCTTTTCTCTTCTGCCCTTACACAGCACGTTACCTCTTCTCCTGGTCCAGGTGTGCTCTGTATTTTGACCTTGCTGATAAAGCAGAGGTCAGTAGCTCCTTGGTGAGAGGGACCTTTACAACCCCACCACAGACTGACATAATCCCACACCAGTCCCTGGGTAATGATTGTACCCTCCTAGGGATGGTGTGGTGACCGTATTACCGCCAAGCCTGCGGTCATGAGTCACGAAGGCAGTCAAATTCCACATGTCCGTTTAGTCACGGTTGTTAGGCTTCTCCAAGCGCCGTTGCTGCTGCTGGTCATTAGTAGCCTATCGAACTTGCTAACTGCCTGATACTCAGCACGCCATTGTCCCTGTAATCACTCTGACATCAATGGAAAATCAAATCAAACACTTCATGAAAGACCATGAGCTCATGTTGCGCAACATTTCTATAGGCTATGCAATAGTGGGAGAAAACATGGCCGCTAATAAAAAAGAGGATCTAATGAGCTTCTATAGGCTCGGCCTACTATATTTATTTCTTAACTTTCCTAATATTAAGCACATTGCTTATATTCACAACAGGAGTATAGCCTACCTGGCTGGCATGAAAATAATCCACTGGGAAAAGTGTCCTCCATTCACTATTTAAGTGCGTAGATGACATGTATTTTTTCCTGCTGCACGTTTCTATACAGATGCATGATAATGGTCCATTCTAAATCATAACAAATGTCACACATATACTAAATAATATATGTAAAGACAAGATCAAATCAAGAATAGTCATTGGCCAAATAACTTCTTAAAATTTAGCACATGAATTCACTTTATAAGGGGTGTAGCGCCTAACTGGCATATATATATATAAGCAACACGTGAGTTCCAAATTTGGGGAAGATCATTTTCACCATAAAAATGCACTAATGCACTTTAGGCTAATGATTTTGCGTTTCGTTAGACCTACTCATCTTGTTGGCTGCCGAGAAGTAAATGTGGACAGTTCAAACAATATCGTCAATATACACCTCGGAATTGGACACGCGCAGTTGCATCCCCGATGTGTCTGTCTTCACTTGTAGCCTGTGAGAAAGACCCGATCACGTGACAGTGAGCCGTGTGAATTAAAGACGCTTCGGATTGAGCAGCACACTCAGAGAGAAGGGTACAACGCAACACTTTGTGCTGCAAAGGGCATAGATTTTTTTTAGGGTGCATTACGGCCACAAAGGGGATGCCGCCATGAAGGCAGTGCTGTCAAATTGTGAATGAGGCTATTGGTGTGTATAGACTGCGCAAAAAACAAAAGCAGAGCACATGCCTTTCAAGTGACTTTAAAAAAATCATTATTAGAGCCTCAACATGCAGCCTTACAATGCATTAAAAACAAAAACATGTTGTCAATGTTTGTAGAACAACTAAAGTTACTAGAATAACTCTAAACTAAGCAAATAGGAGTACCTATTTCTTTGTTAACCGCTCCACACAGAATAGCCGCATGTCCGCACTCCCTCAAATCATTTGGAGAAAATATTTAGATTTTATTCAGCTTTGTCCAATTGTATTCTTCATACTATAAAATAACACCACAGTATTATAAGCATATCATGTCTGCTAAATTAACTAGTGTAGCCAACAGCCATTTGGCATAGCTAGATCAGGACCCAACATAAGGACAACTCAGAGTATGCTATTCTTTTCTTCTGAAATAAACACAATATTCTTCATATCATGCTTCTTTAGACTTGTCTAAAATAAACAATGGATTCATTGTGAAGGTGTAGGCTATATTACATGGATTTATTATACTTTTTAAAATGTCTTCTAAGCTGTGTGGGGAAGCCAGGAGATTCTAAATGTGTTAATGTTAACGGTCAAGTACCGTGAAACCGGCAGTTATTTGCTTGACAAATCACCGGCTGACAATTTTGTGACCGCCACAGCCCTATACCCTCCTGCATGTTACAGGTTTCCAACTCCTTGTTGATGGAGAAGCCTCTCTCGACAGCTGCCTGCCCATGGGACAGAAGAAGCTTCTTACAGAAACCCCAAAGCTCAGGGTACGATTGGCTGAGGAAACCATGCAGGAACACATCCAGCCTCGTCTCTGTGGGCCGGAAAGAGAGGAAGTGCTTACTTTTGTCCTCAAGGGATAGGAAGTTCCCACATCACCTGTAATAAAACAGTTGAAAAGAAATAAGTGAAAACTATTATTTAGATGAATCATATTACATCAGACATAAGTTATAGTTGTGTATACATTTGGTAATAAATCCAGAACAAAACCTCTTCCAGAACTATTCTATTAAACTGTTACTACCAGCAGAGACACCTCCTGACAACTGCTTGTCGAGCAGAAACTTATGCACAAGACTGCTCATGCTTTCCTGACACCAGTCTGGGTCAGAGTATGACAGTGAGGTCCAAACACACCATCCGTCTTATGGTGGGGTATTTCAGGGGGCTCTTGTCCTGTACTTTCTTTTGGATGTTTGACATAGCCTTCATGCAGTCCCTCCTAAACTCTAGGACAGTGAGTTCTCCTTACACTGTTTTTTCTCCAAGGACAGTGGGCCGTAATTTGCGCTGAATGACTTAATACAATAGAAAACTATCCTCACCATAATTTGATAGAAAGTAATACTTTAAATTCTCACATTACCTTCAGGACTGATTCGGCACCTTAGCCTATGTCAACTTCCTTCTGGTGGGCCCAATTATTTTGGTCAGCGACACCCAGTCTGATCATCTGTCCTGGAGGAGCTCCCTCTTGACAGAACGCCTAAGCAGACTATGCCAACAGGAAAACTCTAAATGTAATGCAAATACCATTTTAATTAACCACATTCATCATTAAATACATGTATATTTCCAAAACTCTTATCTTTATCATCACCTCTATCATAAGCTTCATATCATCAACAGTACAATCAGTGAAAAGAGATTTAATCAAAACGGCAATATCAAAAATTGTGCACTGCTATAATATAAATCATTACCATTATCAACTCTTTGTAGTGGAGTGGCATCACTGGCTCGTCAATCTGGTACTTGGTCAAAAAGGGGCTGAAAGTCCTGGAGACAACCATGAAGAACCGCAGTTTGACCCAAGATGAGCTGATCTTGCTGAGCTGTTTGTGTCAAAACGACTGTTCCAGGGGTTGAGAGCAATGCAAGTGGTGTAGTCAGCCTGTAACGTTAGCCGTCTACCGTAGTTTCATGTCGACTTCGGTTACCACTTCACCACAGCCAATCTCTGCTAGCTAACAGATTAATGCACATGCTGTGTTGAAAGAAAATATGCCAACAGTCATGAGTGACTCACTGACTTCTGTCCGCTGCGGGAACGTTACAGGCTGACTACACCGCTCACATCGCCTGCGGGAGCGTTGCAAAATAAATTTAGAAATCTATATTATTCAATTATTGCGAGCCAACGAGTGTCTTCGTTGCCAAGTGCTAAAATAGAAGTCAGTTCTATTTGTAACGCAGATTGCGCTGCAAGTCCTGGCACCTGTCCCATCTCCTCACTGGTTTATAGAAGCAGGTACCCACGTGCCATCTCCTCATTGGTTATACCCATGTGGGTGACTGAAAGACGAACGAGGTCAGTGGCGGTAATGCACCTAATTTATGAAAGTTGCCAATCGCAATATAAAGTCAAGAGAAGAAAAGGCCTGGAAGGAAGAGAGATGACTAGAAACTATTCGGTTGACCATTTTGTGTGTAGATTAATTGGCGGAGTACAGGGCCTTGTGCATTTCAGGTAAAATAACAACTGAATGTTTATAATCTCAGGACAAATTAGCTAGCAACAGCAAGCTAGCTAAATAGGACAAATTAGCTAGCAAATGCAAGCTAACTAGCTAAATTGCCATAAATGTTTAATGCTTTTCGACCAGTTCCCAAATTAATATAATTGGTTCAGAGTTTGTTTTGATATTTTAATCTGCGTGTCGTGATCACGTTTGGTGTGGGGGGACAAAATACATTTATGCACGTTGGCGCACACGCGCAGCCGGTTTGGGTTCCGTGTTAGTGTGGTTCCACTCTGCGCGTGACTCAAGCTAAAATGAGTTCCTTCCATTGAAGTAAATTACAAATCACAATCCTATCACCAATTCTTTACATCACCTCTGTTCAACGCAAACGGAACATAATTAAAAGTAGTCAATATCCCAATCTATATTTTTTAAGACCTTTTAAAAATGTATTTAAGACTTAAAATAATTTATCTAAATTAAAAGCCTTAAGACTTTAAGGACCCACGGACACCCTGGTCTGGGCAGGTGTGATGTCGTTAATGTTTGCATGATGTTGTCGTTTGTATAGTTTATAAAATCTTCCCAAAAATGTAATATAGTTCAGGAATGCTAATCATTCACAACTAGGAGCAGTGTGAGTCGCCGATAGAAATGGGAAATATGCTTTTGTCCTCAAGCCGGGGCATCCCATTCAAACTTAACCATACAGAATTAAACAGCTATCAACTGATCTAACCACAAAATCCTTGAATGGAGAAGAATCTGTTCACGTCACTTGGTGCCAGGGGGCAATCAGAGGTTCTCAGAAGACATGAAAAAACAACGATGAAAGCACAAGCAGTAGACTTGGCTCACATGCGATGCTTGTGAGTTTCTTTGAATGAAATTCATTGAATAAGTCCAGATTCTTGGTACCAACTTTCACATTGACCTATCTGCTGAGCTTTGAGCAAAGCTCAGGCCAAACCTCAGTCACTGATAAGATAAGTGAGTGGAAGGCGGGGCAAGCATGACAGCACAGGAGAAGCTACTCACAGAGAGGTGGAGGGGCCAGGAAAAGAAAACAAAGGTCACTATGGGCCTCCCTGGAACATTTAGTAAATTCCCCAGGCGCCTGAGGCTGTGGGTGCACTCTGACAGAGGCAGTTTTGGCTTACCCTTCACCTCTACTTGTATCAATAAAATGTGATTGCACTGACTTATTACCTAATTAGAGAGGTAATAAGTGCACTGCCAATCACTTCCATTATTTTTTGCATTCACACTATGGACTACACTCAACTTTAGACCACTGTGTATGAACACAGAGAAATAATTAATGTCCTCTTTCGTGAACAACAGTAACAATACAGTAAACAATGCGAGGGTTTAACTTTGCCAAACAGCAGCTTAATCAATGCAAAAATAGAACTACCATTACAGCAATGTGTATTTAAGTCCACATTATGGTATGTAAGCTACATTATAGCCCCTCCCTCAGCAAATACACACAAGCACTGTAAACTGTAGGGCTTTGACGATACCAGTATTGTGATTTTTTGGGGTGGGCATGACAAAAATGAAAACACAAAGCAGAACAAACAAGTTGGTCCTTTAAAAACCTGCTGTCTGTAAAATTGTGCTACAGCTTGGAAAATAAATATTATTTTGTCATCCAGAGTCACATTTATTTTCAACATGTAAATGTTGAAATGTAAGCCGCTTCGTGATTTGTTTCCTTGCCACGATACGAATGAGGTGTGCCTTTGTAAACTGATCTCTAAACCATGATGCATTGTGTGCCTCCAACCCTAAACCCAAACATACAAGTATTACGTAACAAAAGGAACAACAAGCAGACAAGGATTTAGTTTGGCCCAGAAAGACAATAGTAATATTGCAGTAGCACTGTAGCGATCCTTTTAAATTACTAGAGGGGCTATGTCATAAACCCTCAAAGTTACATAATGGCAGCCAAAATGGTCAGGGAGAAATCCAAAACCAGTCTAATTGGAATTAATGGCAGTAGAGGCATAGGTGATGCATTTCCTGCTTTTTAATAACTCAGGAAAATTAAGGCATGTGATGTATCAAACTGTATTTTGGAATTATAGTCAACCTAACATATTGTCCTACAATATACACAGGTTTTATACACATTTTCTGTACAAATAGCATCTATAACAGTGTTTCCCAAACTCTGTCCTCGGGACACCAAGGGGTGGACGTTTTGGTTTTTGCCCTAGCAGTACACAGCTGATTCAAATAATCAACTAACCATTAAGCTTTGATTTGAATCAGCTGTGTAGTGTTAGGGCAAAAACCAAAACGTGCACCCCTTTGGAGCCTGAGGACTGAGTTCGGGAAACGCGGCTCTAAAATTTACAATATTATTTGGAAAGTATTCTCTTTTACAAAATGTTGTTACGTTACACGATTATCTTAAAATGCATTAAATATATTTTTTCCCTAAATCTACACACAAGTACCCCATAATAACTAAGCTTAAACAGGTTTAGAAATTTTAGCAAATTTATTCTAAATAAAACAAACCTTATTTACATCAGTATTCAGACACTTTGATAGGAGACTTGAAATTGAGCTCCGGTGCATCCTGTTCCCATTGATCATTCATGAGATGTTTCTACAACTTCATGAGTCCACCTTCAGTAAATTCTATTGATTGGACATGATTTGGTAAGGCATACACCTGTCTATATAAGGTCCCAGTGTTGAAAGCGCACGTCAGATCAAATACCAAGCAATTAGGTCCGTAGAGCTCTGAGAAAGGATTATGTCTAGGCACAGATCTGGGGAAGGGCACCAAAACATTTCTGCAGCATTGAAGGTCCCCAACAACACAGTGGCCTCCATCAGTTTTAAAATGGAAGAAGTTAGGAACCACCAAGATTCTTCCTAGAGCTGGCCGCCTGGCCAAACTGAGCAATTGGGGGAGAAGGGCCTTGGTCAGGGAGGTGACCAAGAATCCGATGGTCACTGACAGAGCTCCAGAGTTCCTCTGTGGAAATGGGAGAACCTTCCAGAAGGACAACCATCTCTGCAGCACTCCACCAAATCAGGCTTTTATGGTAGAGTGGCCAGATGGAAGCCACTCCTCAGTAAAAGACACGTGAAAGTCCGCTTGGCGTGTGCAAAAAGGCACCTAAAGGACTCTCCGAAACAAGAGAAACAAGCGTCACGTCTGAAGGAAAACTGGCACCATACCTACGGTGAAGCACGGGGGTGGCAGGGACTAGGAGACTAGTCAGGATTTAGGGAAAGATGAACGGAGCAAAATACAGTGTGATCTTTGCCTGCTCCAGAGCGCTCAAAACCTCAGACTGGGGCAAAGGTTCACCTTCCAACAGGGCAACGACCCTAAGTGTACAGCCGAAGCAACGCAAGAGTGGCTTCGGGACAAGTTTCTGAATGTCCTTGAGTGGCCCAGCCAGAGCCCAGACTTGAACCTGCTCGAACCTCTCTGGAGATGGGAGGCCCTGCACTGCTATTGTCACCTGAGTGGCCCAGTGGTCTAAGGCACTGCATCGCAGTGTATGCTGGGCAGCATACAATTGGCCCAGCGACATCCGGGTTAGGGGAGTGTTCAGCCAGCAGGGATGGCCTTGTCCCATCAGGCTCCAGTGACTCGTGGTGGACCAGGCGCAACGCACGCTGACACGTTTGCCAGGTGCACAGTGTTTCCTCCGACACTTTGGCTTCCAGGTTAAGCGAGCATTGTGTCAAGAAGCAGTGCGGCTTGGTTGGGTCGTGTTTTGGAGAACGCATAGCTCTCAACCTTCGCCTCTCCCGAGTACATACGGGAGTTGCAGCGATGAGACAAGACTGTACCTACCAATTGGATACAACGAAATTGGGTAGAAAAACAGCTAAAAAATACAAATAAAATAGACGTGCAGCGACGCTCCCCCTCCAACATGACAGAGCTTGAGAGGATCTGTAGAGAAGAATGGGAGAAACCCCCCAAATACAGATGTGCCAAGATTGTAGTGTCATACCCAAGAAGACCTGAGACTAATTGGTGCTTCAATAAAGTACTGAGTAAAGGGTCTGAATACTTATGAAAATGTGATATCAGCTTTTTATTTTTAATAAATGTGAAGGCATTTTTTTTTTTTAATCAATTTTAGAATAAGGTTGTAACGTAACAAAATGTGTAAAAAGTCAAGAGGTCTGAATACTTTCCGATAGCACTGTAAACAGAACATAAATGTCTGATTTTGTTTTCTTGGAAAGTTGTGAATGCTACAGAATTACATGATGCAATATCAGTACTTGTTACATTTAAAACTTGTTTACAACGTGGATAGGGGATGTTGTTCCCACTGACGATTAAAACCTATCCAAACCAAAAACTGTGGATAGATGGCAAGGTGACTGGGAATATGGTTGAGTATAAACAGTCCAGTCAGCCTCCGTAAGCCACCAAACAGGCAAAACGTCAGATCCAGAGACAAAGTGGAGTCGCAAATCAACGGCTTAGACACGAGACGTATGTGGCAGGAACTCCAAACAATCGCGGATTATAAAGAAAACCAGCCACATCGCTGACACCAACGTCTTGCTCCAGGACAAGCTAAACACCTACACCCGCTTTGAGAGAAACAGTGCAGGCCACCATAGCTCCCGTGGACTGCGAGCTCTCGTTCTCCGTGGCCGACGGGAATAAGACATTTGTGTCTTAACCCTCACAAGGCTGCTGGACCAGACAGCATCTCTAGCTGCGTCCTCAGAGCCTACACAAACATATTCAAATCTCTCCCTATCCCAGTCTGTTGTCCCCACTTGCATCAAGATGTACACCATTGTTCCTGTACCCAAGAAAGCTAAGGTAACTGAACTAAATGACTATCGCCCCATAGCATTCACTTCTGTCATCATGAAGTGCTTTGAGAGGCTAGTGAAGGATTGTATCAGCTCCACCTTACTAGACACCCTAGACCCAGTGCAATTTGCATACCACCCCAATAGATCCACGTATGACGCAATCGCCATCGCACTGCCCTATCCCACCTGGATAAGATGAATACCGATGTAAGAATGCTGTTCATTGACTACAGGTCAGCCTTCAACTCCATAGTACCCTCCAAGATCATCATTAAGCTCGGGGCCTGGGTCTCTGAACCCCGCCCTGTGCAACTGGGTCCTGGACTTCCTGACGGGCCACCTCTAGGTTGTGAAGGTAGGCAACAACACCTACACTCTGCTGATAATTTATTTCAGTTACCTTCACAACAACATCCCCTTCCCAGGAAAGGGCTGAAAATAGCACATATATTAATATATGTATCCTTAGAAATAAGGTTAATGAAATCAAAAACTTGCTAACAACCGATTCATAAACTCAGCAAAAAAAGAAGTCCCTTTTTCAGGACCCTGTCTTTCAAAGATAATTCGTAAAAATCCAAATAACTTTGCAGATCTTCATTGGAAAGGGTTTAAACACTGTTTCCCATCCTTGTTCAATGAACCATAAACAATTCATGAACATGCACCCGTGGAACGTTCATTAAGACACTAACAGCTTACAGACGGTAGGCAATTAAGGTCACAGTTATGAAAACTGTCCGCAATAGGCTGAGAGAGGCTGGACTGAGGGCTTGTAGGCCTGTTCTATTGGAGTGGCCATCACAAAGCTCTGACATCAATCCTATACAACATTTGTGGGTAGAACTGAAAAAGCATGTGCGAGCAAGGAGGCACAAACCTGACTCAGTTACACCAGCTCTGTCAGGAGGAATTGTGGGAACTTATTGTGGGAAGTTTGTGGAAGGCACACGAAACATTTGACCCAAGTTAACCAATTTAAAGGCAATGCTACCAAATACTAATTGTAAAAAACTGAGTTTAAATGTATTTGGCTAAGGTGTATGTAAACTTCCAACTTCAACTGTAAATACTACACATGGTGTGCATTTTGCACACAACGAGCGGTACTCACGGTTGGTCGAGCTGCTTGAACTCGGGGATGGGCTCGGCCTTCTTGCGGGACATGAACCAGTAGATGATGAGGCCGGCGATGAGGGTGAAGAGGAAGAGGTCCAGGTTACTGAAGAGAGGCTCTTCCTCCTCCATGGCCTCCGGCTGGGTGCTGCTCTCTGCTTCCACATCCGGCATCGTCACACACAGGGCTGCCAGGACAACCAGACAGGGCAGTGGTTAGAGGCCAGGAGCAGGGCTGTCCCCAACTAAAAAAAATCTTTGTCGACTGAAAGTCTGTTCTTTCGACCAATCGATTGGTCAAAGTTTTAAACATGTATTATCCATATATAGTACCCTCCAAGATCATCATTAAGCTCGGGGCCTGGGTCTCTGAACCCCGCCCTGTGCAACTGGGTCCTGGACTTCCTGACAGGCCACCTCTAGGTTGTGAAGGTAGGCAACAACACCTACACTCTGCTGATAATTTATTTCAGTTACCTTCACAACAACCCTGTGTGTTTTAATAAAAATCAACTATATGCATTGAGCTTAACTGATGCTTTAAGCGCACTGTTTGATGAAATAAGACCAACAAAACAAAAAGAGTTATTCAGATATCAAGATAACCAAAAGGGAAAAAAAAGAAAACCTGACCATACTGGCTTTTGCAGATTCTGAGATTACTCTCCTGAAGTTGCCGGTAATAGGCTACACAAGGAGTCGGCAACCTTTCTCATGTGGAATGCCAATTTATCTTACCATTTCTACGGATCTGCATGCCAGTTATGATTAAGCCAGGGAGTGCTTGGGGATTAAAAAAAAAGAGGAAGAGGCCTGCACAAAGGGGCAGAGAACGGAGAGGGAAGCGTGTGTTATGAAGAGTGTGAGAAGAGAGAAATATCTGTGTGATTACCCGTTGTGACCTAGACTGTCTGATTACCCCCACTGTGTACCAAACCGGTTTGGCTGAGGACCTGAGTTTTAGGATTACCCCTGGAGAATGGAACAGACAATGAGAATGGATTGTGAAATGGTTGATGAATTCCCCCCTTTTCCCCAGTTTGCAAAAATCCATAATAAAACATTTGCATTCTAAACGAAGCAAAAAAAAGAAACATCCCTTTTTCAGGACCCTGTCTTCCAAAGAGAGTTCGTAAAAATCCAAATAACTTCACAGATCTTCATTGTAAAGAATTTAAACAGTTTCCCATGCTTGTTCAATAAACCATAAACAATTAATGAACATGCACATGTGGAACGGTCGTTAAGACAAACAGTTTACAGATGGTAGGCAATTAAGGTTGCAGTTATGAAAACTTAGGACACTACTGACTCTGAAAAACAGCAAAAGAAAGAATGTGCCTTAGGCATGCTGCAAGGAGGCATGAGGACTACAGATGTGGCCAGGGCAATAAATTGCAATGTCCGTACTGTGAGAAACCTAAGACAGCACTACAGGGAGACAGGATGGGCAGCTGATCGTCCTCACAGTGGCGGACCACGTGTAACAACACCTGAACAGGATCGGTACATCCGAACCTCACACCTGCGGGACAGGTACAGGATGGCAACAACAACTGCCCGAGTTACACCAGGAACGCACAATCCCTCCATCAGTGCTCAGACTGTCTGCAATAGGCTGAGAGGGGCTGGACTGAGGGCTTGTAGGCCCGTTGTAAGGCAGGTTCTCACCAGACATCACCGGCAACAACGTCACCTATGGGCACAAACCCACCGTCGCTGGACCAGACAGGACTAGCAAAAAGTGCTCTTCACTGACGAGTCGCGGTTTTGTCTCACCAGGGGTGATGGTCGGATTCGCGTTTATCGTCAAGGGAATGAGCGTTACACCGAGGCCTGTACTCTGGAGCGGGATCGATTTGGAGGTGGAGGGTCAGTCATGGTCTGGGGCGGTGTCTCACAGCATCATCGGACAGAGCTTGTTGTCATTGCAGGCAATTTCAACGGTGTGCGTTACAGGGAAGATATCCTCCTCCCTCATGTGGTATCCTTCCTGCAGGCTCATCCTGACATGACAATGCCACCAGCCATACTGCTCGTTCTGTGCGTGATTTCCTGCAGGACAGGAATGTCAGTGTTCTGCCATGGCCAGCGAAGAGCCCGGATCTCAATCCCATTGAGCATGTCTGGAACCAGAGGGTGAGGGCTAGGATCAGAGGGTGAGGGCTAGGGCCATTCCCCTCAGAAATGTCCGGGAACTTGCAGGTGTCTTGGTGGAAGAGTGGGGTAACATCTCACAGCAAGAACTGGCCAATCTGGTGAAGTCCATGAGGAGGAGATGCACTGCAGTACTTAATGCAGCTGGTGGCCACACCAGATACTGACTGTTACTTTTGATTTTGACACCCCCCCCTTGTTCAGGGACACATTATTATTCTATTTGTTAGTCACATGTCTGTGGAACTTGTTTAGTGTATGTCTCAATTGTTGAATCTTATGTTTATACAAATATTTACACATGTTAAGTTTGCTGAAAATAAAGAGGACGTTTATTTTTTTTCCTGAATTTAGTTTGTATAAAGTGTACAAAGTTCTTAAGTTATAGGGGGCAGCATTTTCACTTTTGGATAAATAGCATGCCCAATTTCAACTTCCTGCTACTCATGCCAAGAATATAAGATATGCATAGTATTAGTAGATTTGGATAGAAAACACTCTGAAGTTTCTAAAACTGTATGAATCATGTCTGGGAGTATAACAGAACTTAAGTAGCAGGCAAAACCCCGGGGACTAACCGTTCTGTCTGTTCATTGAGTTCTCATTGGGAAACGATATTTCTTAGGAACTTGTTGTCAGTTCCTACCGCTTCCACTGGATGTCACCAGTCTTTGGAATTTGGTTGAGGTTATTCCTTTGTGCAATGAAGAAGTATGGCCATCTAGGAACTGCGTAACACTGTTGAGTGTTGCGCAAGACTTGAAAAGTAGCTTGGTTTGTTGTCTTCCTGTATTTAACACAGATAGACCCGTCTTCAATTTGATCGATTATTAAGGTGTAAAAATACCTAAAGTTGTATTACAAAATTAGTTTGCAAAGTTTACAGGCAACTTTTGAAATATTTTGTGGTGACGTTGCGCAATTTGGAAGCTGTTTTTTTTCTGGATCAAACGCGCCAAATAAATGGACATTTTGGATATATATGGATGGAATTAATCGAACAAAAGGACCAATTGTGATGTTTATGGGACATATTGGAGTCCCAACAAAAGAAGGTCGTCAACGTTTTGTGTAGCACCTGCAGGGTTGAAATATGCTTCCCTCCATGTTTACTGTTGTGCTATCATCAGATACTAGCTTCTTATGCTTTCGCTGAAAAGCCTTTTTAAATCTGACATGTTGGCTGGATTCACAACGAGTGTAGCTTTAATTTAGTATCTTACATGTGATTTAATGAAAGCTTGATTTTTATATCATTTTATTTGAATTTGCCGAGCTGCATTTTCCCTGGCTTTTGGCCAAGTGGGACGCAAGCGTCCCCTATACCGTAATAATAATAATTTTAAACATGGCTCTGGGCTAATGGTCTGTCGAGATTTCTAACTTTATAATGAAAGATGAAGAATAAATGCTAAATTGTAAGAGCAAGGTTATTGTTGTTGACAGCCTATGCTGATTAATGTTTAGCAATTCACATGTAATGTCCACGTCTGCCAGAGTGCAACAGGTCACACGAGTTCATATCATGCCTCTTTCCTTATCTCGAGGTTCATGATACCATATCGCTCATTTATTAACTTTGGACAAAATAGACAAATTAAAACAGCCATCAAACAATATACCTAATAAAACAATGCCTCAATGTATTATTACACTAATAACAAGAGACTGGATATAAGTTCAGTTTAGCCCAATAACTACTCTAACGGAGCTTACCATTACTCCCTAAGGTCCAAGGACTGTATTTTATTTTCAGAGGTAGACTGGCTCTGACAGGCAAATACTCCGTCTAAACGTGAATCGATGCTCAAATTGCGATTCGGTTCTAGAAACATAAAGCCCTTTACTTTCATATCACACCAAAACAATTTCGCAAATGCAAAATATACACTGGTTTAACCGGCTTTAATCACAGTTACAGTGACAGTATTTTTCAACGACAACACGTTTCTGGCGGACTTCTTCAGTTACACACAGGTATTCAGAGCATGCTAGATAGCTAATTAGCACGGTCTTTTATCTTCCGTAAACACGCGCTGTAACATGGAGATATGGCCGTGTGGGAACACCAACCCTAACCCTATAAAAGGTCTATCAATTAAACCTAGCTAAAAATATATATTTCTTGCTGGTATGAAAGATAAGGAAGGTCCTTATGCTTCCAAAACCTTACCTCAAGCGATATGTCTCAATGTTCAAACAGAGCGTCGGGATTCTTAACAAAACATCCCTGTTCAGAAAAGACGCCTTCATCCAATAACTTGTGTAATGTAATGTAATGGAGCAGAGTAATGACCAAGGGCTACATTCAGTCAAGCAATGCCCAGAGATAAACATGTTTTAAATAATAGCTTGGGAAAAAATCGTAGCTTGGCTGCTGAGGCAAGGAGACCCCTTGCCCCGCTAAAACCATTTACAACTTTGTGCTGTTTTCAAGGGATTGTTAAATGTTATAACTATTTGGTTTTAATATCATGACTTCTTGAAGAGCATAGTCAGAAGTACACATTTCCGATTATTCCAAATGTCGTTCCATCAGAGTTATACAGCCAGTAACTGATGTTCATGATCAGTCAACATCAATTGATCAAGTAATTTCAGATACGTGAGGGTAGCCTAACCATTTGGCATGTAAACTAGCTATGCAAACAACGTATGTCATTTAGCTTGCTTCATCAGAGATTAGGCTTTTTTTTTAAAAGCTTGTTAACGAACGGCAAATCCTCATCCAAGTAAAGTGGTCAGTCAGACTTCTGTCATCACCACTATAGATGACAAGCAAATCAAACAATATTTGGATATAGCCATCTAACTAGCCCTATTGACGTGATCTGTTATTAGCTAGCTAGCCAATTTAATGTGGTCAGTCGAATATACGTGGTCCATCAATCAATGTAGCCTAGCTATCATGTCTGTCAGCCGCAATCGTAATTAAACACTTAAACATGTTGTAAGGGGGATAATGTCAGGCAACTTAACTAGGTAGGCAGGCCTACGTTGGTTGGATAAAAAAAAGTACATTAGGTCTACTTATCACTATGTTTAGCCAACTGTACAACGTTTCTACCGGTAGCTTCCAAAGTAAACATCAAGTAACGTTCATAGGAAATGTACATCGCCAAATGCGCCCTTCTGCTGCTTGACAGGCAGAGCGCACAAAGGGTTGGAAATGAACCTAAACCACCTCAACAGGTATAGTTAACTTTTATTTTATATCACTCATATCAAATTTATGGTGGCCAATATTGATAGATATCGTCAGGCTATCCTCAAGTATCTGAAATTGTGATCAATTGATGTTTACTGATCATGAAAAGCATCCAGTTACTTGCTGTATAATCGGACATTTCTCGTTCTGACTATGCTCTTCAAGTGATGATATTACAACCAAATACTGTTAACAATGCCTTAAACGGCACGCAGTTTTATTGATAACGACCAATATAACATGGAATGGAGCTTGACCACGACATTAGCAATCAAATCATACAACTACTAAGTTAGCTGACTCTCCAAAGAAAGTGGCAAAGCTGTTAATTAAAAACAGGGTTTGGTATATCGGTAAGTCAACTTGCTTAAACTAAATAGCAGACTAGAAATTAACATTTAGCTAGAAGCTAACGTTTGCTTTACTTGCTGAAAAGTTTTTACAGCCGGGGCGGCACGGTAGCCTAGTGGTTGTTAGAGCGTTGCAATTTCAAATCCCCGAGCTGACAAGGTACAAATCTGTCGATCTGTTAACCCACTGTTCCTAGGCCGTTATTGAAAATAAGAATTTGTTCTTAACTGACTTGCCCAGTTAAAGAAAATAAAGAAAAATTCCTTGACAGTTGGCTAGGTTATGTAGCAAGCCTTGTCGTCGAGCTAGCTAAGTTTGAATGAAATGAGCTTTATTACAATCCATTCTCATGACATTGACAGTGTTGCCAGAGAAACGGCACTTCAGGATATTAAACATTTCAACATAGCTAGACTTTCAGTTAGCTACTTACCGTCCAGTCTTCACAATCAAGAAAAAGCACAACACAATGCAGAAACTTCACGCAATGCTGTGACTCTGAGGGACTAAACCAAACCAGTTTACTCAAGGGGTGTAGTATTTCCTACTCAAAGAGTGGACATACACGTCACGACAGGCTCTGTAGACAAGGTCAGATCACTTGTACAGAAAAATTTTAAGAATGACCTATTCTCTCTGTCTAACAATTCAATGATTGTCTAACTTATTCCAAACGATTTTCTTAGTATCTCACTTTGCATTTTAAGAAATGGACTAGTCCATAAAGACGTTACCCAATGACTTTGTAACAGTAATAAAAATCACAGATCACAGTGCAGTGGGCCAGGGGTCAAGGTTATGTATCCACCGAATAGTACAGTGTCTTCACATCTCTGAAACAAGTTACCTTCAGTCATATTGAAGGTATCCTCGCATACTGAAAGATTAGTGTGTATTTTGTTTGGTGATAGTACCAAGGACAGATAGTAGTATAGCACAGACCTGAACACAGTGTTGTAAAGTACTTAAGTAAAAATACTTTAAAGTACTAATTCAGTAGTTTTTTAGGTATCTGTTCTTTTACTTTACTATTTATATTTTTGACCAACTTTAACTTCACTACATTCCAAATGAAAATAATGTACTTTTTACTCCTTACATTTTCCCTGACACCCAAAAAGTACTCGTTATATTTTGAATGCATAGCAGGAAAGGAAAATGGTCAAATTCACACACTTATCAAGAGAAAATTCCTGGTCATCTATACTACCTCTGATCTGGTGGACTGAACACAAATGCTTCATTTGTAAAGATGTCCAGGTGTTGGAGTGCCCCTGGCTCTCTATAAATAAAAAATAAAATGGTGTCGTCTGGTTTGCTTAATATAAGGAATTTGAAATGACTTATACTCTAACTTTTGACACCTAAGTATATTTAAACCAAACACTTTTACTCAAGTAGTATTTTACTGGGTGACTATCACCCGAGTCATTTTCTATTAAGATATCTTTACTTTTACTCAAGTAAAAGTGGATATAGCCATCTAGTTTATCCCTTGAAAGTTAGCAAACTAACCATATTGACATGATCTGTTATTAGCTAGCTAGCCAATTTGATGTGGTCAGTCAAATAGGTGAGGGCCCTCGGAGTGTGGTGTCAGGAAAATAACCTCACACTCAACGTCAACAAAACTAAGGAGATGATTGTGGACTTCAGGAAACAGCAGAGGGAACACCCCCCTATCCACATCGATGGAACAGTAGTGGAGAGGGTAGTAAGTTTTAAGTTCCTCGGCATACACATCACAGACAAACTGAATTGGTCCACTCACACAGACAGCATCGTGAAGAAGGCGCAGCAGCGCCTCTTCAACCTCAAAAGGCTGAAGAAATTCGGCTTGTCACCAAAAGCACTCACAAACTTCTACAGATGCACAATCAAGAGCATCCTGGCGGGCTGTATCACCGCCTGGTACGGCAACTGCTCTGCCCACAACCGTAAGGCTCTCCAGAGGGTAGTGAGGTCTGCACAACGCATCACCGGGGGCAAACTACCTGCCCTCCAGGACACCTACACCACCCGATGTTACAGGAAGGCCATAAAGATCATCAAGGACAACAACCACCCGAGCCACTGCCTGTTCACCCCGCTATCATCCAGAAGGCGAGGTCAGTACAGGTGCATCAAAGCTGGGACCGAGAGACTGAAAAACAGCTTCTATCTCAAGGCCATCAGACTGTTAAACAGCAACCACTAACACTGAGTGGCCGCTGCCAACACACTGACTCAACTCCAGCCACTTTAATAATGGGAATTGATGGGAAATGATGTAAAATATATCACTAGCCACTTTAAACAATGCTACCTAATAATGTTTACATACCCTACATTATTCATCTCATATGTATACGTATATACTGTACTCTATATCATCTACTGCATCCTTATGTAATTACATGTATCACTAGCCACTTTGTTTACATACTCATCTCATATGTATATACTGTACTCGATACCATCTACTGTATCTTGCCTATGCTGCTCTGTACCATCACTCATTCATATATCTCTATGTACATATTCTTATCCCCTTACACTGTGCATAAGACAGTAGTTTTGGAATTATTAGTTAGATTACTTGTTGGGTATTACTGCATTGTCGGAACTAGAAGCACAAGCATTTCGCTACACTCGCATTAACATCTGCTAACCATGTGTATGTGACAAATAGATTTGATTTGATTTGAAATAGACATGGTCCATCAATCGATCAATGTAGCCTAGCTATCATGTCTGTCAGCCGCAATCGTGATTAAACACTTAAAAACAATGTTGAAAGGGGGATAATGTTAGGCAACTTAACTAGGTAGTGTTAGATGAATTTAGTTCTTATGTGTTCATTAACCAATTCAATTAAAACACTCTGTCCATTTCTAAGAATTTGTAAGGTTCTTATTTGCATAAAATGGACAGAGACCAGCCACGAAAATTTGCCAATAGTGTTTTTTCTCGAGAGCTCTGGTCATAATACCATGTACATTGGTTTATATACCTCACATTTCGTAAAAAATGTCCCTCCTCCTCTCAGATACAATGGCAATATAGTTCACAAGCCTTCTCACATTGTCTGCCACCTGTTAAACAATCTACTACAAGCCCAAGGTCTCACACCTCCCTGGGTAGGGACAGAATGTCCTGTAAGGAACACAGTATTCTAGTCGGTCTGACGATAGCTCCATTAGTTTCTAACAAGGAACAGAAAGTCCTTGTTCTAATTCTTGACTAAAATTACACACATTATATTCAGTGTTATGATTATAATAAGATTCATACATTCATACAGTGACAGAGTAGTATTCTGTTTAGTTATAGTTCTACGTTAAATGTGTACATCATTTAGTCATTATTATCCCATAACAGGTATGTAGGTAGGTAGTCTAGGTTGGAACTGTCACAAGTAATCATTTTAATTCTGAACTCGAATAAACTGATTGAAGCAAGATGCTTTTTGAGACAAACACTCACACAGTTCTGGGTTGCTTATCTGCAGCAGGAAGCGGTCTCCTGCCTGACTGAGAAAGCACTAGATGTTCTGATCCAGTTTGGCACTACATACCTATGCAAGTCAGGGTTCTCAAGTACAGAAACAGTGTCAATGCTGAGCATGACCTCAGTGTTGCACTGTCAAAAACTGAGCCCAGAATAGACATGCTTGCTGAAAACTTCAACCAGCCACAGACCTCTCATTAGGACTGTGTGTATGTGTGTGTTTTCTGGTCTACATCTGTGTGATGTGATCAATCAGTTTATTCCAGTTCAGAATAAAACACATGTATTTTAAGAGCAACAGTTCCAACCTAGACTTTCTATCAACAATAACTTATACAGTAAGATGTACAGTAGGCCAGAATTTGTTATCTGTACTGTTACTTAAGGTTGCACAATCAAAAAACCTGTGTCTGTTCTATTATACATCTGTGTGATGTGATCAATCCGTTTTATTCCAGTTCAGAATTGTATTTTAAAAGCAGTTCCAACCTAGACAGGTATGTAAGAGTGTTGTTAATGGGGGAAAATAAACAAATATATTTATGGGTATTTCATTGTTATTTGTTTTTGTCTATATTGCATTTTTTTTAGGCATAAGGGCAACGAAATGTACCAATATTTGTGTATAGTTGCATATTTTCCTAAGCTTGGGTCCTAGGAAAACATTGAATTTCTAATTCTGTTAAAGAACCTCTGCTTTACAGTCTTGGAGCCGATGCATCCTGAACAGAGAGAGTCCGTTGTAGAGTTGCCAAAACTGCCACACAAAACATCAATTACCAACTTTACACACAAAACAATTAAGTAATACAAAACACATGCACACACACAAAATCCCAAATGCCAGGTCAATCAAATGTTTAGGGCAGAACTGGGTTCAAATAATTTGAGCACTTGTTTGAGTCTGCCTGGAGTGCCAGATGGGCAGGGTTTGCAGTTTTGGGACTTTATTGGTTTATTAAGCCAGGTAACCTCAAACAGGCACAGATAAATGATTTGAAATTATTGTTTCAAGTTTGACAAAGCATAGAATATAACTGAAGATTTACAGTGCCTCCAGAAAGTATTCACACCCCTTGACTTTTTCATAATTTTGTTGTCTTACAGCCTGAATTTAAATGGATCAAATTAAGATTTTGTGTCACTGGCCTACACACAATACCGCATTTTGGCAAGCCTAAATACGTTCAGGAGTAAAAATGTGCTTAACAAATCACATAAGCTGCATGGACTTATTCTGTGTTCAATAATAGTGGTTTAGATTATTTATTTATGACTAACCTATCTCTGTACCCCACACACAGTTACCTGTAAGGTCTCTCAATCGAGCAGTGAAGGTCAAGCACATATTCAATCACAAAGACCAGGGAGGTTTTTCAATGCCTCGCAAAGAAGGGCACCAATTGGTAGATGTTTTTTTTTATTTTTTTAAATAACCGATGCTGAATATCCTTTTGAGCATGGTGAAGTTATTAATTAGGCTTTGGAAGGTGTACCAATACACCCATTCACTACAAAGATACAGGCGTCCTTCCTAACTCAGTTGCTGGACAGGAAGGAAACTGCTCAATAATTTCACCATGATTTTTTAAAACAGTTAGAGTTTAATGGTTGTGATATGAGAAAACAGAGGATGGATCAACAACATTGTAGTTAGTATTGTGTACTAACCTAAATGACAGAGTAAAAAGTAGGAAGCCTGTATATAATACAAATAATCCACAATGTTCATCCTGTATGCAACAAGGCACTGAAGTAATACTGCAAAAAATATGGCAAAGAAATTTACTTTATGTCCTGAATACAAAGTGTTGTTTGTGGCAAGTCCAACACAACACATTGCTGAGTACTTACCACTTCATATTTTCAAGCATGGTGGTGGCTGCATCATGTTATGGGTATGCTTGTCATTGGCAAGGACTAGAGTTTTTAGACAAATAAACAGAATACTTCTAAGCACAGACAAAATCTTAGAAAGAAGACTGAAGCAGGTTTTCCTCTAACAGACACTGAGATGAATTATCACTTTTCATCAGGACAATAACCTAAAACACGAGGCCAAATCTACACTGGAGTTGCTTATCAAGACAACATTGAATGTTCTTGAGTGGCCTAGTTGGTTGTGACTTAAATATTGGCTTGATAATCTATGGCAAGACTTGGTAATGACTTTCTGGCAATGATCAACAACCTACTTGACAGAGCTTGAAGAATTTAAGGAATAATGGGCAAATATTGTACAATCCATGTGTGCAAAGCTCTTAGAGACTTACCCCAAAAGAGTCACAGCTGTAATCACTGCCAAAAGTGTTTGTAACATGTGGGGGGTGAACACTGGTCACTTTAATATTGTTTACATACTTACCCCCTTCAAATGTATATACTGTTTTCTAGTCAAGGCTCATCTTATATAACTACTGCTGTACACACCTTTTCTTTTCATATACTATCCATAGTGTCTATACATCCCATCATACATATATAGTGCCTTCGGAAACTATTCAGACACCTTGACTTTTTCCACATATTTGGTAGGTTACAGCCTTATTCTAAAATTCATTACAATTTTTCCCCTCAATCTACACAATACCCCATTATGACAAAGCAAAAACTGGATTTCAGACATTTTTGCTCATTTACAAAAAATAATAAAAGATCACATTTACATAAGTATTCAGACCCTTTACTCAGTACTTTTTTGAAGCAGTTTTGGCAGCGATTACAGACTTCAGTTATCTTGGGTATAACGCTACAAGCTTGGCACACCTGTATTTGGGGAGTTTCTCCCATTCTTCTCTGCAGATCCTCTCAAGCACTGTCAGATTGGATGGGGAGTGTCGCTGCACAGCTATTTTCAGGTCATTCAGGCCAAATAGTTCAATCTTGGTTTCATCAGACCAGAGAATCTTGTTTCTCATGGTCTGAGAGTCTTTCGGTGACTTTCCACAAACTCCAAGGTCTTTTACTGAGACTTTTACTGAGAAGTTGCTTCCGTCTGGTCACTCTACCATAAAGGCCTTATTAGTGGAGTACTGCAGAGATGGTTGTCCTTCTGGAAGGTTCTCCCATCTCCACAAGGGAACTCTAGAGCTCTGTCAGAGAGACCATCGAGTTCTCAGTCACCTCCCTGACCAAGCCCCTTCTCCCCCGATTGCTCAGTTTGGCCGGGGGGCCAGCTCTAGGGAGAGTCTTGGTGGTTCTTGGGGACCTTCAATGCTGCAGACATTTTTTGGTACCATTCCCCAGATCTATGCCATGACACAATCCTGTCTCCGAGCTCTATGGACAATTCCTTCGACCTCATGGCTTGGTTTTTGCTCTGACATGCATTGTCAACTCTGGGACCTTGTATGCATGGAGATTTCTGATAATTGAAATTATTATTTTATTTTTTATATGACAGGTGTGCGCCTTTCCAAATCATGTCCAATCAATTGAATTGACCACAGGTGGACTCCAATCAAGTTGTAGAAACATCTGAAGGATGATCAATGGAAACGGGATGCACCTGAGCTCAATTTCAAGTCTCATAACAAAGGGTCTGAATACTGTAAATAAGGTATTTTTTTAAATAGATTTAATAAAATTTCTAAAACTTGTTTTCGCTTTGTCATTATAGGGTTTAATGTGTAGATTATTGAATCCATTTTAAAATAAGGATGTAACATAAAATGTGAAAAAAGTCAAGGGGTCTGAATACTTTCCCAAAGACACTGCGTGTGTGATTTATTATGCAATCCCTGTGCAACAACAAAGTAGCCTCAGTGTGACTCACTTTTATATACGTGACAAAGCAAACTAACTCCAGCTCAACTAATCTCACAGCCAGTGGAATCCCACAGCCAGATCCCATACTCACATGACCAAAAAACAGGAAGGGCAGAAGAAATGTCAGCCCTCGCCACATCCAGGACTGAAATCCTTCTGAAGGATAGATGGGCACAGAGTAGATGTAACCAAATGTATCTCAAATATATCTCTATGTAACTATAACAAGGCGCGTCATTATTAGACTGTCTCACCCACAGTCCGGTAGATTGTGTCTTTCTCCCAGGGTTCTTAGTCTGTACAGACAGCCGCTCTGATAGTAGTACTGCATACAGTGAACTATGTCTGTGTTGCCAGAAAATACACACGCACGCACAAACTCGACAATTACTTGCTGTAATTGTAACGCTAATGTATTCCTTGTGTTTTAAGACTTGTTTTGAAAGCTTACTTTGATATAAAGAAAAGGCGAGGAATTGGTTCCTGAAACTCTGGTACAGGTATCCATCAGGCCTACCAGACATCTGATAATGACTGTTGAATACAGTGTACTATATTGTATACGGTAAACCTTTTAACTTCACAGTTCAATACAGGCTCATCTTCAAATTGCTCATGGTCACCTGCAAAGCACTCAATGGACTGGAGCCCACATATCTTACTGACCTCCTGCAGCATCCCTACACTCCCACCTGTTCACTATGCTCTTCGACACTGGCTTCCTCACCATCTCTAACACCAAGCTCTGATCCATGGAAGACCAGACTTTTTAGAACTGCAGCTCCCTAACTCTGGAACTCCCTCCCTCTCCATGTCGGAACCTCAAAATCCATACAAATATTCAAATCCACACAGACTTACCCAGATTCCCTGTTGTCTTAGCTTTCATCCTCTGTCTAGTTCACTTCCCTGGTTAGTCTGTCATCATGTTTAGTGTTCTCCATGGTTAGTCTGCCCTTATGTTTAGTGCACCTTTATATATTTACTTATTTAATATGTGATTTTATTACTTTATATCCTGCTGATTTTGATGTGTATGTAGGTTAAGTGACTTTGTGTGTCGTGAATAGCGAATAGTTATAATAGCCCTTTCCTACAGTCAAATGACCAAATAGTCCTCTTGTGGCCTCATGGGTGGAATGCTATTATATTTCATAATTAATAAACAATATTTAAATTAAATTAACTGAAAATCCGGTGTTTATGTCAAATGGTTTTGTGAGGTCTTCTGTGATGTATATCAAGTGTCAAGTTGGAATGCAAACTTAAAATTGAATACATTTCAATTATATTTCTGTCATCTTTCTTTAAGCCCATAACCATGTGTGTGAGGTGTACACATTTGTTTCAAAGTAGATTTGTTTAAGACTACCAAGAAACTCTGTGTGACCCTGATTTAGCCCACTGCAGTAAAAGGTTCATTCATCGACCTGGCCAAGGCTTTCGACTCTGTCAATCACTGCATTCTTATCGGCAGACTCAACAGCCTTGGTTTCTCAAATGACTACCTTGCCTGGTTCACCAACTCCTTCTAAGACAGAGTTCAAGTGTGTCAAATCGGAGGACCTGTTGTCCGGACGCCTGGCAGTCTATGGTGGTGCCACAGGGTTAAATTTTCGGGCTGACTCTTTTCTCTGTATACATCAATGATGTTGCTATTGCTGCTGGGGATTCTCTTATCCACCTATACGCAGACGACACAATTCTGTATTCTTCTGGCCCTTCTTTGGACACTGTGTTAACTAACCTCCAGACGAGCTTCAATGCCATACAACACTCCTTCCATGGCCTCCAACTGCTCTTAAATGCAAGTAAAACTAAATGCATGCTCTTCAACCGACCGCTGCCCACCCGTCCAGCATCACTACTCTGGACGGTTCTGACTAGGTATTTGTAGTTGTCCACATATTCTAGGTGTCTGGTTAGACTGTGAACTCTCCTTCCAGACTCACATTAAGCATCTCTACTCCAAAATTTAATCTAGAATCGGCTTCCTATTTCGCATCAAAGCATCCTTCACTCATGCTGCCAAACATATCCTCATAAAACTGACTATCCTACCGATCTTTAACTTTGGCGGTGTCATTTACAAAATAGCCTCCAACACTCTACTCAGCAAATTGGATGCAGTCTATCACAGTGCCATCCGTTTTGTCACCAAAGCCCCATATACTACCCACCACTGCGACCTGTATGCCCTTGTTGGCTGGCCATCGCTTCATATTCACCACCAAACCCACTGGCTCCAGGTCATCTCCAAGTCTTTGCTAGGTAAAGCCCCGCCTTATCTCAGCTTACTGGTCACCATAGCAGCTCCCACCCGTAGCACGCGTTCCAGCAGGTATATTTCACTGGTCACCCCCAAAGCCAATTCCTCCTTTGGCCGCCATTCCTTCCAGTTCTCTGCTGCCAATGACAGAAACAAATAGCAAAAATCACTGAAGCTGGAGACACATATCTCCCTCACTAACTGAAAGCATCAGCTATCAGAGCAGCTTACAGATCATTGCACCTGTACATAGCCCATCTGTAAATAGCCAACCCAACTACCTCAGCCCCATATTGTTATTTATTTTTTTGCTCCTTTGCACCCCAGTATCTCTACTTGCACAATCATCTTCTGCACATCTATCACTCCAGTGTTTAATTGCTAAATTGTAATTATTTCGCCGCTATGGCCTATTTATTGCCTTCCCTCCCTAATCTTACCTCATTTGCACACACTGTATATAGACTTTTTTGGGGTTGTTTTTCGGAGGATGCACGGCTCTCGACCGTCGCCTCTCCTGAGTCTGTACAGCAGTTGCAGCAAGGGGACAAGACTAACTACCAATTGGATACCACGAAAAAGGATTAAAAAAGGTTTATCAATTCAGGAGAAAAGGAGCAGTAAAACCGTGAGGCACAGCTTGAATTTCTCATATTCATCTTTGTAGGAAAATCTGATGAGCAAGATACATTTTCTAATCATGAAAAGTCAATCTGTTGCCATCTTCTCCATAAATCTAAATGCCAAGTTTTGAACAAAAACAACTTGAAAGATGAATTATTATTTCTTATTTATCACCTCCATCTGATGGAGACATTTGGAATAGGACGACAAATCACTTTATGGTTTTTAATATAAATATACAATTCGCTAGATAAGGTGTACAGTATGTTAACATTTCTAAGAGTTAACAAATCCATTTTGGTGGAAGCTACTTTCTTTGACTGTTTTCTCAGGAGAGTCACACTTACATTGCCCAGAACAAGATTGAGATATAGCCTGTGGTTTGTGAGATATGAATGACAACTGTTTTATTTAACAAGCCATTGAAATACATTACCAGTCAAATGTTTGGACACACCTAATAATATAAGGGTTTTCTTTTTTGGACTATTTTCTACATTGTAGAATAATAGTGAAATATGAAATAACTACATGATTCCATATGAGTTATCAAAAAAGTTAAACAAATCAAAATATATTTTATATTTTTCAAAGTAGCCACCCTTTGCCTTGATGACAGCTTTGCACACTCTTGGTATTCTCTCATCCAATATCACCTGGAATGCTTTTCCAACAGGATTGAAGGAGTTCCCAGTTGTTGGCTGCTTTTCCTTCACTCTGCGGTCCAAATCATCCCAAACCATCTCAATTTGGTTGAGGTTGGATGATTGTGGAGGCCAGGTCATCTGATGCAGCACTCCATCACTCTCCTTCTTGGTCAAATAGTCCTTACACAACCTGAAGGTGCGTTTTGGGTCATTGTCCTGAAAAACAAATGATAGTCCCGCAAACCAGATGGGATGGCGTGTCACTGCAGAATCCTGTGGTAGCCATGCTGGTTAACTGTGCCTTGAATTCTAAATAAATCAGTGTCACCAGCAAAGAACCCCCACAACATCACACCTCCTCCTCCCTGCTTCACAGTGGAAACCACACATGCAGAGATCATCCATTCACCGACTCTGCGTCTCAGACACGGCGGTTGGAACCAAAAATCTACAATTTGGACTCATCAGACCAAAGGATCGATTTCCACCAGTGTAATGTCCATTGCTTGTATTTCTTGGCCCGAGCAAGTGTCATCTTCTTATTGGTGTCCTTTAGTAGTGGTTTCTTTGCAGCAATTTGACCATGAAGGCCTGATTCATGCAGTCTCCTCTGAACAGTTGATGTTGAGATGGGTTTATTACTTGAACTCTGAAGCATTTATTTGGGCTGCAATTTCTGAGGCTGGTAACTCTAATGAACGTATCCTCTGCAGCAGAGAACTCTGGGTCTTCCATTCCTGTGGCGGTCCTCATGAAAACCAGTTTCATCATAGCGCTTGATGGCTTTTGCGACTGCACATAAAGAAACTTTCAAAGTCCTTGAAATGTTCCGAATTGACTGACCTTCATGTCTGAAAGTATTGATGCACGGTTGTTTCTCTTTTCTTATTTGTGCTGTTCCTGACATAATATAGTTTTACCAAATAGGGCTATCTTCTGTATACCACCCCTACCTTGTCACAACACAACTGATTGGCTCAAACGCATTAAGGAAAGAAATTCCACAAATTAACTTTTAAAAACACACACCTGTTAATTGAAATGCATTCCAGGTGACTACCTCATGAAGCTGGTTGAGAGAATGCCAAGAGTGTGCAAAGCTGTCATCAAGGCAAAGGGTTGCTACTTTGAAGAATCTTAAATACAAAATATATTTAGATTTGTTTAACACTATTTGGTTACCACATGATTCCATATTTGTTATAATGTAGAAAGACAGTAAAAAAAAATTAAAAAATGAATGAGTAGGTGTGTACAAACTTTTGACTGGTACTGTATATAAATCATCAGAATAGGAAAACAGCCAACAACTCTTTCAAATGTCCCTCTAAGACCTGTGAAATAATGTTTTTAATGTAGTGACACTCATACGCATTTTTCTTTGGAAGGAAAGCCTCCGTTTCAAAGAAAGTGTTGGGTCTTGCTTTAATGTGCTCCTTGATTTCATCCAAGGTTTTTACATCGTCCTCTGTCAGTCTCTCCTTATTGCATCTGTTGATGAATGATGGAGAGGGCCTTGAAAAACTGTGTTCGGGTGCATGAAACCTTTTAGAGAAAGAGAGCGAAGGTGTGTGTGTGAGCGCGTGCATGCGTGTGCACTAGCTTACTTCTTCACTAGCTGAGACATGTCCTTCAGCCTTCTCCGCTGGCGGGCGATAGAGGAAGAGCTCTGCAGCTAGCTGGTGGCTCTCCTGGTAATGAATTTTAAATGTCATCATATCAATATACAAGACAGTGACAATGTATAGCCCATTAAAATCTATTTGAATGATTCTTCCTTTTTGACAAAGTACTGTGATTACTGTATGTACAGTGCATTTGGAAATTATTCAGACCCCTTTATTTAAAAAAAAACTGTTATGTTACAGCCTTATTCTAAAATGGATCAAATGAAACAAATTATCTACACACTCAATACTCCATAATGACAAAGTAAAAACCAGGTTTCAGAAATTGTTGCTAATTTATAAAAAATGAAATATCTTATTTACATAAGTATTCAGACCCTTTGCTATGAGACTCAAAATTGAGCTCCGGTGCATACTGTTTCTATTGATCATCCTTCAGATGTTTCTACAACTTGATTGGAGTCCACCTGTGGTAAATTAAATTGGACATAATTTGGAAAGGCACATACTTGTCTATATAAGGTCCCACTGTTGACAGTGCATGTCAGAGCAAAAACCAAGCCACGAGATCAAAGGAATTTTGTCCAGGCACAGATCTGGGGAAGGGTACCAAAACATTTCTGCAGCATTGAAGGTCCCCAAAAACACAGTGGCCTCCATCATTATTAAATGGAAGTAGTATGAAACCACCAAGACTCTTCCTGGCGCTGGCCGCCATGCCAAACTAAGTGTAGCCGATGTGAAATGGCTAGCTACTAGCGGTGGTGCGCGCTATTGGCGTTTCAATTGGTGACGTCACTTGCTCTGAAACCTTGACGTAGTGGTTCCCCTTGCTCTGCAAGGGCCACGGTTTTGTGGAGCGATGGGTAACGATGCTTCAGGGGTGACTGTTGACGTGTGCAGAGCGTCCCTGGTTCGCGCCCAGGTCGGGGCGACGGGATGGACGTAAAGTCTATACTGTTACATTAGCAAGCGAGGGAGAAGGGCCTTGGTCAGGGAGGTGACCAAGAACCCGATGGTCACGCTGACAGAGCACCAGAGTTCCTCTTTGGAGATGGGAGAACCTCCCAGAAGGACAACCATCTCCGCAGCAATCCACCAATCAGGCCTTTACGGAAGAGTGGCCAGGCGGAAGGCACCTGAAGGACTCGCAGTCCTTCAGGAAACCAGATGCTCTGGTCTGATGAAACCAAGATTGAACTCTTTGGCCTAAATGCCAAGCATCACATCTGGAGGAAACCTGGCAAAATCCCTACGATGAGGCATGGTGGTGGCAGCATCATGCTGTGGGGATGTTTTTCAGCAGCAGGGACTTGGAGACTAGTCAGGATCGAGGGAAAGATGAACAGGGCAAAGTACAGAGATATCCTTGATGAAAAACTGCTCCAGAGCAATCGATTATTATTATTTGACCCTGCTGGTCATCTATGAACATTTGAACATCTTGGCCATGTTCTGTTATAATCTCCACCCGGCACAGCCAGAAGAGGATTGGCCACCCCTCATAGCCTGGTTTCTCTCTAGGTTAAGGCCTTTCTAGGGAGTTTTTCCTAGCCACCGTGCATCTACACCTGCATTGCTTGCTGTTTGGGGTTTTAGGTTTGGCTTCTGTACAGCACTTTGAGATATCAGCTGATGTAAGAAGGGCTTTATAAATACATTTAATGGGCTGTTTATGGCAGGCAGTGAACTTTGACTTTGTTACAAATATGTGTGAGCTGACCAAGTAATTTGTTGTCACTAATGCGGAAAGGTGGAATAAACGAGTCAGGAGTAGGTTTTCTTGATTGAACACAGTTCTCTATTGAGGGATTTCTGTCAATACAAACACTCCAACACAATCAATGAGAATCTCCCAAGGAAAAACACACATCTTCTTCAGATGAAACAGGAACACATGATTATCTTTAAACTGTAAAAAAAAAAAAAAAAAAAAAAATCACAGGTTTGTCACCGTCTTAATGGTTGTTCGTGGATAGCTCCCCTCTCTTGGTGGCCATTCTCCTGAGATAATTTACCTTCTCCTCACCTTCCAAATGATACGTCCTCTCCTTTGGTGGAGCAACAACTCGTTTTCTTTATTTTTCCTTCTCTCTCTGCTGATTCTCTTTCCCCTACAGAGAGAACATATCATTAGTACCGTCAGCTGTGCTTAATTGCCTCTGGTCACCTTGACTCACATGCCTGGTTGGGCGACTATCCGTGAGCCCAGCCTACCCTCTGGTGGTCCTTCCACACATGCTTGATTGACATGGACATTGTTCTCTCTTGCAATGATCTGTTTATCACATCTAGTGCTTAATGGTTTTTGCGACTGCACTTAAAGAAACTTGATGGACTGTCGTTTCTCTTTTCTGGACTTCCTTGAGTGCCTTGTTAGGGTGAAAGAGTTTGAGGTGCCAAGGATCAAGGCTGTACAGCAGAGCTCCTATGTGGAGGCCGTGAAGAGGGTTAAAGGAGTAATAGGGCATATTGCTGAAGATGCACCGCAACCAGTTGCGTGTGTTTTATGTCGATCAAGTGATCTGGATGCACTCCTTGTGAAGAAGGTGGATTTTGTAGCATTCATAGCCACAGTTATTAATTGTAATGCACACGTGTCCAAGAAGTCCAAGAAGCTGGACATCATTGTTTCCGTAGTCAAAAATGTTTTTGGGGCTCCAAGACTTTACGGCAGACGCACTGCAAGGACTACTGTCACCAGAAAATGTCCTGCCCTCACAGGATTCTTCTAAGCCCGTGTAAGGACCTGATTAGAATTTTAACAGAAAGGCAAGTTGATTTAGCTTAGTTTAACTTTCTTTTTGATAGTTTGTGCGATAGTTTGTATTTTTTTATCATGCTTTATTTACTTTTTGGGATTATCCACCATCACAACAGGGGGCGTAATGCACATCCGATTGTTGTGAAAGTCATTATATGTGAGAATAAGAATATTTTGGTGCGGCCAATCAGCGACATTGCAATAATGATCATGAGTATGTGGGCTACAAAGTATCAGCTGTGTGCAAAGGAGAATGACAGATGGATGGAGTGGCAGTAGAGCTGGCGTCCCTCAAGGAGGCAAGAAAGAGATTGCTGCGAAAAAGGGGAATATTTTCATAAGGAGTCGTTTAATTGGATTTCGGAGGAGGAAAGGAGGGAAAAAGAGAGGAAGAATAGGTTGAAGAGAATGAGAGAGGCAAAGGTTGAGTCTGAATCTGTTGGAGATGACGGAATAGAGAGGAAGTGTGTTGACAATGTTTGGTGTCAAGTGTAACAGAGTGAGCCCTATGCCACACCGAGTTCTGGAGGTGAAATGGAAGTGAATGAGGGTGAGTTAACTGAGGTGTGGTGAAGAGCTCAGAGCCTGAATCTGACATCAATGGACATGATAAAGAAGAATCTGGTCCAGTGGGAGTGACATTTTTGTGGTTTCAGGGTGGGTGGGAAAGGAGTTGGGTGCAGTTGAATCAGTGAAGGTAACCGGTAGTGGACTTATGATATTTGTTTGTGTTTCTTCTGCTCAGAGGGAGCGGGTGCTCCGTGTCATGCAACTTGGGTCAAGATCTGTTTCTTGCTTTGCGCTTAGGAATAGTGCACCATTTAATGAAGTGATTCATGGGGTAGTGTTAAGTGTGGAGGTGGAACAATTGAAGTTGAATATTCCTGGTGTTTGTGACGCCTGCCATTTGGTACGGTGCAGACCCGGTGGTGAGTGTGGTGAAACGGAATCATGGTCAGTCCTTTTTAGTTTTGAGTCTGAGTCTTTACCCGACAAAGTTATGTTAAAATATATCAGTTATCCTGTTAGAGCTTAGTGTGCCAAATCCACTGTGGTGTTTCAGGTGCAATGTTTATGGTCATGTCGCAGTAGCGTGTTGGAGGGAGATTCCAAGATGTGGGATGTGTGCAGGAAGGCATGGGACAGAAGATTATGTAGAAGAAAGTATGAAGTTGTGTGTGTCAACTGGTTGAGTGGTGGTGTCCTGTCCTCCCTGGCCGTTGGCATGATGCAGGAGCAGATAGGGTCAAAGTAGTGGAATTGGTTTATTTTTTTTATACGTATTTTTTGTTTATTTCTTTCCTTTCCCCCCTTTGTATCACAAAGTATACTGATTTATATTATAGTCCAGTTGGGGGCGGTAATGCAACAATTGGATTTCAACCGCCATTAAATACCAAAGAAGAAGATTGTGCAGATGCAGCTAAGACGGTGGACCGTGGATGGAAGAGCACGCTTGTTTGAAATTGAAAAGCATCGTGGTAGCTTTTTTATAAAGAAGACGTCAAGACGAAGCAGCTGCACTGTTGAGCGCTACATCCCGAGGGGTTCGTGCTGATTGTACGGAGATTGTGACAGTCGGTTAAATGGCGTCCCTTGAGAAGGCAAGAACTAGATGTATGTCAGGAGAAGTGCACTATTATCATAAGTAGACGTATACTTGGAATACGGAGGAGGAATGGAGAGTAAAAGGGAGGCAGAGGGGGTCTAAGAGAAAGAGAGGGAGGAAGAGGGTGAGCTTGAATCTGTAAAAAAAAGCGGGAAAGCGGGAAATCTGTTTTAAAGAAGAGTGATAGAAAGTGTAAGCAGAGTGAGCTGAAGACGGGGTTAGAAATGGTAGGTGTGGTGAAGTTCTCGGGGCCGGAGGCTTGCACTGAGGTTCGGGATAAAGATGAGTGTGACAGGAGTAAAGCTTTTGGAAAAGGTGGACCCTTGCCTTTTTTGCTGATTCATTCGTGGTTTCAGTGTGGGTGAAAACAGAGTTTGGTGCTGGGGTATTGGTGAGGGTAATTAGAAGTGGTCTTGTGATAATTGTTTGTTTCTGATGGTCAAAGAGAGAGAGGCGCTCCGCGTCAAATGAATTGTTTTGCTCTCAAGAAAAGTACACCATTGAAAGGAGTGATTACTGGGGTAGCAGTAAAAGTTGACCAAATGAAGGGGAAGATTCCCGGTGTTTGTGATGCTTGTCGTTTGGTGCGATGCAGACAGGGTTGCGTGAGAGGTGAAACAGGAGTCATTGTCTGTTCTTTTGAGTTTTGATGTTGAGTCTTTGCGCGACAAAGTGATGTTAGGATATATAAGTTATCCTATACAAGCTTTTGTGCCAAACACATTATGTTCTTACAGGGGTCAAGCTTATGGGCATGTGGCAGCAATGTGTAGGAGGGAGGTTCCTAGGTGTGAGAAGTGTGCAGAAAGGCACGAGACAAAGACATGTGTAGAGCATTGGGGAAAGTAGGGGCATGTGTTAATTGTAGGGGTGCCCACGGGGTTGGGGATCAGACATATCCCGTGCGAGAGAGGCAGGTTGTGGTTTACAGGGTTAGAGTAGTGCAGAAGTTGTCATATGCAGAGGAAGACGAGTCAAGGGGTAGGGATCCTGAGAGGAGTGTGTGAGTAGTAGATCTGTACCAATACAGAGGGATAGGCCAACAAGTGATATGTTTCAGTAAGATTGGATTTTTAGCATTTACAGCAATGATTATCAACTGTTCTGCAGGAATGGAACATAAGTCGCAGAAAATTGAGGTTATGGTGGCAGCTGCAGAGAGGTATTTGGGTGTGCGAGACTTGACGTCAGAAGAGTTACAGGGTGTGTTAAGTGGTGGTGTCCCATCCTTTCAGGTTGTTGGACTTAGGTAGGACTAAATAGATTTAAATAGTGGAGTCGGGTGGTGTTTTTACTTTTTTTATGTGTAGTGTAAGATGTAAAAAAAAAAAAGTATTTAACTAGCCTTATTTACAATGACTGCCTACCCCGGCCAAACCCTAACCCAATTGTGCGCCGCCCTATGGGACTACCAATCACGGCCGGTTGTGATACAGCCTGGATTCGAACCATGGTCTGTAGAGACGCCTCTAGCGCTGAGATGCAGTGCCCATAGACCGCTGCGCTACTCGGGAGATTTGTTTACTGATTTTTTTTTTTTTTTTTTTTTTTTTCAAGAAAAGTACAAGGGAGTTGTACTCCAGTCTAGTAGGTGGCGGTAATGCCACATTTATTGTATGCCAACCTCCGTTAAACCTCATCAAATAAGAAGATTTATGCCATCTGTCGTTGAAGTAAAGATTGTTCTGTCTGTGGTTGCAGTTGTAATAGCGTTCAGCAGACAGGACTTGCATAAACCTTGGCGTTTACCGGGCAGAAGTTTCCACATATCCAGAAGAAAAGTTAGTTTGTTGTCAAAGGTAAAATGCAATTTGTTGGCTCACACTACTGTAGATAAACACATTCACTAACGTTTTAGCCCATCTACACGTACGGTATCTGTCATTCAATTGCTAGCTATTTGTCATTATTGTATCTTCATGTACAGCATGTACTGTACTGTGCCGTAAAGCTATCTCATGATTATGACTCAGTTCTATTCAATGATGTATATAAATCGTTGGTTCCATTGCATTACACAAAGGCAGCTTCTGTAGGGGGTGATTTTGTTAAGAGCCCCGAAGCTCGGTCTGAACATTATTAACGCATCGCTTGCGGTATGGTTTTGGAAGCATAAGGACCTTTTTCATATCGACGAGAAATGCTTTTTGAAAAAAAAAAGTTAAATTGACACACCTATTTTAATAGGGTTAGGGTTCCAACATCGCCATATTTCCTTGTTACGGAAACAGACGGAAGACCGAGTGAACTGACGTTACCTGTACTAATTAGTTAGCTATCTGCGTCGCCGAACACCTGTGTGTAAAACGGAAGACAGGCGCCAACAACGTGTTGTCACTGGAAAAAAACTGTCGGCTGCAAATGTATTGAAACCGGTTAAAACATTATACATTAAGTGTTTGTTTTGCATTTGTTACATTATTTTGATATGAAAGGAATATGTTTCTAGAACTGTACCTCAATTTAGATTCGATTCACGTTTAGATGGAGTATCTGGGTGCTTTGGCTTCCAAACAGAACATGTAAGGTCCTTGGACTAAGCAGTATTAGGCAACTTTAGTCCAATTTTGGACAGCAGTATGAACGTGTACATTTTTAAAAATGTAATCTGACCTACTTATTAAAGCTGAATCATGGTGACTTATCAGTATTTGCTAGTATAGCTATGCTTGACTATACATGTTACCTTTCCCAGTTGAGCTAAAGGAGAATCAGAGATGTGTGCTGCTGTCTACGTGTTGTCTACGGTGATGGGGTATGTGCTCACCTCTGCCTTGTTATTGAAATGCCCAACACTGCTGCATCGGCGGAAGAGAGAGCCATTCCTGAGCAGACACATATCCCATCGTGGAGGTAAGTGTTGCTGGAATCTTGCTTCATCCATACATAACACATCCATGAAACTGGAACTACAAAAGGCAGTGTTGTATCTCAAGACATCTCGCTAACTTGGCTCACACCAACTTTGTTTCGGGCACCTCTAATTTATGAACTTCTTTCTGTCATGTCTGTATTTGCAGGGGCAGGTGAAAACCTGGAGAACACCATGGCAGCTTTCAAGCAGTGAGTCAAGTCCATATCCTCCCATTGACTCATGCTGCATCATGTCATGTTTAACACAGCCTAATCCTCCTGTGTTGGCCTAAATATCCAGACTAACAGCAAGCAATGCCATAAGCAGATAACACATGGAACATAATTGATGGTAAACCTACACTCTCTATGGAGGAAGTAGGCAGATGGGACTGGATGTCCTCATGGGTAAAATATAATTCTGCTGAATGTATTATTCGGCTTGCCAAAATGACTCATATCATCAAGTTTGTTTTATTGCTAGTAGAGGATGATTGTGTGTAATAGCAGTCTAGACTCAAAAGTATAAATCATGTCATGTCGGTGTGCTGGAGTGCTTTATCATGTACTGTGTGTGGCTGTTGCAACTGACGGATCAGACCATATTTTGCCATAATAACATGACACCAACAATGTTCAATCAGGAGCAGTAGCGGTTCATGGTTAAAATCATTGAGGGGAAAAAAACATGTTGGTAATTGCGTTGTTTGCTCTATAACCTGTTAGTTCATATGCCATGCCACCAGTCACAGTGCATTCGGAAAATATTCAGACCCCATGACCTTTTCCACATTTTGTTACGTTACAGCCTTATTCTAAAATGGATTAAATAGTTTCCCCCCCCCTCAATCTACACACAATACCCCATAATGACAAAGCAAAAACAGGTTTAGACATTTTTGCAAATGTATAAAAAAAACTGAAATCACATTTTCATGGGTATTCAGACCCTTTACTCAGTACTTCGTTGATGCAACTTTGGCAGCGATTACAGCCTCAAGTCTTCTTGGGTATGATGCTACAAGCTTAGCACACTTGTATTTGTGTAGTTTCTCCCATTCTCTTCAGATCCTCAAGCTCTGTCAGGTTGGATGGGGAGTGTCGCTGCACAGCTATATTCAGGTCACTCCTGAGATGTTCAAGGTTGGGCTCTGGGTTGGAATACTTGTCTAAATAAGTTCAGTTTTTTATTTTTAATACGTTTCCAAACTTTTCTTAACCTGTTTGCTTTGTCATTATTGGCTATTAATTGAAAATCAGTCAATCACTACTTTTATTTTTGTTTTCCTAGGTTACCTGGCAAAAAAATGTTGCTCGCTTGCCTAACTTTCTTCATGGGCAACGATGAGCAAGTTAGTTAACGTTAGCCTACTACGTCTAGCTACATATTGAACTTCCAACCTCTCAAGGGCCAGGTGCACAATGTATAAATTAATGGTTATATCAGAATCGCCATTTATAATCATTGGCCTGTATGTTGAATTAAGTAAAACCACAAGTCCAAATCCCTATCTCCATCCATGGCTAATTTGAGAAAGGGATGAGTTTAGCTAGCCACCGGAGGGCAAAGACATAAATGTAAAAATTAAAGTTTTCTATCAATGGTGTTTTGCTTTTGATGTGATTGGTGTGTATTCAAATCCAAACTGGCTTTCCTTGACACTTATTTTTGGTGCGTCAGGACCATTCACAATTTAGCTCAATGCTGATTTTTGGCTATTTTAACTTTAAAAATAAAAACAATTATCATGGGGGGCCAAATGCTTGCTGGCTTCCTTTGTGTTCAATGCTATGGGCGGCAACAATGTCGTGACCAGACAGCATCAGATAGCTGGGCTACACATACAGAGGGGTAAAGTTTCGCTCGCTCGGTTGCCTTGTCCGGTGAGCTGCGTTGAAGGAAAATTATGAAACACAGAGACGAAATATGCATTATTACTTATTTTGGTAAATGCACACCACTTTGAAGTGTGGGTAACCGAGTTGAATTGGTTAGCCTCACTCCTTGGCTTGAAATGCCAACATTTGTGCCATCGACTTGCTAGCGTTGCGGTGGTGTAGTTGGCTATGGCATTGTCAAGAGGGTGGTTGTGTGTTTGCAAGACAGAGGACGCACAATAAATCCCAATAAGGGAGGAAGATGTACTGTTAAGCAAGCAGCGTTGATTTCCATTACGTGTGTACCCTGTCTAGATTTGTTGACGCTATCCTCAACTTACTGCTGGTGGGGTATATGTGTGTGATTGTCTCCTTTACATGTGTCCAGTGCAGTGGGCCTTGGCACTGACATGCTGGAGCTGGACTGTCACATGACCAAGGACGAGCAGGTGGTCGTGTCACACGATGCCAACCTGGAGAGGTCGACTGGCATCAGTGCCTACATCTCTGACGTGGCCTACGCCGTGAGTATCGCAAGGTTGGCTTCTCAACAGCCATATAAAAAATATACGTACTTTACCTAGGCCTCATTGAGGCAAGTGGTCCGTAAGGCCTCCATGGTCCCCACCTTTCTTCCTGTCTTGGGCTATTTTAGACGCCACTTTCCAGGTCTTGAACTCTGCTTTCATGTAATTCTACTTCCAAGTCTTTTGCTGCATTTATCTCAATATTAGAATAGATCCTGTTAAAAGTTTAATCTGATTTTTGACCAAAGAATACATCTCAAGGGATTAGTGTCACGATACCAGTATCGCAATAATACGACACCAGATTTTCCTTGGCAAGAAAGAGTACATGAGGCAGAATAAACTCTATGGTCCTTTTTTATAGCCTACTTTTATAAAAATATTGTGTGCTGTAGCTTGCAAAATAAACATGTGACTCTGGGTGACATCATAAGGCTGTTTTTTCCAACAGAAGTGTTTTCCTCAATTAAGTCTGCTTCATGTTTTGTTTCTTTTTCTTCCTTACTTCCTGGTATTGTGACAACACAAAAAGGGATATGCATGATAAAATGTGTGTAATATGTTTGTTCTCTACAGGATCTGCCTCCTTACCTGTGCAAGCTTGGTGTGACTTTCCAGAGAGGTGAATATCACTGTTTGTATGTAGTACATGCTGCTTTGGCAGGTGTGGATGTGTTCTTAATTTTTCCCTGTGTGTGTCTACAGAATGTGTCTGTGAGGGAGGGGAGGACAAACGCATTCCTCTCCTCAGGGATGTGTTTGAGGCTTTCCCTAAGACCCCTGTCAACATTGATATCAAGGTCAACAATGACACCCTTATCAAGAAGGTGTGGCCCGGGGTTAGACATTTCAGGAAAGTGGGTGCTTTGAGTGTGTTATGGGGTAAGTGTTCTCATTGTGGGTTGTGAACTTGTTTGTTCTGCAGGTCTCAGAGCTGGTTGTGAAGTATGACAGAGAACACATCACTGTTTGGGGCAACTCTAGCAACCAGATTGTGCAGAAGTGTTACAAGGAGGTACCTAATGGCTTATTTCCTTGTATAATGATATAATCTGTTTATGCTTGATAATATTTACCTTGATCAACACAAAATTGGAAATTATATTTACATGTTTTTATGATTGGTGTTTGGGAAGAACCTTTTTAGCAAATAGGAGGACCGAGTTCTTTGTCATACTAGGATGGCTGGATTGTGGACTTAGGTTTTATCACCACCTTATACTTTCCTGTCTGTGTTGTAGAACCCTCGTATCCCAGTGCTGTTCAGCATGCGCAGGGTTCTAATGCTGGTGGGTCTCTTCTACACCGGCCTTCTGCCATTTGTGCCCCTCAAAGAGCAGTTCCTGGAGATCCCCATGCCCTCCATCGTCACTAAGTATGCAACACCCAGAGACACGCACACCCACTTAGCTTAGGCCATAATTTTACATGTAACACCTATCCTCCTTGGTTCTAGTGTTTGTATGACACGTTTTACTTGACATTATGAGACATGTCTTACCTTGCTTCAAAGTAGCCTAGCCAAAATTCCACTATAGAAATGTGGAGGCAATTATTTTATAAAGATTTCTTCATTTTTAATTGTAATTTTATTTGACCAATTAGGTTGATTGAGAACACGTTCTCATTTACAGCAACGACCTGGGGTTATAGTTACAGGAGAGAGGAGGGGGATGAATGAGCCAATTGGATGTCTGTTTTAAGTGCCTTGCTAAAGATCGACGTAAAGAAATCCACAGGGGCTGGTGCACTTGACCTCTTCTTACTACAGCCTCCTGCCACACTCATTGTTGAATCTTTTAACTTGACAATTGCTCCTGGTGTTATCCCTAAGGTTTTGAAAGCGGCACATGTCCTCCCGCTACATAAAGGCAGGGAGGTCCTTCTGATTTAGGTAACTTGGAGATTGGACAGTAATTATCTTGCCTAGCCAAAGTATTAGAATCTCTGACCCACTCCCAGCTAATAATAACTCTATTCTAAATATGCACCAATGTTGTTTTAGATCTGGACATGGCACTGTTTCAGTTACTATGGTAACTGAAGTGTGCAAAGCTGTCAAGGCAAAGGGTGGCTTTTTGAAGAATCTCAAATATAAAATATATTTTGATTTGTTTGACACTTTTTTAAATATTTTTTTTACTACATGATCCCGTATGTGTTATTTCATAGTTTTGGTGTCTTCACTATTATTCTCCAATGTAGAAAATAGTAAAAATATAGAAAAACCCTTGGAGTAGGTGTTCTAAAACTTTAGACCGGTAGTGTATGTTCTGTAATTCATGGACATTTTTCTCAGATGGGCTACATATTCACTCATTGGATGTACAGTGGGGCAAAAAGGTATTTAGTCAACCACCAATTGTGCAAGTTCTCCCACTTAAAAAGATGAGAGGCCTGTAATTTTCATCATAGGTACACTTCAACGATGACAGACAAAATGAGAACAAAATCCAGAAAATCACATTGTAGGATTTTTAATGAATTTATTTGCAAATTATGGTGGAAAATAAGTATTTGGTCAATAACAAAAGTTTATCTCAATACTTTGTTATATACCCTTTGTTGGCAATGACAGAGGTCAAACGTTTTCTGTAAGTCTTCACAAGGTTTTCACACACTGCTGGTATTTTGGCACAGATCTCCTAGAGCAGTGATGTTTTGTTGCAGGGCAACACAGACTTTCAACTCCCTCCAAAGATTTTGAAATGCCTTGAAATGCTTCTTACGAAGCCACTCCTTCGTTACCCGGGCAGTGTGTTGGGGATCATTGTCAAGCTGAAAGACCCAGCCACGTTTCATCTTCAATGCCCTTGCTGATGGAAGGAGGTGTTCACTCAAAATCTGACGATACATGGCCCCATTCTTTTTTTTACACGGATCAGTCTTCCTGGTCCCTTTGCAGAAAAACAGCCCCAAAGCATGATGTTTCCACCCCCATGCTTCACAGTAGGTATGGTGTTCTTTGGATGCAACTCAGCATTTTTTTGTCCTCTAAACACGATGAGTTGAGTTTTTACCAAAAAGTTATATTTTGGTTTCATCTGACCATATGTCATTCTCCCAATCTTCTGGATCATCCAAATGCTCTCTAGCAAACTTCAGACGGGCCTGGACATGTACTGGCTTAAGCAGGGGGACACGTCTGGCACTGCAGGATTTGAGTCCCTGGCGGCGTAGTGTGTTACTGATGATAGGCTTTGTTACTTTGGTCCCAGCTCTCTGCAGGTCATTCACTAGGTCCCCCTGTGTGGTTCTGGGATTTTTGCTCACTGTTCTTGTGATCATTTTGACCCCACTGGGTGAGATCTTGCATGGAGCCCCAGATCGAGGGAGATTATCAGTGGTCTTGTATGTCTTCCATTTCCTAATAATTGCTCCCACAGTTGATTTCTTCAAATAAAGCTACTTACCTATTGCAGATTCAGTCTTCCCAGCCTGGTGCAGGTCTACAATTTTGTTTCTGGTGTCCTTTGACAGCTCTTTGGTCTTGGCCATAGTGGAGTTTGGAGTGTGACTGTTTGAGGTTTTGGACAGGTCTTTTATACTGATAAGTTCAAACAGGTCCCATTAATACAGGTAACGAGTGGAGGACAGAGGAGCCTCTTGAAGAAGTTACAGGTCTGTGAGAGCCAGAAATCTTGCTTGTTTGTAGGTGACCAAATACTTATTTTCCACCATAATTTGAAAATAAATTCATTAAAAATCCTACAATGTGATTTTCTGGATTTTTTTTTTTTTCATTTTGTCTGTCATAGTTGAAGTGTACCTATGATAAATTACAGGCCTCATCTTTTTAAGTGGGAGAACTTGCACAATTGGGCGCTGACTAAATACTTTTTAAGACGGAGACAAATCTTGTGCAGTCCACGAGGATGAGATGCACTGCAGTACTTAATGCAGCTGGTGGCCACACCAGATACTGAATGTTACTTTTGATTTTGTCTCAGTTGTTGAATCTTATGTTCATACAAATATTTACTCATGTTAAGTTTGATGAAAATAAATGTAGTAGACAGTGAGGTTTTTCTTTGTTGCTGAGTTTAGAGCTTGCCTGTCCATTAAGCACAGGAAGCACATTCTATAGTCAACTTTCCTGCCAGTTCTTTACTATGTTGACACCATTTACCAGAATGCAGCAACCACTATTTTTAAACCTTTGGATGCCTTCTACCATATCGCCCTTTGCTTTATTACAGGTGACAGTTTTAAGACTCATCACTGCATCAGAATGTTCGGCTGGACCTCAGTCCTGTCGATCACTTCGTTACCCCCTTGTTGTTTGCAAAGCTCTGCTTCAAAAGCTTCCAGGATACCTCACTTCACTGTTTAAATGTACTGAACAGAAATATAAACGCAACATGAAACAATTTCAAAGATTTTACCGAGTTACAGTTCAGTCAATTTAAATAAATGTGGCCCTAATCTATGGATTTCACATGCCAGGGAAAACAGATATACGTCCGTTAGTCACAGATACACAGTCCTACGTTTTTTTTAAGGTATCAGAAAACCAGTCATTATCTAGTGTGACCACCATTTGACTCATGCAGCTCGACACATCTCCTTTGCATAGAGTAGATCAGGCTGATTGTAGCCTGTGGAATGTTGTCCCTTTCCTCTTCAGTGGCTGTGCGTAGTTGCTGGATATTGGCGGGAATTGGAACACGCTGTTGAGCCAGAGCATCCCAAACATGCTCAATAGGTGACATGTCTGAGTATGCAGGCCATGGAAGAACTGGGACATTTTCAGCTTCCAGGAATTCTGTACAGATCCTTGCGCCACGGGGCCGTGCATTATTGTGCTGAAACAACATGCGGTGATGGCGGAGGAAGACTGGCACAACAATGGGCCTTTGGATCTCGTTACTGTATCTCTGTGCATTCAATTTGCCATCGATTTTAAATAGTTTGTTGTCCATAGTTTGTCTGCCCTACTATAACCCCACGGCCGCCATGGGGCACTCTGCAAACTGCTCGTACACACAACGCCAAACATGTGGTCTGCGGTTGTGAGGCCGGTTGTACGTACTGCCAAATTCTATAAAACAACATTGGAGGCGGCTTATGGTAGAGAAATTAACTTTCCATTCTCTGAAAACAGCTCTGGTGGGCATTCCTATAGTCAGCATGCCAATTGCACACTCCCCCCTCAACTTGAGACATCTGTGGTATTGTTGTGACACAACTGCACATTTTAGTGACCTTTTTATTGTCCCCAGCACAAGGTGTACCTGTGTAATGATCATGTTTCTTGAAATGCCACACCTGTCCCGTTGATGGATTATCTTGGCAAAGGAGAAATGCTCTCTACCAGGGAGGTAAACACATTTTTTTTCTCTACATTTTAGAGAAATAAGCTTTTTGTGCATATGGAAAATATCTGGGATCTTTTGTTTCAGCTTATGAAACATGTGACCCACACTTTACATGTTGTGTTTAAAACCCCACAAAGTGTTGTATATCCGCCTTTAGTTTTAATGCACCGCAGTTATGGAATGATTTACAAAACAAATTACACCTGGTGCCGATAGGGCAGTTTAAAACTGTTCACTGAAGTGTGCAATTGATTAATCAAACTTGTAATAACCTGATGTAATGTATTTATAGCTGTCTTGTTTTTTAAAATATTTTTGTACTCAGGGTACCATTTTGTAAATGAGCCACTGGTCTCAATTCCCCTAAATAAATAAAAGTAAATAAAATATGCCCATAACTAGCATTTCTATCCTCTTCTATTGGTTTTCATATCAATATTCGTTGTCCGGATGGCAAAATCCTAGTCATATTATCAATCCATCAGGGTTGTTGCATCTTTAGATTCCCCTCCTAATTTTCTAGCAGATTTTCATCTTTTTCACATACTCTATGGAACCGGTCTGCTTTTTAGAATCTGTGTCCCTGCGACTTGCATTTCGGAAAGTGATTGAAAATGTAAAAACACATTGGCTACTTTAGTTACAGGAGTTGCATGTTCGATATTAGAAACTGGGTTGTTCGAGCCCTGAATAGTGATTGGCTGAAAGCCGTGGTATGTCAGACCGCGTTGCGTCATGCTTAAGAACAGCCCTTAGCTGTGGTATATTGGCCATATACCACACTCCCTCGGACCTTACTGCTTAAATATAGTTTTTTGGCTGTGAGACGATATGCTTGCTATTGTTGTATGTTTCAGTTATGCTCACAATGAAACATTTGTTCTGTCTATGCATGTGTAGTATTTAAGGCTGTCACGTAATTTTACTGTTTGGAACTAATTTAACTGGTTAAGGAGGGTCGGCTAAAAATATAAATTTCCATACCTAGCATAAACCAACTTTCTTTTTTTTTTTTAAACACCCGTTTATTTAAAAAGTTTTGCTCTTTCGAATTATTAGAACATGTAAACACTTTAAAAAAAAATGTTTATCGGAGTTCTGTGTTTTATCTCCACATGTGCTATCACGAGCAGCAGGAGCCTCCCTCTTAGGCTTGAGTGAAGTGAGTTCGAAAAGTGTTTACGAATACCAACTTTACATGTCCGAACCCGGAATCAAATAGGCTTCCACCAAAAATGATATGGTCACTGTTTTCAAATGTTTATTTTTACTTTCTGCATTTTTCCCATCAGGCAACTTGATTATCAGATGTCTGTAAACAGGATTATTAGGGAAGTTGTTGTTCTCGCAAAGCATGCAAATGTTTTAACCACTACTATATTAAGCTGTCATTTTACAATCATAAATGTAATCAATGATTCTAACCAGTAGATATTTAGTCAAGTATCTTATTGTAAGATAAGTGGCGCCCTACCTCACCTCACAATACCCTCATGTTGTCACTCCATGAGGGTAATTGTTAGGGGAGGTAAACTGTTTTATCTGCTACCGCACGACAAGCGGTACCGGAGCGCTAAGTCTAGTACCAAAAGGCTCCTTAACAGCTATTACCCCCAAGCTGTAAGACGACTGAACAATTATTCAAATGGCCACCGGGCTATTTACATTGACCCCCCTTCCCATTTGTTTTGTACACTGCTGCTACTCGCTGTTTATTATCTATGCATTGTCACTCCACCCCTACCTACATGTATTTACCTCGACTAACCTGCACATTGACTCGCTATCGGTACCCCCCCCTGTATGTAGCCTCGTTATTGTTTTTTGTTTTTGGTAAATATTTTCTTAACTCTTTCTTGAACTGCACTGTTGGTTAATAGCTTGTAAGTAAACATTTCATGGTAAGGTCTACACTTGTTGTATTTGGTGCATGTGACAAAGTGAGATTTGTTCTCTTCACTGGCTCTCCTACCTCTCAATCTCTTGTTATCAGGAACCACAGGTTGCCGTTTGAAAGTTGATCTCTGGGCACAATTTAAATGATTCGAATAACATGCCTGTTCTCTAGATTATAAATACTTTCCAATTTGGAAGTAAGCCCAACAGCAGGGATCATATGGATTAATAATAAATGCCTTTCCATTTAAAGCAGCTGAATTTGGATGTAAACAGAGGTTGAAGCCACTGTGGTTTGTTATAAGCTAGCCATTTTTCTTTTTGTTCACCGGAGGGTCCTTTTCAAAGGTATATTGTGAGATTCTGTACATTTTTCATCTTACCCAGAGTCAGATGAACTCATGGATAGTGCAGGTGTACCTGTAGACTCCAAGTCATTGTGCTAACGCTAGTTGGCATTGGCTCGCAAAACCACCTCTATCCTTCAAAAGAGGATTGATCTGTTTTAAGAAGTGTGCTTTTGATTCCTTTATTTTCACTTATGTATTGCCTGTGTTTGATTCCATAGACATCTTATGAGGGATCCTGATAAGATGACCAGGAGTCAGCATGTCATCACCTGGCTGGCAGATACGTAAGTGTAATAGTCAGATTACTGTACCCTCCACTTGGAACAACTGCTCCATTGCACCCTTCAGAAGAAGCTCACATAGCATTACATTTACTTCTGATCAGTGGTTCAGTACTTCTGACTTCTGATCAGTGGTTGGCTGTGGTCCAGTACAGGTGAAAAGTATCATAAATGATGAGGTTCATTAATCAGGGTCTAAACTTTCTCATGCAGCCTGCTGATGAGAAGAGCTCTGTTCAATCACCTAACAGCAAGGGGAATACAAGTAAGGCCATTCTGACAACTGCTATTGTTTGCTTTTTATCACAGTCACGTTGTATAATAATATGTGCTCTTATTTTTTTTACATTTCAGGTTTATGTCTGGGTGCTGAACGACGAGAAGGACTTTAAGAGAGCCTTTGACCTGGGAGCCACAGGGGTCATGACCGACTTCCCCACAAAGCTGAGGGACTTCATGGAGAAGAATGGCACTGCTAAATCACTAAATAAACTAAAGACTGAATGATCTGCCAAAGTTGCCACTTCCCCACCACTAAAGCCAACTGACCTGTCAAACTATCTCCAGACTCCATGTAGATACAGTATTGTTTGAACACCAGCACAGGCAGCTAAGATTATTTGGCCTTTGTCCTGCATGTCAACTGGGCAATAAGCCTTTTTAGTGTATCTACTTTTACAGAAAGGTTTTGTTCGATTTAATTTAACATGGGTCAGTTCAGATGTTAATTGTAGTTGAGGGATATTTGATTAGTGGTTCAATATTCAAGTGTGTCTTGTATTTTGCTGTTTGACAGATAATGCACACATCTGTCTTATTCAAGACTTATTTCAGTGCCAGTCTGCTTGTGCTATAATGCCAACTCCATTGCTCATAGTTGAGCCTAACATGGCATGACAATGAGTGAAAAGGAGTTGGCATGAAAGCACAGACTGGCATTACAATTAGTCTTGAATTTATGTAAAGTGATAAATATTTTCACCTGCAGAATCAATAGAATTTTAAGTGTTTTATATTTTGCAATTTTATATTTAATTTTTTAATTTAAATATTGATTGGAAAATTGTATTGAAATATGAAATGTGTTTGAAGTTTGGTCGTGCTGTAAAGACAACTCTCCAGAAAAATGCATAGATTTGTATGAAACACGGGAAAGGGATAGATGTTAACAGAATGAAGCCATAGACATGGAAAATGTATGACAATTGACAAGTCAGTGTCAGAATGATTAAAGTGATTTTTCTGGACGTTTTGTATAATTTCAGCTAGTTTTTGACAAGCTGTCACGAGCCAAAACACAACTTCATTTGCAACCTCATTTGGACTTTACTGTACTGACCTGACGCCGCCTCCCACTTTAAGCTTGCAACCTCATTGGGCGTCATTCCACCTGCCAATTAACATTGTCCATCATGTCTAGTTGTTGCAGAAAAGTTTACATAGATGGGATGGAGAAGCGAGGATCAGCAACAAGTCAATTTGATGGGAACCACGATTGCTAGGGAACAAAGACAAAAGGCTGGTCATTGGTTTTTTGTTTTTGTGTTCGATCATACATTTCGGTTTCGAAAGTTAACGCAGTTGCATTCCAAATATATTTTTTTAAACTAAACTAAGACCACAGCCTGTCGTTTCCATTGGGAACAAATGAGTCATAGTGGGCAGAAAAGGGAAGGAGGTGGCGAGATCCTATTTAAGTTTTCTAGCGTGCATCTGCATATTTCTGTTAGGGAACTAAAGTGCGCGTGTGCAATATCTAAATTCACATCTGCACTCCTGCTTAAATGTATAGCTTCCGTCCCTCTCCTCGCCCCAACCTGGGCCCAGGGACCCTCTGCACACATCAACAACGGACACCCACGAAGCATCACTCCACAAAAGCCGCGGCCCTTGCAGAGCAAGGGGAACCACTACTTCAAGGTCTCAGAGCGAGTGACGTCACCAATCGAAACGCTATTAGCGCGCACCACCAACTAGCTAGCCATTTCACATCGGTCACATAAACACGGTTTATAACGGATTCTAGTTTTGAGAACAGAAAACTGTTTAATTGATGAGAATTTGCAGAATGTCGGCTAAAATCCATCTCGTTCTATCTTCTCTCCCTGCAGTCCAGTGGGCTTCCGCTCACTACCATATTTGACAGTGGAAACGCAAAGCTGATGCTTCACATTTATACAGTGAAATAGCTCTCATTGTTCTATCTTTGACTGCAGAGACCGAGGTAGGCATGGCAGGTAGCTCAGATGGGAGTAAGTCTGAGATGGATGAAGGTAGTAGGATTAGTGGTGTCTACTTACACGACTACGGAAAGAAAATAGGAAAAGGTACAGAAGAGGGAATGGGGGTGGATTTACCACAGATGGGGACATAAATGGAAGGGGGAATCTGGAAGTGCAAACGGGCAGAAAAGAAAACCTGTGGTTTGAATTGAAGAGGGCAGTCAATAAGCGCAGATGAAGGATATCAAGGATCTGGAAGGATTCTGTATGGAGGAATGGGCTAAGAACCCCCCCAATGTGTTCTACACAGCAAAACATTTTAGAAGAAGGCTCAGTGCTGTTGTCCCTTTCAAGGTGAGGTATTGAAAGGTACTGAAAACATGGGTGTAATTCAATTTGGCCCCTATCTTGTTTGTTGAACAAATTCTCTTTCTATGAGCAATTGTATTAGTATAAAATCATTTCCCAATTTTTGGAGCATACAATAAAGCTCAGTCATTTCTGCCTATCTCTATCAAGGGGTCAATAATTTGGGACCCCAGTGTATAATATAATGTAGGGTTATTCCCTGTAGTATTATTGTAGTAGAGCTTGTCGGTCTTGCTACCAGTCTTCAAAGTTGCTTAGACAAGAATGAGCTAAGAGGAACAGTATTTTGGAGAAAGTTTGCTAATATCAACCAACAAGTTTGCCACTAGACAGCATTAGAAATTAATGTAATACAGCTATCAAAATGCAGTTAATAGCCCCGGACCATTATTCCTCCTCCACCAAACTTTACAGTTGGCCCAATGCATTGGAGCAGGTAGCGTTCTCCTGGCATCTGCCAAACCCATATTCGTCCGTCAGACTGCCAAGGACTGGAACGAATTGCAAAAATCATTGAAGCTGGAGATATCTCCCTCTCTAACTTTAAGCACCAGCTGTCAGACCAGCTCACAGATCACTGCACCTGTACATAGCCCATCTGTAAATAGCCCATCCAACTACCTCATCCCCATACTGTTATTTATTTTTTTGCTCCTTTGCACCCCAGTATCTCTACTTGCACATTCATCTTCTGCACATCTATCACTCCAATTCACTCACGCTAAATTGTAATTATTTCGCCACTATGGCATATTTATTGCCTTACCTCCCTTATATCTTACCTCATTTGCACACACTGTATATAGACTTTTCTATTGTGTTATTGACTGTATGTTTGTTTATTCCATGTGTAACTCTGTGTTGTTGTTTGTGTCGCACTGCTTTGCTTTATCTTGGCCAGGTTGCAGTTGTAAATGAGAACTTGTTCTCAACTGGCCTACCTGGTTAAATAAAGGTGAAATAAAAAATGGTGAAACTTGATACATTACTCCAGAGAGTACGTTTTCACTGTACCAGAGACCAATGGCGGTGAGCTTTACACTACTCCAGACCATGCTTGGCAATGCGTGTTGAGATCTTAGGCTTGTGTGCGGCTGCTCGGCCATGGTAACCCATTTCATGAAGCTCCCGATGAACAGTTCTTGTGCTGACGTTGCTTCCAGAGGCAGTAGTAGTAGATCTCAGTAGTGAGTGTTGCCACCCAGGATAGAGGATTTTTATGCGCTTCTGCACTCGGCAGTCCCATTCTGTGAGCTTGTGTGGGTTACCACTGAGCCGTTGTTGCTCCAATACATTTTTCACTTCACAATAACAGCACTTACAGTTGACCGGGGCAGCTCTAGCAGGGCAGCAATTTGATTAACTGACTTGTTGGAAAGGTGGCATCCTATGACGGTGCCACGTTGAAAGCCACTGAGCTCTTCAGTAAGGCCATTCTACTGCTAATGTTTGTCTATGGATTTGATACTCCTGAAATTGCCGAAGGGGTGTAAAAATAAAGTGATGTTAAAACATACAATCTACTTGCAGTGAAGCCGCTCAACATCTACATCACATGTCCACATACTTTTGTATATATAGTGTAATTAGGTAGTCACTGACTTGTCATGATTGACTTCACTGCATTTATCAACCTGTCTTATTACCATTGTGATATTGTAAATTCATAGTTTATTTTCATTATATTTAAAGGGCATAGCTTTGCACATGTCAAGGACACATTCCAAGTCTTTCTTGGAATGGTGGGCCGACTAAAAAAGGAAGATAGTCATGAGAAAGTCCATCAGCCCTGCAGAGAGACTGGATGTGACCCTAAACGCTTTCTGTTAAAAGGAGAGACATTCACATCTTTCGCCTACGTATTCTGAATAAGTTGTTATGCCATCTCAGAGATTGTCAATGAGACATGCAAGGCGCTGTTAAGTGTACTGAAGACAGACTATCTGAAGGTGAAAAGCAATAGCCCAGGGATAAGATGGCACCGATAGACATTGCCGCCTTGTTTCAGGCTCCTAAGCAACTTTGCAGTATATATTCTGTATTTACAGTTGGAAGTCGGAAGTTTACATACACCTTAGCCAGTGGGTCAGAAGTGTACATACACTCAATTAGTATTTGGTAGCATTGCCTTTAAATTGTTTAACTTGGGTCAAACATTTTGGGTAGCCTTCCACAAGATTCCCACAATAAGTTGGGTAAATTTTTGCCCATTCCTCCTGACAGAGCTGGTGTAACTGAGTCAGGTTTGTTGGCCTCCTTGCTCGCACACGCCTTTTCAGTTCTGCCCACAAACTTTCTATTGGATTGAGGTCAGGGCTTTGTGATGGCCACTCCAATACCTTGACTTTGTTGTCCTTAAGCCAAGCTTTAACTTCCTGGCTGATGTCTTGAGATGTTGCTTCTATATATCCACATAATTTTCCTGCCTCATGAAGCCATCTATTTTGTGAAGTGCACCAGTCTCTCCTGCAGCAAAACACCCCCACAACATGATGCTGCCACATCCGTGCTTCACGGTTGGGATGGTGTTCTTCGGCTTGCAAGACTCTCCCTTTTTCCTCCAAACATAACGATGGTCATTATGGCCAAACAGTTCTATTTCTGTTTCATCAGACCAGAGGACATTTCTCAGAAAAGTACCATCTTTATCCCCATGTGCAGTTGCAAACCGTAGTCTGGCTTTTTTATGACAGTTTTGGACCAGTGGCTTCTTCCTTGCTGAGTGGCCTTTCAGGTTATGTCGATATAGGACTCATTTTACTGTGGATATAGATACTTTTGTACCGGTTTCCTCCAGCATCTTTACAGGGTCCTTTGCGGTTGTTCTGGGATTGATTTGCACTTTCCACACCAAAGTATGTTCATCTCTAGGAGACAGAACATGCCTCCTTCCTGAGCGGTATGACGGCTGCGTGGTCCCATGGTGTTTATACTTGTGTACTATTATTTGTACAGATGAACGTGGTACCTTCAGGCGTTTGGAAATTGCTCCAAAAGATGAACCAGACTTGTGGAGGTCTACAATTTTCTTTCTGAGGTCTTGGCTGATTTCTTTTGATTTTCCCATGATGTCAAGCAAAGAGGCACTGAGTTTGAAGGTAGGCCTTGAAATACATCCACAGGTACACCTCCAATTGACTCAAATGATGTCAATTAGCCTATCAGAAGCTTCTAAAGCCATGACAGGAGTTTTCCAAGCTTATGGCTGCATCCCTTTGTTCTCAATTTCCACCTGAAGACATACACTAATCTAACTGCCTGTAGCTCAGCCCCAGAGGCAAGGATATGCATATTCTTGGTATCATTTGAATGGAAACATTCTGAAGTTTGTGGAAATCGTAATTGAATGTAGGAGAACATAACACCGTTGATCTGGTGGAAGAAAAGAGGAAGAAAGAGCATACGTTTTCTGTTTTTTATTGTTTTAGCATCATCTTTCACATGTACTAGAATAGCCACACAGTCAGATAGGATGCTGGAGGTAATTTTGATGGATAACACAAAGTGGCAACTGTAGGTGTGCAAAGTTTCAGACTGATAACTTCAGGAATGGGTGAGCTACATGCCATTTAGCATGAAGTCACCCAGATGTCCCACACAAGTTGCCCAAATGTACTCAAGTGGCCGAATTGGTGAAATGACCTATAACTATATACAGTGGGGCAAAAAAGTATTTAGTCAGCCACCAATTGTGCAAGTTCTCCCATTTAAAAAGATGAGAGAGGCCTGTAATTTTCATCATAGGTACACTTCAACTATGACAGACAAAATTAGGAAAAAAAATCCAGAAAATCACATTGTAGGATTTTTAATGAATTTATTTGCAAATTATGGTGGAAAATAAGTATTTGGTCAATAACAAAAGTTTATCTCAATACTTTGTTATATACCCTTTGTTGGCAATGACAGAGGTCAAACGTTTTCTGTAAGTCTTCACAAGGTTTTCACACACTGTTGCTGGTATTTTGGCTCATTCCTCCATGCAGATCTCCTCTAGGGCAGTGATGTTTTGGGGCTGTTGCTGGGCAACACAGACTTTCAAATGCCTGCAAAGATTTTCTATGGGGTTGAGATCTGGAGACTGGCTAGGCCACTCCAGGACCTTGAAATGCTTCTTACGAAACCACTCCTTAGTTGCCCGAGCGGTGTGTTTGGGATCATTGTCATGCTGAAAGACCCTGCCACGTTTCATCATCAATGCCCTTGCTGATGGAAGGAGGTTTTCACTCAAAATCTGATGATACATGGCCCCATTCATTCTTTCCTTTACACGGATAAGTCGTCCTGGTCCCTTTGCAGACAAACAGCCCCAAAGCATGATGTTTCCACCCCCATGCTTCACAGTAGGTATGGTGTTCTTCGGATGCAACTCAGCATTCTTTGTCCTCCAAACATGACGAATTGAGTTTTTTACCAAGAAGTTCTATTTTGGTTTCATCTGACCATATGACATTCTCCCAATCTTCTTCTGGATCATCCAAATGCTCTCTAGCAAACTTCAGACGGGCCTGGACATGTACTGGCTTAAGCAGGGGGACACGTCTGGCACTGCAGGATTTGAGTCCCTGGCGGCGTAGTGTGTTACTGATGGTAGGCTTTGTTACTTTGGTCCCAGCTCTCTGCAGGTCATTCACTAGGTCCCCCCGTGTGGTTCTGGGATTTTTGCTCACCGTTCTTGTGATCATTTTGACACCACGGGGTGAGATCTTGCGTGGAGCCCCAGATCGAGGGAGATTATCAGTGGTCTTGTACGTATGTCTTCTATTTCCTAATAATTGCTACCAGAGTTGATTTCTTCAAACCAAGCTGCTTACCTATTGCAGATTCAGTCTTCCCAGCCTGGTGCAGGTCTACAATTTTGTTTCTGGTGTCCTTTGACAGCTCTTTGGTCTTGGCCATAGTGGAGTTTGGAGTGTGACTGTTTGAGGTTGTGGACAGGTGTCTTTTATACTGATAACAAGTTCAAACAGGTGCCATTAATACAGGTAACGAGTGGAGGACAGAGGAGCCTCTAAAAGAAAAAGCTACAGGTCTGTAAGAGTCAGAAATCTTGCTTGTTTGTAGATGACCAAATACTTATTTTCCACCATAATTTGCAAATAAATTCATTAAAAATCCTACAATGTGATTTTCTGGATTATTTTCTCTCATTTTGTCTGTCATAGTTGAAGTGTACCTATGATGAAAATTACAGGCCTCTCTCATCTTTTTAAGTGGGAGAACTTGCACAATTGGTGGATGACTAATTACTTTTTTGCCCCACTGTATACACTACATGACCAAAAGTATGTGTACACCTTCTCATTGAACATCTCATTCCAAAACCATGGGCATTAAAATGGGCACTCTTCTAAGGAGGCTTTCCACTAGATGTTGGAAGACTGCTGCGGGGACTTGCTTCCATTCAGCCACAAGAGCATTAATGAGGTTGGGCGATTAGGCCTGGATTGGGGTCGGTGTTCCAATTAATCCCAAAGGTGTTCCATGGGGTTGAGGTCAGTGCTCTGTGCAGGCCAGTTAAATTCATCCACACCGATCTCAACAAACCATTTCTGTATGGACCTCGCCTTCCCCAAACTGTTGACCCAAATTTGGAAGCACAGAATCCTCTAGAATGTCATTGTATGCTGAAGCGTTAAGATTTCCCTTCACTGGAACTAAGGGGCCTAGCCCGAAACATGAAAAACAGCCCCAGACCATTACTCCTCCTCCACCAACTTTACATTTGGCACTATGCATTCAGGCAGGTAGCGTTCTCCCGGTATCCACCAAACCCAAATTTGTCCGTCAAACTGCCAGATGGTGAAACGTGATTTATCACTCAAGAGAACGTTTCCACTCCTCCAGAGTTCAATGGCATTGAGCTTTACACCACTCCAGCCGTGCGGCTGCTCAGTCATGGAAACCCATTTCAGGAACTTGGTATTGAGTGTTGCAACTGAAGACAGGCGATTTTTATATGCTACGCGCTTCAGCACTCGGTGGTCCCGTTCTGTAAGCTTGTGCTGCCTACCACTTCGCGGTTGAGCTGTTGTTGCTCCTTAACAGCACTTACAGTTGACTGGGGCAGCTTTAGCAGGGCAGAAATTTGACAGACTGACTTCTTGGAAAGGTGGCATCCTATGATGGTGCTGATCCTATGAATGTCACTGAGCTCTTCAGTAAGGCCATTCTACTGATAATGTTTTTGTATGGAGATTGAATGGCTGTGTGCTCAATTTTATACAACTGTCAGCAACTGTTGTGCCTGAAATAGAAAAATCCACAAATTTGAAAGTGTGTCCACATACTTTTGTATATATAGTGTACTTTAATTTTTGCATTTAACTTTCTTCTTTTAAGACTGCCAAGCTGTCCTCAACTGCGGGAACCTCTGTCCGGGACAATGTCCTCAGGATTATGGAGCAGTGTGTTTATAAAATGTTGTTTGAATATTACAACATGTATTAGGATTAAGCAAAACTTCACCATTTAAAAATGGTCATTATCCAAATACTGTCTAATTTTGATATCCTTTTTCTTTCAGATTGATGACCAATGAATTAATGTCCCACTTTAATATGAAGGGAAAGAGGAGCTAACATGTCTTTGCTACCACTTTTAGTAGATTCTGACTGTTGAAGATATTTTACTGTGCGTTACTGTTCTGTCGTCTCCTGCATGCCCATATTATGCCGATCCTTAATTTAATTAGTTCTCTTTTTATGCTTACAGTTTATGTCATGAAAGTCGGAAAATTCAGGAGATTAATGTGTTGCGGGCCTTCTGGAAAGTCCTAAAAATATTCCCCTGACTGGCATGTTGGAGAAGGACACAAAGGATGTATATGAGCAAGTTGAAAGCAAATCTAAAAAGCTGGACATATGTTCTATGTGCGCCTCTTCTATGCTCCCCATTCTTAAATTTCAGTTTTGTGTCTTTTACTTTCGGTTTTGCACACCAGTTTGAAAAAGCTGAAAATGCAATATTTTTGGTTATGGAAAATTTCACAGCGGTTTAAATGTTACAAAGATTCTCTGCACAATGACTGATTGTTTTGTCACATAAACTGAAATTAGGCTAACTATTAGAATTTGAACAACCAGGAAATGGCGGAGCGATTTCTGCATATTGCATCTTTAACTATGACCAGTAGGCTTCCTAATATAGCACATAACTTAGTGGTCAGAATTATGACCATATGGTCAGAAAGGGGTCACAATTATGACCAACTGGTGGTATGGTGTTCAGGAAAAAACGTAATATTCCGGTCAGTAAAAATACGTTAAAAAGAACATAAAAATACCTCATACATCTTTTCAACCAGGTTTTGCAAATTGGGCCGGGTTAAAGGTTGTACATAATACCCTTTTTTTAATAGTGTGGTTTATTCCTCCAAACTAAATCTAAAAGTTTCATGTCTACTACTTTCATTGTTGCTTGGGGAACATCCAATGCCATTACAGTACATGCTAGTCTTGATAAAGCAATACGACCGTTGAAATCTATAAATCCAGCAGGGTTAGTTAGTAGTTGTGGGTGCTTCACTGCCCTATAATCTGCTTCATTGTCAATTGACAGTGAGTCTCTTCGGAGCTAGGAGCGGTCGACATCTTGAATTGGAGTAAGAAGGTGAGTGAAATTAAAAACCTTGATCTTAACCATCCTGTTTCAAAATGAGTGCTTTTTGGACACGCATTTGCTGCTTTTCGGGTAAATTGGCCTGTACAGCTTCAGGTGAATGCGAGGGAGACTGGTGAGAACAGGAGCAATGCAGTAAAAATTTGACCGAGACGAGAGCAAACGAGTCGTGACAATGGTAACGTTAGCTTGCTAGCTAATCAGCCACATTTCGCATGCTAGCAAGATAATTTTAAAAGGCAATTTGGAACCAAGGACTGTGTTGTGTGGTGTTGAAAAGACAAAATAGTTATGGGAATACACAATAGGACAGAATACCCTAACGGCGATGGCTACAAAATGTATAGCTAGTTATCGGTGATGGATAACGTTAGCTGGTTTACAGTAGCTAGTTTTCCGGTCAGGCAGACATCTAGCAGTACAGTAGTACTAGTAGATTTTAGCTAGATAGCTCATTTCAAAACCTCTTACGTTAGCTGACATTAGTGAGCTAGGTACCTTGGTTTGCTGCATCCCCATGCGAATCGATGCAATAACGACATTATAACGCGTATTTCATGTATCTGCCCCCTTGCCACTGATGATGTTCACAGGCCATTGTAATCTCAAGTTGTTAAAATAGACACACTACCAAATGCGTTCAGAGTTGTTATGAAGGTTAACTGGCTAATATTAGCTGCTAGACTATTCTAGAACGCTGAAGACACGTTGATGCATGGAATTAGTCATTCAATGGGATCTCAGTGTTGATCCCGCTGGTTCTCCAGTCTTTGAATGGATGGATCCATCAAATAAAATTGTATTTGTGACATGCGCCGAAAACAACAGTTTACGTACGAGGCCTTTGACAACAATGCAGTTAAAAGGGAAGAAAATGTGCTAATTATACTGAAAAAATATATAAACGCAACCATTTCAAAGATGTCCCTGTTACAGTTCATATAAGGAAAATCGGTCTATTAAAATGAATTCATAAGGCCCTAATGTATGGATTTCACATGACTGGTACCGAAGCTCCAAATCTAGGTCCAAGAAGCTTCTAAACTGCTTCTACCCCCAAACCATAAGACTCCTGAACATCTAATCAAATGGCTAGCTAGACTATTTGCAGCTTCTACCCCCCCCCCTTTATGCTGATGCTACTCTCTGTTATTATGTATGCAGTCACTTTAATAACTCTACCTACATGTATATATTACCTCGACCATTGACTCTGTACCAATACCCCCTGTACATAGCCTCACTATTGTTATTTTACTGTAGCTTTACTTTTACTTCTGGGTTTTTTCTTCATAAAACTGCATTGTTGGTTAAGGGCTTGTAAGTAAGCATTTCACTGTAAGGTCTATACCTATTGTATTCGGTATGTGTGACACATACAGTTTGATTTGATTTGGGAATACAGATATGCATCTGTTGGTGACAGATACCTTAAAAAAGGTAGGGGTGTGGACCAGAAAACCAGTCGGTATCTAGTGTGACCACCATTTGCCTCATGCGGTGCGACTACGGAGAGAGATAGCTGCCAAAAGGTTGAACATACATATCATTTAGGATCGTAAGAAAATCCATACGTACATTGTTAGGATCGTAAGAAAAGCCATGCTCGAAACTTGAAACGTAAATGTTAAATTAGATCTGTAAACGTACAAACCCTATGTTACGACTATGAATGAACATTTACAAGTTCAAGTTTTACTTTACATTTTTTATATATATTTTCAATTATTCAACAACAGAACAATACAACACAGCAAGAGTAAATGCTACGACAAAAAGTAAATCAATCCTCCCCACCCCCAAAATAAAATGACTTAAAATGATGACAAATGACAAATGAGTTAAATTAGAATAATAATAATACAAATGACAAGAGATACCAACATATACACAATGCAATACAAACAGTACATTGCCGAGAGAAAATCGCTACATCGATCTAGAAGCTCACCTCCACCAACCTCAATGGAAGTGTTTTCATATAGTCCAGGAATGGTTGCCATATTTTCACAAGGTGGTTTAATTTATTTCTAAAAGCATAGGTAATCTTCGAAAATAGTAATACATTTATTCATTTCAGAGAGCCATCTTGTAATTGGGAGAGGGGAATCCGATTTCCATGTCAATGCAATGCATTTTCTTGCAGTGGCAAGTGCGATTTCTGTAAATTTGATTTTGAAGCTATTCCTCAAATTCACATTTGTGAACTTACCCAGAAGGCATATTTCAGGTTCAAGTGGGAAGGGACCTCCATAATAAAGGGAGAAGGGAGGAACCGTTCCGTATTGTTCCGAACGGGTGGCAACCCTAAGTCTAAATATTGCTGTAACATTGCACAACCTTCAATGTTATGTCATAATTATGTAAAATTATGGCAAGTTCATTTCTGTCATTGTTAGGAACAAATGGTCTTCACACAGTTCGCAACGAGCCAGGTGGCCCAAACTGCTGCGTATACCCTGACACGAATACGCTTTTATTAAATCATCACCTGTTTTGCGAAGTAGGCTGTGATTCAATGTTAAATTAACCGGCACCGCATTGATTATATGCAACGCAGGACAAGCTAGATAAACTAGTAATATCATCAACCATGTGTAGGGATTATGTTAAGATTGGTTGTTTTTTATAAAACAAGTTTAATGCTAGCTAGCAATTTACCTTGGCTCCTTGCTGCACTCATGTAACAGGTGGTCAGCCTGCCACGCAGTCTCCTCATGGATTGCAATGTAATCAGCCATAATCGGCATCCAAAAATGCAGATTACCGATTGTTATGAAAACGTGAAAATCGGCCCTAATTAATCGGCCCGGCCATGGTCGACCTCTAATCTAGAGTTGATGGTCGCTGACACACTATCTTGGCATACGTCCGACCATAGACCCTCATCAATTGTAGTATTCCCATCACTCTCTCGACTTGTGTACATCTTGTTTTGGGCATTGTTGCATTAGCAATGAGTACACTCTGGATATAAATCTATATGTGTCATTGTTATCATGGAGTAGTTGTTCAATGCTTGATAGGTTTGGTAAAGTCATATCTCCAAAAGTGCTTCTGAGAAAGGTTTAACTGTAAATAACAAAATAAATGATAATTGGATAACTGGTATTTTTCTTTTAGTTGCTCAAATGAAATAAGTATCCCATCTATATAACAATGTTCTAAATGCATTATTCCCTTCTCATTCCCTTCTTCCTTCTCAAATTTTCTTGCTATCCAAGATCATTGGCAGGAGTCTGTTTTGCCACAGGGGTGTTTTGGGTGACACGTCTTCTTTCAGACCAAATAACTAACGAATTTCATACCAAGATCTTACTAAATTGATGGTACAGGTATTGCTGGTTTTTGTTGATGTAGTCTTGTGGTTCCACTTGTAGATACTATTACTCCCAACCTCTTCATGAAGAGCAAACATTTCCATCTGAGTCCAAGAAGGGGCTGGTTCAGTTTCAAATAGGAATGAAATTAATATAGTTTGCGCTGCCCAGTAATACATCTTGAAATTTGGTAGGCAGAGACCTAGACTATAATCCCACGTTAATTTGTCCAGGCTCACCCTTGAGGGTTTTACAGTTCCGTACAAATTGTCTTATTGTTATTTTTTTAACCTTTATTTAACTAGGCAAGTCGGTTAAGAACAAATTCTTATTTTCAATAACAGCCTAGGAACAGTGGGTTAATTGCCTGTTCAGGGGCAGAACAACAGATTTGTACCTTGTCAGCTCAGGGGTTTGAACTTGCAACCTTCCAGTTACTAGTCCAAGGCTCTAACCACTAGGCTACCCTGCCACCCTTAAAGAAACTCTCGGGTCGGGTTATTCGTAAAGATTAAAATAGGTACATCATTTTAGGCAGAACGTTCATCTTAATACAGATAATTCTCCCAAATAATGTGAGAGGCAGATCTATCCATCTATTCATGTCATCCACCGCCTTCTGAACCAAGGCAGAGTAGTTAAGCTTGTACAAATTTTTAAGTCATTATCAACTGTGATTCCTAGATATTTGAACCCCTGTGGTGACCATCTGAACGGACCCGTTCGGGTTCGTTCACAGATGCTATAGTCAAAGCGAGTCAGTGGAAGTATTAGACTTTTGTCCATGTTGACTTTGTAACCTGAGCTGTATGTACCCAAAAGCGTCTGTAGTTTTGAGAGAGATCCGGTCGGGTGAGAGAGGAACAAAATAATGTTGTCTGCGAACAATGAGATCTTATGCGTTATCTGGCCCACCAGAACGCCCTTTATGCCAGGATCCGTTCTTATGGCCTCTGCCAGAGGTTCTGTGGCTAGCACAAAAAGGAGTGGGGAAAGTGAACAGCCCTGTCTACTATCTCTAAAGAGTGGGAATGTGGCTGACATCATGCCATTAGTTGTGATCTTCCGGTTTATTGTATAAAGTTTTAACCCAGTTGACAAACGAAGTACCAAGGTTAAATTTTGCCAGTACCTTGAATAGGTATGGCCACTCCAGCCTATCAAAGGCCTTTTCAGCGTCTAGAGATACTGCTATACTAGGATCGCTCCTCACACTGGCCATGTGATATGCGTTGAATAAGATGTGCAAATTATTGGTGGAGGATATTTTCTGTATAAAGCCTGTTTGATCGGTGTTAATCAGATTTGGCAAATATCGTCCTAATCTATTAGCCATCACCGTAGAAATCAATTTATAGTTGGCATTGAGGAGCAAGATCGGCCTATAGGAAGAACATTGTGGAGGATCTTAATTTTTAAAAATGTATAACTGTTATTATAGCCGTGGAAAAGGAGTCCGTTAGACTCTGCGTCTCAGCAGATACATTTAGAACATCCATCAAGAGAGGAATAAGCAAATCCTTAAACTCCTTATAAAACCCTGGGGGAAAGCCATTGTCTCCTGGTAATTAGCTGGATTGTAGAGAGGAAATTGCCTTTTCGAATTTCTGTTTTTGTAAAGGGGCGTTCTAGTTCGTTTTGGTCTTCCTGTGTGAGGGGCGGTAGTTCAATAGTTGACAGAGGTGTCTATCATTACTGGTTCCGTTCCATCAGAAGTGTATAACTTAGAATAGTATTGTTTAAATGAATCATTCATCTCTTCCGGGTTGTGAGACACTTGACCATTCTGTGTTTCAATAGAGTTGATGGTTCTCAAATTCTCCTCAGGTTTTATCTGCCAGGCCAAGACTTCTTCTTGTCTTCTTCCCCAATTCATGTTTTATTTTGATTTATAATCCCATCAGGTAGCCTGATTTCAGGTGTGTCGTGTAAACAACATTATTAGGGACATCGTTCTTCTTGCACAGCATGTAGGCTAAGCGTTTAAATCAAGCTATTATATTCATCTGACTATTCACAATAAACATATTATTGTGTGCATACTCTGTGCCGGCCATGTTCCTATTGGTTAGTCACCGGGATCTGACACTGCTAGAACTTTGTCATAGCCTACGACCACACGTAGCGGTACTTAATCGGCAGACAGACCCGGTCACACTGACCTTGGAGTGAGAGAGACATAAGGTCAGATCTTGTGGAACACACACATTCACACACACTAGGCTATTACGCTGACTTGCATATGTCAACTCTATCAGTCTGGCTTCATGATGTTTGAATAGATATAAGGGTCAAATGAGTTCTCTGTAAGCTTTTGGATGTGTCCTTCTGAATAGACTGAGAGGTAGAGAGGTAAAGTGGGTGGGGGGGTGGGGGGGGTCCTTCAATCTGAGCCGAATTCAGTTCAATCATGACATGACTTGGAAATATGCTTCCTATGGCACCTGAAGGTCGAATGAAAGGGTAGACATGTTTTTAATTCATTAACAAATTAGCCTAGATGACATCGCTCCTCTAGGGTCGTGTTCATTAGGGCGCGTATTTGTTATTGGGGGTTTTGGTAGGACCAACCTTGTTTCAGTCAGCTTTCTTTATTTTGGGGCCTAATGAACACCTTGATTCCCATCCTGTTTTCTGTGTGTTAGCTATAGGAGCAGTAATCTGGTCTAGGCCTATTTTATTGGTCTTCCTGAGGAAGGGGAAGGAGAGGATTAGTTAATCCAGGGCTTTTCTTGTTATGGATCATGTAGTTTTGTTAAACTACTCCTTTCCTGCCTAGTAGTATCTAGAGATGGATGTAATAGTCTCTCTCTCTGCCTCTTCAGGCAGATATATGATTTCTTTCTGAATTCCTCCTGACCCAAGAAGACGTTTCTTCAAGAAGCCCTTTTCCCCCTCTGATTTTTTTATTGTTGTACTGCCTGCTGATCACTTCCCTACTCTTATCTCTCCCCCATGCAGTCACTCCTCATGGCCTGTTATGACTGAGAGGCTGCCATCATGATTGGAGGATTGTTCATCTACAACCACAAGGGGGAGGTGCTGATCTCCCGCGTCTACCGTGATGACATAGGGTGAGTCCACAGAGTAGTGTTGCATGGTATACCGAAACCTCAGTCATTTTTCGATAAAAAAATGAAACGGTTCGGTACTAACATTTTTGTTACGTTCTGTACTTCTGTCAAATGTCTCACGTGATTGAGAGGATCAAGTCTGTCGATCAGCACATCCGCTTTATAGCGTGAAGAGGAAAGTGCATGCTCCACTTAGTCATTCATTGCAAGGCTGTCTGGGCTGCATTGTTAGCTCCCCAGTAATGCTTCTCAAACACTTGAATAATGCAAAACATGTAGAAATGTTGAAACTGTTAATTACTGTTCACAAAACAATGTCCATACAGATTATAACAGTATCTTCCTGCTTTAATTGTGGGCGTACTTTCCTTGTTAGCTTACATCTGAATTCACTACCCTAGTACCCCAAAAAAGACCGATTTCAAAGCTATTTGTCATCCATCAAAAACATTCTTAATTAACTTAGTCTCCCTTGCCACCAAAAACTCATTAATTTCATTGTCTCCCTCGCCTCCGTCTGATTTCTACGAGATTCCATAACCACATTCTGCCTTGCGAATGACGTCTTTGCTTTCTTAGAGACAGTGCACACTTTTATAAAAGAGATTGCTTCTTCTATGCAAATGTTTTTGATAAAATAATATGTTCTCCTAGCAGTTGCCAATAAAATAAGTCCTGAATGGCAGTGATTATTTCTCATCTGTAGCCCCATGGAATCATCTAAAACAACCTCAATAACTCAATGCATGCACACACTCCTATTGAACAATAAGCATTTACCTGTATTGAGAATAGGCCTAGACAGCATCTTGATTTACCCAGTTCATCAATAGATTTATCCTATCACCATTGTTATTTTGTAGTTAGATTGGTCAAAACAAATTCAAATTGATTGTATGATTTGTATAATTGATTCATTAATGCATACAGTGTGTTACTACACACAATAACCCATAATGTCAAAGTGAAATTATGTTTTTTGAAATTTGTACAAATTAAAAAAAATGAAAAGCTGAAATGTCTTGTCAATGAGTATTCAATAAGTATTGTTATGGCAAGCCTAAATATGTTCAGGAGTAAAAATGTGCTTAACAAGTCAAATAATAAGTTGCATGGATTCAATAATACTGTTTAACATAATTTTTGAATGACTACCTAATCTCTGTAACCCACACATACAATTATATGTAAGGTCCCTCAGTCTAGCAGTGATTTTCAACCACAAAGACCAGGGAGGTTTTCCAATGCCTCACAAAGAGGGGGACCTATTGTTTTATTTTTACCTATATACCAATGTGTAGTTTACTAATAAAATGGTCTGACGGTGAAGTAATCGGTCTTCATATCCCGAAGGAAAGAAATTCTCACTACAATACATTTGAATAGAAAGTTAGCAAAAATAGACAAGATCTTGCTACCATTGACAGGAAAAGACCTGCCTATTTGTGGAAAAATCTCCTTTATTAACTCTAGTCATATCCCAGTTTACTTATTTGTGTATGGCCCTGCCTAACGACTTTTTTCTTACATTTTATGAGCAAAAAATATACAATTTTATTTGGAATGGCAAGCCAGACAAAATTAAATGGGCCTATTTATATAATGAATATGAATTCAGAGGACAGAAATGATTAAATATTAAAGCATTAGACCTCTCAGTAAAGGTTTCAGTCATACAAAAGTTATACTTAAATCCAAACTGGTTTTCTAGTAGTTTAGTAAGAAAGGCTCACCCCGTGTTCAAGAATGGCTTTTTTCCCTTTATTCAGATTACAACTGCTCACTTTCGGTTATTTGAAAATGAAATCATCTCAAAAATATAATTATTTTTAAAACAAGCTATAGAAAGTTGGTTTTAATCTCAGTTAAAATGTACTAATTGATTAAATATATATATATATACTTTTGGAGGAGAGAAAAAAAGGTATAATTTTTGTAAATTATATCATAAATAGGACTGATGGAGTTATGTCACACATGCAGCTAACAAAAATATATGGAAATGTCTGCTCTACTCAAAATTACAACCAACTAATTGCAGTATTACCGCAAAAATGGAAGAGGCAAGTGGAAGGGGGAAAAAGTAAGGAACTTGTCTGTCAGCCCTGCATTAAAGACCAAAAATGGCTAAAGATAATTGTGATAAATAAAAAAGTATACCAGTTTGACAGATGTGCCATACAGATTGCAAAATAGTTGGGAAGAGATTTTCAAGGCACATGGTTAACGAACACTGGATTCAGAATCATTAGATCATTTGTTTTGGTCGCAGGTTCAAGAATGGCTGAATGGCCACATTTACCCTGAGTTAACTCTGCAAATAGCACTACTGGGTGATCCGAAAAGTCATAGTCAATCGATCATTTGATACGTATAAGCTGGAAGTAGAAGCCTAAGTGGTGTTGTCCATTAGTTTACTCCAATAGGGGAGGGGTGGTATGGTTATGGGAATAATAAAGGAAAATACACCACATAATCAAGAGTATGTGGACACCTGCTTGTCATACATCTCATTCAAAACTCATGTTCATTAATATGAAGTTGGTCCCTCCTTTGCTGCTATAACAGCCTCCACTCTTCTGAGAAGGCTTTCCACTAGATATAGGAACATTGCTGCAGGGACTTGCTTTCATTCAGCCACAAGAGTTTTAGTGAGGTTGGGCACTGATGTTGGGCGATTAGGCCTGGCTCGCAGTCGGCGTTCCAATTCCTCCCAAAGGTGTTCGATGGAGTTGAGGTTAGGGCTCTGAGCAAGCCAGTGAAGTTCTTTCACACCAATCTCGACAAACCATTTCTTAATGGACCTCACTTTGTGAACGGGGGCATTGTCATGCTGAAACAGGAAAGGGCCTTTCCCAAACTGTTTCCACAAAGTTGGAAGCACGGAATCCTACAGAATGTCATTGTATGCTGTAGCATTAAGATTTCCCTTCACTGGAACTAAGGGGCCTAGACTGAACCATGAAAAACGGCCCCAGAACATTATTTATCCTCCACCAAACTTTACAGTTGGCACTATGCATTCGGGCAGGTACTGTTTCCCTGGCATCCCCCAAACCCATTCGTCTGTCGGACTGGCAGGTGGTGAAGCGCGATTCTTCACTCCAGAGAACGTGTTTGCATTGCTTCAGAGTCCAATGGCGGCTAGCTTTGCACCACTCCAGCCGACGCTTGGTATTGCTGAATGTTTAAAACCATGACTAGAGAGACTCAACGAATACAGCAAAGAGCTGCTGTTCTTGTTTACGTTGGTATTCATCACTGTCAAGACTTTGTTCAACACTTTTATAAGCCATAAAATGTGCGTTCTCCCTACTTCCATTCACGCTACAATCTGCACTGCAGCTGCAATTATTGAGTAAAGCAAAGGTTTCCAATAAGCTTGCGTTGTTATTATTAACAGCTTGTCTTTTTTTATGTCAAGTAATATTTCACATTCTCTGCTCATAGGAGTAACAACATGAATTGGTGCATGAGGCAGAAATAATGCAGTGTGACTTGAGTTTCACCATCAGCTGGAAGGGTGTCCCCTTTTCTCAGCGGAGGGAGGGACGGTGAGTCGGGTGAGAGGCAGCCTCACCGCTGCTCCTTCCTTCCCCTCAGACAGAGCATCAGATGCAGGCCATCAGTCCAGTAAAAAAAAAATGCAAATGATTATGCTCACTTAGCCGGGTCTCACAAGTTAAACAACAAATGATCTATTACAAGTTTGATCATATACCTATATCTTTTCAATATAATTTCAACATGGTCTGAGAAGAACAACATTGGCAGGGCAATTCAAGCGTAGCCAACATGCAGAGATAATGTATTGGGTCTATAGCCTACTGCAAAAACCTCATTGCTACATAACTGTTTTTAATCGGTTAATGTTGCATACAGTGGTTCCTTTAAAAGTTGCAGTGTACTGCGGCGCAGCTTGCATGGTAACAAAGTTGAACAGCTGAATTGTTATTAACATACCCTACTGTCTGTCTCCAACAGTTTTGAAAGCATGTTAGCTTGTCCACTTCCTTCAGATGTTGAAATCAAGTGGCCTAGCTTATTTCTCAGAATGAGAACGATTTGCCAATTTCTTATATTAAATCAAATCAAATCCAATTTTATTTGTCACATACACATGGTTAGCAGATGTTAATGCGAGTGTAGCGAAATGCTTGTGCTTCTAGTTCCGACAATGCAGTAATAACCAACAAGTAATCTAACTAACAATTCCAAAACTACTGTCTTATTGTAACGGTTTTGACTTGAGGTTATTATTTATAGGGGTGCCAGGTAGGTTGTGCCTACCAGAGAAAACATTGGTTTCTCCTTTTAGTTTGGGTGGGAATGAGTCCCATCTGGTCCGTCAAGTCTACACCAATACAAAGGACTTATGTAAAAGTCAGGATGGAAATAAACTTTTCATAAACCCTTAAAACATTGGAAAGAACTTCAAAAACAACTATATTCTTTTGCGTGGGTTGTATTAGCAACAACAATGATTACACACACACACACACACACACACACACACACACACACATATATATATATATATATATATATATATATATATATATAAATAATATAAAATCACTCAATGAGTTCTGGTTCCTCCAGAAATGTCCTGTACCTCGGGCCTAAAAAGAGTCCAGCCCGGTAAAGGAGTTCAGTGAACTCAAGTGACTTTTGTCACGCAATGTTTGTCCGTTCATTCCGTGTAGCGTAGACCTACAATCACTATAACAATTATTTTACCACAGAACTTTAAAGCGTATCAACTCTTACTAAGTCCTCAACTACAACTAACTACATAAATCACAGTATACATCACATCAAAACAAATGAAATACCGTATACAAAAAGGTGGTAGTCAGTCGGTCAGTCAGACAATCCAATCCGCCAATAGATCTCCAGCGGAGAAAGGCCACGAAGAACGGAGAGGTGTAGTCCACGGACGCAAAGAGTGGATCCGATCCTGGGTAAACTCTATTAGGCTACAAAACACACGTTTAACGGCAACAAAACAAACGGAATAGAGAAGCTATGGAACTGAGGGTTGAACACGTCCTCATTCACGTCTCCATCACAACCCCACTTTTGCGCAGCTGATGCTGGCTATTTAATTGGGAATTAAAGGGAAAGCGCCCTATTGGAAGGAGCTGCACTGAGACGGTTCAGAATAATTCAGGGCCGTCACATTATACACACAAGTGTAAGGGGATAAAGAATATGTACATAAAGATATATGAATGAGTGATGGTACAGAGCGGCATAGGCAAGATGCAGTAGATGGTATCGAGTACAGTATATACATATGAGATGAGTATGTAAACAGAGTGGCATAGTTAAAGTGGCTAGTGATACATGTATTACATAAAGATGCAGTAGATGATATAGAGTACAGTATATACGTATACATATGAGATGAATAATGTAGGGTATGTAAACATTATATTAGGTAGCATTGTTTAAAGTGGCTTTGTGTTATTGTGTTTTATGCTTATTGCACATTTATAAAACATAGACTAGACAGCTAGTATAACCGTCTTTGGCTAAAAGACCAGCTAAAAAAGCGGAAATTTTCCACAATCGATGTTCATTGATACTCTCATTTCAGTAGTGTCTCCTCTGCGCGCAATTTGAGTAGTTGAGACATAAAAAGGTATAATTAGAAAATAACTTATCCTCTATTACAGTAAAATAATATCTCAATGTGTTTTGGTGTCCGTATGACCGATTCTGTTGGACCAAACCTCTAATAATACCGTTGATCTCTCAACTTTGTTGGCATGAGAGGCAGGGGGAGGGGCTTGGTGTGTGTGTAAACCATAGAGGAAGAGGCGAAGCAAGAGGTTTCACTCTCGTTAATATCTGTCCTAAATAAGGCAGATGTTTTTTTGGGGACCTAAGGTTGTTGCCTGCCTTCTCGCCTTTGGGACAGCGACTCCTATTGTTAGGGCGGAGACATTTCATTATATACAGATCTCTGGATACCTAGTCAGTTGTACAACTGAATGCATTCAACCGAAATGTGTCTTCCGCATTTAACCCAACCCCTCTGAATCAGAGAGATGCGGTTGGCTGCCTTAATCTAAATCCACGTCATCGGCTCCCGGGGAGAAGTTGTTGTTAGTGGTTAACTCCTTGACGCTACCCACCCCGTTCGCGGGATCATTTTCATCAGCAACCGCTGAATAGCATACCGCAACAGTCAAATAATATTACTAAAAAATATTCATATTCATGAAATCACAAGTGCAATATTGCAAAACACAGCTTAGCCTTTTGTTAATCCACCTGTCGTTTCAGATTTTTAAATTATGCTTTACAGCGAAAGCAATCCAAGTGTTTGTGTAAGTTTATCGATAGCATAACATAACATTATGTACACTAAGCATTAAGTAGCTAGGTCACGGAAATCAGAAAAGCAATCAAATTAATTGTTTACCTTTGATGATCTTCAGATATTTTCACTCACGAGACTCCCAGTTACACAACAAATGTTAATTTTGTTCCATAAAGATTATTTTTATACCCAAAATACTTGTTTGTTTGTCGCGTTATGTTCAGAAATCCACAGGAAAGAGCGGTCACGACAACGCAGACGTATATTCCAAATAATATCCATAATGTCCACAGAAACATGTCAAACGTTTTTTATAATCAATCCTCAGGTTCTTTTTAAAATATATATTTGATAATATATCAAACGGGTGTGTAGGTTTTTCAGAAACAATGGGCGCTTTACTCTGTAGCGCAAAACTCACTCTGAGAGCCCCCACCTATCCACTTACGCAATGTGATCTTTCACGCTCATTTTTTCAAAATAAAAGCCTGAAACTATGTCTTAAAGACTGTTGACACCTTAGGGAAGCCATATAAAAAGGAATCTGGTTGATATCCCTTTAAATGTAGGATAGGCATGCATAGGAACAGAGAGGTTTCAAAATAAGAGCACTTCCTGATTGGATTTTCCTCAGGTTTTCGCCTGCAATATCAGTTCTGTTATACTCACAGACAATATTTTTACAGTTTTGGAAACTTTAGAGTGTTTTCTATCTATCTATAGGCCGTTTCAAATGGGTATGTTTTTTAGCCCAAAATGAAAATAACTGCCCCCTATACGCAAAAGGTTAACTGCCTTGCCCAATGGCATCTCTTCATTATATACAGATCTCTGGTGTAAATGGGAAGGTAAAGGGGGATACCTAGCCAGTTGCACAACTGAATGCATTTAACTAAAATGTGTCTTCCGCATTTAACCCAACCCCTCTGAATCAGAGTGGTGCAAAGGGCTGCCTTAATTGAAACCCACATCATCAGCACCCAGGGATAAGTTGTTGTTAGGGGTTAACTACCTTGCTCAATGGCAGAACAACATGTTTTCCCCTCTTGCCAGCTCAGGGATTTGAACAAGTGACCTTTTGGCTTCTGGCCCAACGCTCTTAACCGCTAGGCTACCTGCCGTACCTGGTTTACACAGCACAGAGGAGCGAAAGGGACGGGACCAAAAATACAACACGAGAACAAGCAGACATAAATGTTCATAAAAATGAAAAAATAACAAAACCTTGATTCTTGCAATACAGGCATTTGGAATAGTGCGCAAAAACATTCATTTGAATTAATCAAATTAATTCAAAAAAATCGCCCAGCCCTAGGTGTGTTCAGTAGGATATAGGCCCAAAACACTTATATTGGCTTTGCTTGAATTGCCCTGCCATTGCGTGGCTATATGATCACACCGGGTAATAGATCAGTTGTTGTATTACTTGTGAGGCACAGCTGAGTGAGCATACATTTTAATAAATTCACTTTTTTTTATTTTACTGGGTTGATGGAGCCTGCATCTGATGGTCAGTCTCAGTGGAGGGAGAGAGCAGCAGACTGAGGGTTTGCCTCTCAACGTCCCTCCGCTGATACTGACTGGAAAGGGACCGTCTGGTGACTTGGTGAAACTCAAGTCACACCACATTATTTCTATAGTGATTTGCTCTCTGGGCCTGCCGCGCACGGGGCAGCTAAATCGGGTGCACCTACCTTGGATAGCGACCGGTTGGTGACCACCCTACGGCTACATGCACAGTAGCCTGCATTTGGCCGTACCAACATTCATCTCATCTTTCTCCACTACAATTAAAACATTTGTCCACACGGAGGACATTCCAGGCTATAGGCATATTTTTTTCGTATTTTTTATTTTGCGCACAAGGAGTGAGAGAATGGTGCCGAAGCGTGAAATTGGGATGCCGGCTAGAATTGTATTTATTTTTATCAGCCAAAAGCCTGCAGTTGCCAGCTAATGGAAATCCTGGTGTGCCTGTGCTTGCGCCCGCCATTCGTGTGTCTCTCTAACCCTCTGCCCTGATGTCTCTATCCCCATCTTCATTCTCCACCTCCTTCTTCTGCTCCTCCTCCTCCTTGTCTTTTGTGTTTCTGTCCACCCTTTTTGCTGGTGCCATTTCTCTCCATGTCCACCATCTTGTCCATTGGATACTGTAGGAATAGGTAAGATGATGTGCTTGCCTGGCAACTGATTATCTCCTGACTGAAGTGTCTTGCCGGCATGCAAGCTACATTGACAACCCCCCATTAAAGCCTGTTTTCTTTTTCTCCAGATGTAAGCTTACCGTTTCCTTTCTTCGGTGCATCTCGTGGTCATCTATTTCTCCTCTTCCTCTTTCACTCTTCCCCTTTTTGACTTTTAATCATCTCATATCTTTACCTGCCTAATAAATGTCTCTAACATTCTCTGTTCCTCTTCCTGCTCAAGGTCTTTTGAATGTCCCTAACGACCCCCTCCTTTTCTTTCCTGTCTTTGTGTGTCCAGGCGCAACGCGGTGGATGCGTTCCGCGTGAACGTGATCCATGCGCGGCAGCAGGTGCGCTCGCCGGTCACCAACATCGCCCGCACCAGCTTCTTCCACGTCAAGCGCTCCAACATCTGGCTGGCGGCGGTCACCAAGCAGAATGTCAACGCCGCCATGGTGTTTGAGTTCCTCTACAAGGTACATTTGTTGGTGTTGTATGTATTGGCTGGAGCAATCACATTTTCTTAAATAACTATCTGATTTTTATCTCATCTTAAGATGTGCGACGTCATGACGGCCTACTTCGGCAAGATCAGCGAGGAGAACATCAAGAACAACTTTGTGCTGATCTACGAGCTGCTGGACGGTAAAGGAAGCCTTTTCTTTTGCCACTCTTTTAGGCTATCGCTCTCTTTTTTCTCTGTCTCTTTGTTCCTCTGGAAAGAGTCGTCTTGAAAGAGTAGAGGTGATGCATCAGTCGTCTATTGTTGCTACTTTGTGTGTGTGTGTGTGGTGTGTGTCTGTTAGGGATTTCTGGATAGTCGAAATACATGTTTTAAATATTATATATGTATTTTTACTTCAATTGGGGCTTGCTCGTGCTCTCAGGTAAGAGCCGGTGCACTCTGCTTGTTGTTTTAACAGAAGGGTGGGGGAGGGTCGAAAGTGGAGCAGGGGCCAGTGTGTGATACGGAGGAAGAACAAATGAGAAAGTAGCCAAACTGGCAAGTTAGACAAAAGTATTACTGCGATTGGTTATCTATCATCTCATCTGGTAGTGTCTGTCTTCACTGCATTAAATTGATGTAAAGAAGTTAGCTACACCATCCAGATTGCAACTTTTGAATACTCTCACAAGTAATCGAATACTAAATACGTTCTGATATTTAAATAACTGCCCACCCCTGGTGTGTGTGTGTGTGTGTGCTCAATTGCAGCGTGTTATTTTCCCCCTCTGTTTACAACCACCTAACAAACTTTACAGGAATTCCACACAACCATCATGCCACATCCTGAAGTGGTTCTCTTGTGCCACAGTCAGCCTTTCTCCTGTGCTGTTGTTTTTTTAGGTTTAGACTTTTGTGACTTTTAAGTGAGAAAATCTAAACCTAAAAAAAATATAGCGCTGGCAGACATTGCATGCAGACTTGCTAATATCCACTCAAGAAATTGGTGAAATTAATATGATTGCTTTCCTTTCTTTCAAATAATTGCTTTTTATTTTCAGATAGTGAGATAGGATGATAGTGGGGAAAGATGGAGGCCAGTAGGCCAGATTAGAACCTATGCCCACACAGTAGACGTGTGTCAGAGGCTGGGGCTTTACCCCTAAACCAGCCAGGACACATTGGTTTTCTTTAGGTGAAGATAAATATACAGAACATGTTTTGAAAACATACAAGTACCACTTTCTTCTGACCTATGATGTGATGATGTTTGGGGAGACGACTATGTGTTTATGAAACTAAAAGAGGGTAACTGTTCTAGGGCTGTACCTGACAAAAAACAATCTTGGTCTACCGAAAGTAGTCTGTTCTTTCGACCAATCGATCTTTAAAAAATGTAAACGTGTGTTTTTCCATATATAGACACTCCCTATGTGTTTTAAGAAAATCAACTATATGCAGTGAGCTTGTCTGATTCTTTAAGCTTATGATTTGATGAAATAAGACAAATGCCTCAATAGGGCGCCAGATATCTAGATAACCAGAAGAAAAAGACCTGACCCAACTATTCTTCTCCTGCTCCTGCTGGCTTTCACAGATTCTGCCGTTACTCGCTTGAAGTTGCTAGTAAATAGACTACATGGCCACCTACTCAAAAACCTTTCTCATGTACAATGCCAATTTATTTGACAATTTCTACCGATCTGCGTGCTAGTTATAGTTTTCATATGCACATTTTCAGTTTCAATTTCATTTATAATGTCTTCATATTTCAAAATCATTGTCGTGTTAATCAAAATTCTATCCAAATCTATATGAAAATGATACAAACCTAAAAAGTAACTTCTATTGCCAACTATGTAAAAATAGCCTACATAAAGCCCACAAATAAAAACATTTCAGCCTGCAGGTAGAAATATTCTGATAAAAATAAATATCCTATAAATCACATTGGCTACACATGGCCTGTCTGCAACCAATTTGAAACATTGTATAAACTATTAACTTGGGTCAGGCTTTACTAGCGAACTTGCAACATTTTATAAAATATTCTGGGTCTTCAGAGTTTCCAGCTCACAGACACAGATGTAAGCTATTTGCTCAGGGGATAAGAAGCAGTGCTTGACTTGGGCACTAGCTCACCGGACCTGAGTACCGGCACCTGAAATGTTCCACTGATTGAGCTCCTGTTCCTCTTATAGAATATTATCTCTAAAGTATTGTGGAGCTCCTGCACCTAAATATAAACAGTAGCAGCATCCAAAATGAGAACCGGAACCTATTTCAGTCCAAGTCGAGCACTGATAAGAAGTAATCAGGTAGGCCTGTTTTATGACGTTTCCACTGGATCAGAGCAAAACTGTCATCAAGGCAAAGGGTGGCTACTTTGAAGAATTTCAAATATAAAATATTTTTTTGATTTGTTTCACACTTTTTTGGTTACTACATGATTCCATATGTGTTATTTCATAGTTTTGATGTCTTCGCTAGTATTCTACAATGTAGAAAATAGTAAAAATAAAGAAAAACCCTTGAATGAGTAGGTGTGTCCAAACTTTTGACTGGTACTGTATTTGTTTGTTACTGCTCGACTAAAATAATCTTGGTCGACCAACAGCCTAACGACCAAACAATCAACCAGTCGAGTAATTGGGCTCAGCTGAATTGTTTGAAACAACCCCTCTCCTCCCCTGCAACCCTTTCCCAGATTGTCGCTCATGTTCAATACAGTCTCTGAATTTACCTGGTCAAATAACGGTTACATAAAACAAGATGGTGTTTCTTTGTGAGCCCATCTGGTGAGCTCATAGCAGAAGTGTGTGGTCTCACGGTCCCCTTGTCCGTTGTAGAGATCCTGGACTTTGGCTACCCCCAGAACTCGGAGACTGGCGCACTGAAGACCTTCATCACTCAAACAGGCATCAAGAGCCAGGTGGGAACTACAACGATTTTTTAAAGATATATCTCATATCCAGTTTGAACTGCGTGGTAATCACAGTAGTATACCTTTTCAGCTGTTGATGTTGGGCATGAGGGATAGCTCCAGTCAGAGCTGATGATATTGTTTAATTGGTTGTAGACTTGTGTAATGTCCTTTTCTCTCTCTCACTTGCTCTTTTTCTTCTCTCTCTCTCTCTCTCTCTCGATGTGCTCTGTGGCTGATATTTTATCGCCTGGTCATGTCATTCTCCAGCACCATGTGAGTACTCTCCCTTTTGATTGGTTGTTTATAGGCAGACTCAACTGTTTTACATCTTGCACAGCTTGGTGACTGTGACAAATCTTGGTGCTTGGTGACAAATCAAATGTTATTTGTCACATGCGCCGAATACAACAGGTGTAGACCTTACAGTGAAATGCTTACTTACAAGCCCTTAAAACCCCTCTGGGATAGGGGTCCCGCCAGCGGGACGACTTCCGGTGAAACTGGAGGGCGCGCAATTCAAATAAATAATCATAAAAATTATGAATATTAACATTTGGTACATATAAGTTTCTAATATCAGTTGAAAGCTTAAATTCTTGTTAATCTAACTGCATTGTCCAATGTTCAGTAGGCTTTACAGCGAAAGCATGCCATTCACTTACTTTTTCAAAATCTTCCTCTGATTTGTCATCCAAAGCGTCTCAGCTATAACATGTAGTGTCGTTTTGGTAGATAAAATCCTTATTTTATCCCAAAAATTCTGTTTAGTTGGCACCATCGATTTGAGTAATCCACTCGTTCAACATGCCAAGATAAGAATCCAAAAATCTACCCCTAAACTTTGTTTCAACAAGTTAAAATACGTTTCTATTAACTCCTCAGATACCCTAAAATGTAATCAAACTATAATATTTCATACGGAAAGAAGTATGTTCAATAGGAATCTGATTTTAGCAGGTGCGCATTGTCTTCATGGCGCTCGCACACATGAATTTCCAAGCAGGTGTCCTTGTACTCTTGTTTTATGTAACCGTTATTTGACTCATTATTCTTACTCATTTTGGAAGAATCAAGCCTGAAGCCTTGAACAAAGATTACTGACACCCAGTGGAAGTCATGGGAATTGCATCCTGGGAGGTAGATTTCATGATTTCCCTATACTTTCCATTGTAAGAGCATGGGCTCTCAAAAAAACAAATCTGGTTGGTTTTTCTTTTGGATTTTCTCCTACCATATCTATTGTGTTATAGTCTCCTACATTATTTTAACATTTCTACAAACTTCAGAGTGTTTTTTTCCCAATGGTACCAATTATATGCATATCCTGGCTTCAGGATATGTAACAGGCAGTTTACTTTGGGCACGTTAGTCAGGCGGAAATTGAGAAAAAATGACCTTAGCCTGAAGAAGTTTTAACCAACAATGCCGTTTTAATAAAAACATTTTTTTTTTAATTAATAAAAAGTTACAAATAATTAGAGAGCAGCAGTAAAATAACAATAGCGAGGCTATATACAGGGGGAACTATATACAGGGGGAATAATAGTAGCAGCAGTGTAAAATGGGTGGGGGGGGGCAGACTATAGCCAGATTAGATGTTCAGGTGTCTTATGGCTTGGGGGTAGAAGCTGTTTAGAAGCCTCTTGGATCTAGACACCGGTACCGCCTGCCATGCGGTAGCAGATAGAACAGTCTATGACTAGGGTGGCTGGATTCTTTGACAACTTTTAGGGCCTTCCTCTGATACCGGCTGGTATAGAGGTTCTGGATGGCAGGAAGCTTAGCCCTGGTGATGTACTGGGCCGTTCGTACTACCCTCTGTAGTGCCTTGCGGTGGGAGGCCGAGTAGTTGCCATACCAGGCAGTGATGCTCTCAACCTGCTCCACTACAGCCACGTCAATGAGAATGGGGGCGTGCTCGGTCCTCCTTTTTCTGTAGTCCACAATCATCTCCTTTGTCTTGATCACGTTGAGGGAGAGGTTGTTGTCCTGGCAACACACGGTCAGGTCTCTGACGCCCTCCCTATAGGCTGTCTCGACTGTTGTGTCATCGGCAAACTTAATGATGGTGTTGGAGTCATGAGTGAACAGGGAGTACTTGAGGGGACTGAGCACGCACCCCTGAGGGGCCCCTGTGTTGAGGATCAGCATCCAGAGGGAGGTGTTTAGTTCCAGGGTCCTTAGCTTATTGATGAGCTTTGAGGTGTTTCTTTTGTCCAGGTGGGAAAGGGCAGTGTGGAGTGCAATAGGGATTGCATCATCTATGGATCTGTTGGGGCGGTATGCAAATTGGAGTGGGTCTAGGGTTTCTGGGATATTAGTGTTGATGTATATGTCACCAAGATATTGCTAAGTCCAACTTTACATATTGAGTTATCATTACAAATTATCCTGGTGAAAAATGTTTCAGGCATAACAATCTGGCATTCTCTTTTTCTCACTCCTACTGTTTGTTCGTCTCTCTCTCTCCCCTATCGCTTTTTTTCCCCTCACTATCCTTTTACTTTCTTCTCTTTATGTCCATCCCTCTTCTCTTTCCTCCTCCTTGTCCGTTTCCTGTATCCTCTCTCTGTCAACCTTTTTTTCTCTACTCCTCTCTATCCTTTTCCTCCTGCCCTTCTCCCTATCCTTTTCTCCCTCTCTCCTCATTGTCTTTTCCCTCTATCTCCCCTATCTATGTCAACCACTTGTTTCTCTCCCCTTTCTGTCCCTTTTTCTATCTCTGTCCACCAGTCCAAGGAGGAGCAGTCTCAGATCACCAGTCAGGTGACCGGGCAGATCGGCTGGCGTCGCGAGGGCATCAAGTACCGTCGCAACGAGCTCTTCCTGGACGTGCTGGAGAGCGTCAACCTGCTGATGTCCCCACAAGGTAATACCGGTATCGAGTTTGTTTTGCAGCAAGGACTTTGTATCGCTGCTGTACTGAAACAAATCAACAAAGACAAACGTACACTGGACTCGGGTCTTGAATTAATACATTTTATTGGACATGTTTAAAATGCATATAGAGGTGACTCATTCATGTGAGGACAACACTAATTACATAAAAAAAACAGATGTCTGGGAGGGAGCGTGCAATTGGTATGCTGACTACAGGAATGTCCACCAAAGCTGTTGCCAGAGAATTTAATGTTAATTCCTCTACCATAAGCCGCCTCCAAAGTAATTATTTAGAATTAGAATTATGTCCAAACGGCCTCATAACCGCAGACCCCGTTTAACCATGCCACCCCAGGACCTCCACATCCAGCGTCTTCTCCTGCGGTATTGTATGAGACCAGCCACCCAGACAGCTGGTGAAACTGAGGAGTATTTCTGTCTTTAATCAAGCCATTTAATAAAGCCCACCCATGACTGCGCCCCTGCCCAGTCATGTGAAATAAATAGATTTTATTTCAATTGACCGATTTCCTTATATGAACTGTAACTCAGTAAAATCTTTGAAATTGTTGCATGTTGCGTTGATATTTTTGTTCAGTATATTATGGAAAGAATGTGCTCAACCAACGTGAGAAGAGGTGCAACCTAAAAATGTGTAGACATCAATGGACAGGAAAAGGCTCACCATTAAAAATACCTAGTTTTACTAGACAACTTTAAAAGTTTGACATTTTGATAAGTTCATATAGGGCATGGGGAAGACAGTTTCTCCCTAATTATCTTCCGCTGGTGGTGCTAATGAGAGACAGTGTGGTAGACCGTGCAGGTTAGCACTCAGGGTGTGGTGTGGTAAATGTCTCCACCTAGTGATAAAATACAGAAGTGAAACCAGTAAACAACAATTGGAAAACTGGACAAGATTTTTTTCAACTGCAGTAGGTTTAATGGACATATAAGCACTACTATATGTTAAATATGTTGGGTATTGAAAAATAAACAACAAGGCTAAACCAAACTAGGGATAACAGCAGTAATCATCAAAAACATAGGCAAAGAAGTCTAACAGCTGGTTTGGACAACAGTTAGTGAGCTAGTAAGCTCCCTCCATGTGGAAACAACAAGTACAAATTGGGGGGTTGTCACTGGACCAACAAAGGGACCTTCAATGTTTGTCAAGTGCTGTAGGAAGTTGTGCTCTAGGAACATCCATAGGTTTACTTTCAGCTTGATTTAACCATGTCTGATTGTAGCCCTTTGCTCTGAATCTTTCTTGGAGTTCGCCCTTTCTTCTGTTGAATGTGCTTTAACTCATGGATATTCCTAGAGTACAACTACTGAGAAAGCCCACAAGCCATAGAGCCAGACCTTCTATCCAACTGGTCACTACCAACACCCCACAAAGTCCAGAACTACTAGGCATCATTAAAAAGCAGTCGGCATATTCTACGCTCAGACTCGGCCCTAGGTAATACATTTCAGCAGCCTCCTGCGGCTGCCTACCGTAGAGCTAAAAACATTAAAGACAGTGTTGTCCGATCCGACATCAGCCAAGGCGCAAACAAGACTAGCCTCCTGCATATTCCCCCCGGCAACTACAAGTGTGCCAGTACACAAAACATATGAAAAGTTTCTCACACCCCAGATCGGGTCGAGACATAAAAATTGTAATTCTCAAGTTGGGATCTATGGGATTCGCTGCCCGTGCTGTTTATTTTACGTAGGAGAAACTTCAAGGGAGTTACACACACCGGCTCTGACGCTCATCGAATATGGCAGGGCTTGCAAACCATTACAGACCAGAAAGGGAAGCACAGCCGAGAGCTGCCCAGTGACACAAGCCTACCAGACGAGCTAAACTACTTCTATTCTCGCTTCGAGGCAAATTACACTGAAACATGCATGAGAGCACCAGCTGTTCCGGACGACTGTGTGATCACGCTCTCCGCAGCCAATGTGAGTATGACCTTTAGACAGTCAACATTCACAAGGCCGCAGTGCCAGACGGATTACCAGGACCTGTACTGCGAGCATGCGCTGACCAACTGGCAAGTGTCTTCACTGACATTTTCAACCTCTCCCTGTCTGAGTCTGTAATACCAACATGTGTTAAGCAGACCGCTATAGTGCCTGTGCCAAAGAACACTAAGGTAACCTGCCTAAATGACTACTGACCCGTAGCACTTACGTCTGTAGCCATGAAGTGCTGTGAAAGGCTGGTCATAGCTCACATCAACACTATCATCCCAGAAACCCTAGACCCACTCCATTTTGCCTACAGCCCCAAGAGATCCACAGATGAGCAGTCTCTATTGCACTCCACACTGCCCTTTCCCACCTGGACAAAAGGAACCTATGTGAGAATGCTATTCATTGACTATAGCTCAGCGTTCAATACCATAGTGCCCTCAAAGCTCATCAATAAGCTAAGGACCCTGGGACTAAACACCTCCCTCTGCAACTGGATCCTGGACTTCCTGACAGGCCGCCCCCAGGTGGTAAGGGTATGTAACAACACATACGCCACACTGATCCTCAACACAGGGGCCCCTCAGGGGTGCATGCTCAGCCCCCTGCTGTACTCCCTGTTCACTCATGACTGCACGGCCAGGCACGACTCCAACCATCGAGAGCATCCTGACTGGTTGCATCACTGTCTGGTTGCATCACTGTCTGGTATAGCAACTGCTCTGCACTACAGAGGGTAGTGCGAACGGCCCACTACATCACTGGGGCCAAGCTTCCTGCCATTCAGGACCTCTATACCAGACGGTGTCAGAGGAAGGCCCTAAACATTGTCAAAGACTCCAGCCACCCTAGTCATAGACTGTTCTCTCTGCTACCGCACGTCAAACAGAGAGAACAAGTCTAGGTCCAAGAGGCTTCTAAGCCATAAGACTCCTGACTACTTGATACTTTTATCTCTTGTATTTGGCGCATGTGACTGAATAAAATTTGATTTGATTTGACACTAGAATGTGTGAGCACCGAAGTGCCATTTGACGTGCTGACCCCAACAGCCCAGTGGCCTTCCATTTCAAAGAGAGGGGACAGTAAAAACAAACGGGGTTGCGATGTTGACAAAAGGTCCAGAGAGATATACTGGATCCATTCCTTAGATACATTAATCCCCAGAGTTCTTAATCTAGAGAAGGACTATAGCTTTTGTGAAGGGCCCCATCCTTTTGTTGGTCCAGTGACACCCACAACAATCCAGCGTAGCATCTTTTTTGAGTTTACAAAAAATAAAAATGGTTCTGCAATGTTACAATCCAATAACAAGGCGTGGAAACCATTTTTTTTCCCAATTACAACTTCTGATCTTGTTAATTCTTTTGTTTGTAAATTAAATTTTAACACCCTTTTCCCCCCAATTTCGCGATTACGATCTTGTCTCATCGCTGCAACTCCCCAACGGTCTCGGGAGAGGCAAAGGTCGAGTAATTTCGTCGTCCGAAAACATTACCTGCCAGGCCGCCCTTAACACCCGCTCACTTAACACGGAAGCCAGCTGCACCAATGTGTCAGAGGGAAACACCGTTCAACTGATGACCGAACCCCAGGCTGTAGTGGCGGCCCAACCCTGCGATGCCGTGCTTTAGACTGCTGCGCCACTCGGGAGGCCAATTGCAACTTATTTTCGAAGAAATGGGGAATTATTTCAGAAAGTGTAAGGGTGACAATATATTTGGCCGCAACTGTATGCATGACTATGTATGCATATTTAGCAGTGTGGTGTAGTGCCGATGTGGCCACTAGAGGCCGCCACCCGCCTGTTTTAATGTTTGAGAAAGCTTCTCTTCTACAATAAATTATTCTATAACTCTACATAAGTGTATCACTACCTCAAACACTCCTTGACAGCTCTCCTGAACCAGTTACCTGCCTTCCGTGTTGCTCCGTGGTAACCTCGCCCTCTCTCCCTCTTCTCCAATCAGGCCAGGTGCTGAGCGCCCACGTCTCGGGCCGCGTGGTGATGAAGAGCTACCTGAGCGGCATGCCGGAGTGCAAATTTGGAATGAACGACAAGATCGTCATCGACAAACAGGGCAAAGGGGGCGCCACCGAGGAGGCGGCGGGCAAGAGGTGAGGGGGCAACGGGTGTGTCCAGCTTTGGCCGTTTAGGGTCGTACCACCTCCCTGGATGGGAGAGAAGATGCTGCTGGAAGTGGTGTTGGATGGCCAGTAGGACAGACTCTTTCCTCTGGTCTAAAAATATACACTGCTCAAAAAAATAAAGGGAACACTAAAATAACACATCCTAGATCTGAATGAATGAAATATTCTTATTAAATACTTTTTTCTGTACATAGTTGAATGTGCTGACAACAAAAGCACACAAAAATTATCAGTGGAAATCAAATTTATCAACCCATGGAGGTCTGGATTTGGAGTCACACTCAAAATTAAAGTGGAAAACCACACTACAGGCTGATCCAACTTTGATGTAATGTCCTTAAAACAAGTCAATATGAGGCTCAGTAGTGTGTGTGGCCTCCACGTGCCTGTATGACCTCCCTACAACACCTGGGCATGCTCCTGATGATGTGGCGGATGGTCTCCTGAGGGATCTCCTCCCAGACCTGGACTAAAGCATCCGCCAACTCCTGGACAGTCTGTGATGCAACGTGGCATTGGTGGATGGAGCGAGACATGCTGTCCCAGATGTGCTCAATTGGATTCAGGTCTGGGGAATGGGCGGGCCAGTCCATAGCATCAATGCCTTCCTCTTGCAGGAACTGCTGACACACTCCAGCCACATGAGGTCTAGCATTGTCTTGCATTAGGAGGAACCCAGGGCCAACCGCACCAGCATATGGTCTCACAAGGTGTCTGAGGATCTCATCTCGGTACCTAATGGCAGTCAGGCTACCTCTGGCGAGCACATGGAGGGCTGTGCGGCCCCCCAAAGAAATGCCACCCCACACCATGACTGACCCACCGCCAAACCGGTCATGCTGGAGGATGTTGCAGGCAGCAGAACGTTCTCCATGGCGTCTCCAGACTCTGTCACGTCTGTCACATGTGCTCAGTGTGAACCTGCTTTCATCTGTGAAGAGCACAGGGCGCCAGTGGCGAATTTGCCAATCTGGGTGTTCTCTGGCAAATGCCAAACGTCCTGCACGGTGTTGGGCTGTAAGCACAACCCCCACCTGTGGACGTCGGGCCCTCATACCACCCTCATGGAGTCTGTTTCTGACCGTTTGAGCAGACACATGCACATTTGTGGCCTGCTGGAGGTCATTTTGCAGGGCTCTGGCAGTGCTCCTCCTGCTCCTCCTTACAAAGGCGGAGGTAGCGGTCCTGCTACTGGGTTGTTGCCCTCCTACGGCCTCCTCCATGTCTCCTGATGTACTGTCTCCTGGTAGCGCCTCCATGCTCTGGACACTACGCTGACAAACACAGCAAACCTTCTTGCCACAGCTCGCATTGATGTGCCATCCTGGATGAGCTGCACTACCTGAGCCACTTGTGTGGGTTGTAGACTCCGTCTCATGCTACCACTAGAGTGAAAGCACCGCCAGCATTCAAAAGTGACCAAAACATCAGCCAGGAAGCATAGGAACTGAGAAGTGGTCTGTGGTCACCACCTGCAGAACCACTCCTTTATTGGGGGTGTCTTGCTAATTTCCACCTGTTGTCTATTCCATTTGCACAACAGCATGTGAAATGTATTGTCAATCAGTGTTGCTTCCTAAGTGGACAGTTTGATTTCACAGAAGTGTGATTGACTTGGAGTTACATTGTGTTGTTTAAGTGTTCCCTTTATTTTTTTGAGCAGTGTATTTACAGTGCCTTGCGAAAGTATTCGGCCCCCTTGAACTTTGCGACCTTTTGCCACATTTCAGGCTTCAAACATAAAGATATAAAACTGTATTTTTTTGTGAAGAATCAACAACAAGTGGGACACAATCATGAAGTGGAACGACATTTATTGGATATTTCAAACTTTTTTAACAAATCAAAAACTGAAAAATTGGGCGTGCAAAATTATTCAGCCCCCTTAAGTTAATACTTTGTAGCGCCACCTTTTGCTGCGATTACAGCTGTAAGTCGCTTGGGGTATGTCTCTATCAGTTTGGCACATCGAGAGACTGACATTTTTTCCCATTCCTCCTTGCAAAACAGCTCGAGCTCAGTGAGGTTGGATGGAGAGCATTTGTGAACAGCAGTTTTCATTTCTTTCCACAGATTCTCGATTGGATTCAGGTCTGGACTTTGACTTGGCCATTCTAACACCTGGATATGTTTATTTTTGAACCATTCCATTGTAGATTTTGCTTTATGTTTTGGATCATTGTCTTGTTGGAAGACAAATCTCCATCCCAGTCTCAGGTCTTTTGCAGACTCCATCAGGTTTTCTTCCAGAATGGTCCTGTATTTGGCTCCATCCATCTTCCCATCAATTTTAACCATCTTCCCTGTCCCTGCTGAAGAAAAGCAGGCCCAAACCATGATACTGCCACCACCATGTTTGGCAGTGGGGGTGGTGTGTTCAGGGTGATGAGCTGTGTTGCTTTTACGCCAAACATAACGTTTGGCATTGTTGCCAAAAAGTTCAATTTTGGTTTCATCTGACCAGAGCACCTTCTTCCACATGTTTGGTGTGTCTCCCAGGTGGCTTGTGGCAAACTTTAAACAACACTTTTTATGGATATCTTTAAGAAATGGCTTTCTTCTTGCCACTCTTCCATAAAGGCCAGATTTGTGCAATATACGACTGATTGTTGTCCTATGGACAGAGTCTCCCACCTCAGCTGTAGATCTCTGCAGTTCATCCAGAGTGATCATGGGCCTCTTGGCTGCATCTCTGATCAGTCTTCTCCTTGTATGAGCTGAAAGTTTAGAGGGACGGCCAGGTCTTGGTAGATTTGCAGTGGTCTGATACTCCTTCCATTTCAATATTATCGCTTGCACAGTGCTCCTTGGGATGTTTAAAGCTTGGGAAATCTTTTTGTATCCAAATCCGGCTTTAAACTTCTTCACAACAGTATCTCGGACCTGCCTGGTGTGTTCCTTGTTCTTCATGATGCTCTCTGCGCTTTTAACGGACCTCTGAGACTATCACAGTGCAGGTGCATTTATACGGAGACTTGATTACACACAGGTGGATTGTATTTATCATCATTAGTCATTTAGGTCAACATTGGATCATTCAGAGATCCTCACTGAACTTCTGGAGAGAGTTTGCTGCACTGAAAGTAAAGGGGCTGAATAATTTTGCACGCCCAATTTTTCAGTTTTTGATTTGTTAAAAAAGTTTGAAATATCCAATAAATGTCGTTCCACTTCATGATTGTGTCCCACTTGTTGTTGATTCTTCACACAATAAAAATACAGTTTTATATCTTTATGTTTGAAGCCTGAAATGTGGCAAAAGGTCGCAAAGTTCAAGGGGGCCGAATACTTTCGCAAGGCACTGTAGACTTTTACCCAACTGAAGGCCATTAGACCAATATTAGGATATCCCTAGATGTGAAATATCTTCACTCCTAGAAGGGCCTCCAGGCTTCTGTCATAACGGTCAATTTTGAATGAGGAAAAAAAGATTGGACATGCTGGGGTAATAATTACATAACCAATGTTCTAAAGTAATACTAGTCCCATGCGAATAGGCCTAGACTGTCCAGGTAATTCCACTTATAGATGTCACTTTTTAAATTCACTTCAATCAGTGTAGATGAAGGGGAGGAGACAGGTTAAAGAAGGATTTTTAAGCCCTGAGACATGGGTTTTGTATGTGTGCCATTGAGGATACGATTTAAGTCCCTTTGAACGGGGTATGGTAGTAGCTGCCAGGCGAACCGGTTTGTGTGTGTCAAGAACTGCAATGCTGCTGAATTTTTCATGCTCAACAGTTTCGTGTGTGTATCAAGAATGGTCCACCACCCAACGGACATCCAGCCAACTTGACAACTGTGGGAAGCATTGGAGTCAACACGGGCCAGCATCCCTGTGGAATGCTGTCGACACCTTGTAGAGTCCATGCTCCGACAAATTGAGGCTGTTCTGTGGGCAAAAGGGGGTGCAACTCAATATTAGGATGGTGTTCCTAGTATTTTGTACACTGTATATTCACCCCTCAAAAAGACAGGCAAAAGTTAGTTGAATTTCCAATGTGTGACCACTATGCTTTCAACCATCTAAAAAGCACAATCAAATACCAGTGGAAAAACAATTTGACATTTTGTTAAGTTGTCACCCTATTGTCTATCACTGCACTGTCAACCATTTAAAAGTACAGAAAGTTCCAATGGGAATACAATGTCAGATATTTTGTTTATTTATGCAACAGATTGTGTTATCACTGTTTCATCATAGCAGAACCAAGTGACCTGCATTGTAGTTGAGATTGCATTCAAAGTACATGGTGCAAGTGATCAATGCCGTTTGAGATTCTGTGCAGATTATTACAGCAATTGTGAAGATCTGCGACGACCTTTGCATATGCTATCTTGAACATGCACACTTTATACGGTTACATAAGACATTTATAGTCACTGTAACCTGAATGTGGCCATGGATGTGTTACTAATTTTAAGGTTGAATGTTACATTAGTTTGTAATAAAACTATTTACTGTATTACAAAAGTAATATTGAATTGTGTTTGGTTGACAATGCAACCAAATATCAATATTTAAAGGAGATGTATCCTCTGCTTGGATATCTGTGCCACTGACTTAATCTGACTTTAATTTGTCTACAGATAAAAAATTGATAGGCTATGTTGGTTTCACGGCTCAATCTCAACCCCCCAAAATTTGAATGTACTTTAAATAAAGTTTGATTTAATTTAGTCCTATTCTTTAAGTTTGATGTTTAGTTGATACGGAGATGTGAATCCAACAACCTGGAATTAAAGCCAGACTAAGTCAGTGGTACAGATGGAACTATCCAAGCAGAAGATACATCTTTAAATGTTGATATTTGGTTGCACTGACAACCAAACATAATTAGGGCTGTAGCAGTCATTAAATTTTGTCAGCTGGTGATTGTCAAGCAAATAACTGCTGGTCTCATGGTAATTGACCGGTAATTAACATAACCACATTTAGAATATCCTGGCTTCCACACATATCCTACCATCCACAGACCTTTGGAAAATCTACATTTTTACAAATCTAATAAATCCATGTAATATATCGTACACCTTCATAAATCTATTATTTATTTTAGACAGGTCTAAAGAAAGATGATATGAAGAAAATGTAGTATATTTCAGAAGAACAGAATAGCGTACTGTGAGTTGTCCTTATGTTAGTTTCCTGATCGGGCTACGCCATATGGCTGTGGGCTACACTAGTTCATTTAGCAGACAAGATTTGCTTAGAATTCTGTGGCATTATTTTATATTATTTTATAGTATGAGGAATACAATGGAACAAAACTGAATAAAATAGAAAGGATATTTTCTCCAAACGATTTGAGTGCGCACATGCAGCTATTCTGTGTTGAGCAGTTAATAAAGAAACAGGTCCTCCTATATGCTTAATATAGAGTTATTTACGTAACTGCAGTTGTGAAACAAACATTAGGCTATATGTTTTGATGTATAATACATTGTAAGGCTGCATGATACGACTCTAATGATGGTTTGAAAAGAAGTCACATGAAAGGCATGAGCTCTCCTTTGTTTTTTGCACAGGCTGTACACTCTTCATCAGTCTCTTATTCACAATTTGACAAGCACTTCATAATGCCTCAAATTTCCCGGCTGGCATCCCTGTTGTGTGGCCATAATGCTCCCTAAAAAAATCCATACTTTTTGCGGCCAGTGACCGTTTGTGCCCTTGAGCTGAATATAATATTATAATTCCCTTCTCCCGGCTGGGTGCTCAAAGGACCTCCCACTCACATGGCTCTCTGTCACGTGATAGGGTCTTTCTCACAGGCTACAAGTGAAGACAAACACATCTGGGACGAAGATATAAGAAGAACAGCCCACATTTACTTTTCATCAGCCAACAAGATGAGTAGGCCTAACGAACAGCAAAATCACTAACCTATGTCAATATACTATCCCCCATAGTGCAAAAGATTACCTTTTCTATTCTGTGCGAGAAATGAAAATTCCGAACATGGTCTTGGACAGTTGTGGGAGGCGAATGATCCCAAATTAAAACAACCACTAGCATCCCCCAATCAATTTTACACAATGAGGCTGGGGCAACAGATCAGAACGTTTGGCTTAAAAATGTTGATAAACTATTAGGCCATTTCTTCACATAGGCTCAGCAATGCGCACACAGCAGTATATTATAAGCGCAAATGTTACAGCAGTGTATATATATCCCAATGCCCCAGGTCAGTGATTGAGGACATTGCCCTGTGTAGGGTGCTGTCTTTTGCATGGGACGTTAAACGGGTGTTCTGACTCTCTATGGTCGCTAAATATCCCATGGCACTTATCGTAGGGGTGTTAACTCCAGTGGCATGGCTAAATTCCCAATCTGGCTCTCATACCATCATTGCCACCTAATCATCCCCAGTTTCCATTTGGCTCATTAATCCCCCCTCCTCTTCCCTGTAACTATTCCCCAGGTCGTTGCTGTAAGTGATGTGTTCTCAGTCAATTATTTTTGCAGATGTCACTGTCCGAGAGTATCAAACAAGATATCACAACAAAAACAGTGGCCCAAAAATATAGATATAGAAGTAGATTAGAATATAGGTTAGAATAATCTGTGGAATAGATATAGAAAGGCACTTGATCTGATTCAATTAAGCTGTGCACAGCTCTTGTATTTCCAAGGGGGCAGAGGTGCTTAATGAGGTTTCACAGCTACGGTCCATAGAACTCTCACGACAGTAAGCTGTTGAATTCACCAATAGGAAATATCCTAAACTCTAGAGCAAGCTGACTGAAGGCCCTTTGCTGGTGCCTGCAGCTATACCGTGGATTAAGTTAGCCTGAGTGCCAGTCTGTTTGTGCCGTCATGCCAACTCTGGCAATCATTGTCATGCCAAACAATGTTTGGCTTGCCAATGACATCAATGGAGTTGGCAAAAACAACAGATCTGGGACCAGGCTAGAATTAAGCTCCTGTACTGTACATTTGGTTTTAAAATATTTTGGTTTATGCTCATTGAATGTTTTGTAAAGCCTTGAACATCTTGATTTTTTTTAAGTACCCATAATGATCAAAGCAAAATGGGTCACTGACACTGTCAACTACTGGATTACTGCTGAAAAGACTGAGATAAAACTGTAAAATGGAAAACCTTAAATCATTATCTAAAGTGTTTTCACATGCCGTTCTTCTTGTCCAAAACACTGATTGGGAGGTGAACACATTGCCTGTGTTCCACATGGCACCCTATTCCCTATGAAGTGCACTACTTTTGACCAGATCACTCCGTTTTCCGCAGCCATCAACTACATCACGTGGCTTGTTACTTTGTTCATCATTTTCCACCACCCTCTTTTTTATGACCTTTTTCTTTCCTGGCATTATGTTTATAGTGCTAAGATGTCAAGCTGTGTTTTTTACCCCTTCTTGATTCGTGCTGTGATTTTCTCCCTCTCTCTGTGCTGGACCTCAGTGATTTGGGAGGCAGGTAGCGTACATCATTCACTCTCCATCCTCAGTCTGCCTCTGTGTGTGTCTGTCTTGTCTGTCCATCGTTTTGTCTACACAGGGTTGCATTCAGTACCAGAGCAATGTTATGTGTCTGATTTTCTGACTGGTAGATCTGGACATGTAGTGTTCATAATCAATCAATCTAATGTTGCATCCTTCTGAACACAACATGACATACAAGTCAGACTGACCAGGCAATTAGTGTTGTGGTGTCTGGCTGGTATACCTCTACTGCTTTGTCTATCCGTTGTGTGTGTGTGGATTTCAGTATGTTGGAGCTCAGAGTGCATCAGCTTTTCATTGAAATTCATACTCTTCGTAAATGTATGTTAATTGTTAATCTCACTGTCATCTAATGTCTGTGTATTATGATTAGGATCGGTTTCCCCTCCTTCAGTGTGTGTGTCTATGTGTGGCTCTCTTGTCCCCTCTAAACACCTGTCTCCCTCTCTCCCCTTTATTCCCCTCTCTCTCTCTCTATTTCTCCTTTATCTCACTCTCTCTTCTCTCCCCCTCTCTTCTTTATCTCCCTCTCCTTTATCTCCCTCTCTTGCTCCCTCGCTCTCTCCCTCCTTTATCTCCCGTTCTCCCTCCCTCCCTCTCTCTCTCCTTTATCTCCCTCTCTCGCTCCATCCCTTTCTCTCTCTCTTAGTGGCGGTGGTGGCGGTAAGCAATCCATAGCCATTGACGACTGTACATTCCACCAGTGTGTGCGTCTCAGCAAGTTTGACGCTGAGCGCAGCATCAGCTTCATTCCTCCGGACGGAGAATGTGAACTCATGAGGTAACGAGCTTGTGTGATACAGACACACAAACACACGCACACACACACACACATTCACACACAGGCTATGTCTTTATGTGTCTGTTTTGTGTGTGTGTTTGCCTCTTCTCCACAGGTACCGCACCACCAAGGACATCATCCTACCCTTCCGTGTCATCCCCCTTGTCAGGGAGGTGGGCCGCACCAAGCTTGAAGTCAAGGTGGTCATTAAGTCCAACTTCAAGCCCTCGCTTCTGGCTCAGAAGATTGAGGTATGGCTACAGAGGGATATAGGGGTACCAAGTGAGCATAGAGCTTTGGACACAGTACCTGACCAGGTCGTGGTCATCACGGTCAGGTAAAAGTCCTGAAATTACACACTTTTGTAGTAGTGCTCAACATAGCCATTTCGGAAGCACCCTTGGTCTTACCCATAAACTAATGAATGAGTGTTTGTAGATGGGGAATGGATCCACTGAGCTGAATGTCTTTTTCCATGTTCTTACTACCCAGGTGCGCATCCCCACCCCTCTCAACACCAGCGGGGTCCAGGTGATCTGCATGAAGGGCAAGGCCAAGTACAAGGCCAGCGAGAACGCCATCGTCTGGAAGTAAGTTTTCCTCACTGTCGTTCTCAGGTTATCCGTACCAGGGCCCTGTTTATTAGGGCTCACATTGGAAAACATTACGCAACCGGGGGAAAAACATAGAAAATAAGTGGTTCTTATTGGACAAGTCCAGGTAGTCCCTCCCTGTTTCAGTCAATTTTTACTGTTTTGTACCTGATGAACTCCACACGGGTTAGGCGCCAGTCTAAGAAACGCTTCACAGTCGCCTATAAACTACGGACCCAAAAAAGTTCTTAATTGCGCCACTGGTTAATTGGGGACTTTATTCAGTTTAACAAGTCCTATATCGACATAACCTGTAAGGCCGCTCAGCAAGGAAGAAGCCACTGCTCCAAAACCGCCATAAAAAAAGCCAGACTACGGTTTGCAACTTTTTGGAGAAATGTCCTCTGGTCTGATGAAACAAAAATAGAACTGTTAGGCCATAATGACCATCGTTACGTTTGGAGGAGAAATGGGGAAGCTTGCAAGCTGAAGATCACGATCCCAACCGTGAAGCACGGGGGCGGCAGCATCATGTTGTGGGGGTGCTTTGCTGCGGGAGGGACTGGTGCACTTCACAAAATAGATGGCTTCATGAGGAAAGAAATTTATGTGGATATATTGAAGCAACATCTCAAGACATCAGTCAGGAAGTTAAAGCTTGGTCACAAATGGGTCTTCCAAATGGACAATGACCCCAAGCATACTTCTAATGTTGCGGCAAAATGGCTTAACCTCTCTGGGATATTCAGGACGGTAGCGTCCCACCCCGCCAACAGCCAGTGAAAGTGCAGGGCGCCAAATTCAAAACAACAAAAATCTCATAATTAAAATTCATCAAGCAAACAATTATTTCACACCATTTTAAAGATAAAATTCTTGTTAATCCAGCCACAGTGTCTGATTTCAAAAAGGCTTTACAGCGAAAGCACCACAAATGATTGTTAGGTCACCACCAAGTCACAGAAAAACACTGCCATTTTCTAGTCAAAGAGAGGAGTCACAAAAAGCAGAAATATAGATAAAATTGATCACTAACCTTTGATGATCTTCATCAGATGACACTCATAGGACTTCATGTTACACAATACATGTATGTTTTGTTCGATAAAGTGCATATTTATATCCAAAAATCTCATTTTACATTGGCGTGTTATGTTCAGTAGTTCCAAAACATGCAGTGATTTTGCAGAGAGCCACATCAATTTACAGAAATACTCATAATAAACATTGATAAAATATACAACTATTATATATGGAACTATAGATAAACTTCTCCTTAATGCAACTGCTGTGTCAGATTTTAAAAAAACTTAAACGGAAAAAGCATACCATGCAATAATCTGAGTACGGTGCTCAGAGACCAAAACAGCCAAAGAGATATCCGCCATGTTGTGGAGTCAACATTAGTCAGAAATAGCATTATAAATATTAACTTACCTTTGATGATCTTCATCAGAACTCCCAGGAATCCCAGTTCCACAATAAATGTTTGATTTGTTCGATAAAGTTCATAATTTATGTCCAAATAACTCCTTGTTTTTTTAAGAGAGAGAGAGAGAATGAGTATGAATAGGAGGTGCATCTTGTGTTGATAGCAAGCCCTAAGCCTGATGGAGAGGTGTGTGTGTGAATCTGTGAGTGGATTATGAGAGAGCTGTTTGTTCAGGAAAATAAACAGAATTGAGCACTTTAGATGTTAATATCGTCCTAAAACTGAGCACATATTACTTTTATTGCTTTATATGAAATTAACGTGAAAAGAAAACATCTCAAAATGTATTGCAGATTTTCAGAAAAGCTGCAGCAAAACAAGCATTTTTGGCCACGGGAATCACAATTTTTCTTCACAAAATCCTGGAGGCACTGCATAATATGGACACAAAATAGGGCTATCTTCTGTTAACCACCCCTACCTTGTCACAACACAACTGATTGGCTCAAACGCGTTAAGAAGGAAAGAAATTCCACAAATAACTTTCAACAAGGCACAACTGTTAATTGAAATGCATTCCAGGTGACTACTTCATGAAGCTGGTTGAGAGAATGCCAAACGTGTGCAAAGCTGTCTTCAAAGCAAAGGGTGGCTACTTTGAAGAATCTCAAATATAAAATATATTTTGATTGGTTTAACACTTTTTTGGTTACTAAATTATTCCATGTGTATTATTTCATCGTTTTGATGTCTTCACTATTATTCTACAATTTAGAAAATAGTACAAAATTAAACAAAACCCTTGAATGAGGGTGCTGTGGAATGGTCTTAACTGTGTGTGGCTATGCGTGTCTGCAGGATCAAGCGTATGGCAGGGATGAAGGAGTCTCAAATCAGTGCTGAGATCGAGCTGCTGCCCACCAACGACAAGAAGAAGTGGGCACGCCCTCCCATCTCCATGAACTTTGAGGTGATTAGGTATTTTATTTCCTTTACACAGTCATCTCTACTGTAGCTGGGCTCCAGATCAGTTTGTGCTGTATTACCAACTTCAATGGTTGAATGACCCAGGTGTGATAATGTTTCTGGCCTGTCAAATGGGCCCCCCAGTGGCACAGCGGTCTCAGGCACTGCATCTTCATGCTAGAGGCGTCACTACAGACACCCTGGTTTGAATCCAGGCTGTATCACAACGAACTGTGTTTGGTCCCATAGGGTGGCGCACAATTGGCCCAGTGTAGGCCGTCATTATAAATAAGATTTTGTGCTTAACTGACTTACCTAGTTAAATAAAAAACAATACTGAACTCTCTCCCAGGTGTAATTATGGTTCTGTTATGGTCTCCCAGGTGCCATTTGCTCCGTCCGGACTCAAGGTGCGCTACCTGAAGGTGTTCGAGCCCAAGCTGAACTACAGTGACCACGACGTCATCAAATGGGTGCGCTATATCGGCCGCAGCGGCATTTATGAGACACGCTGCTAACCGCCACCTCACAATCGGGTGGAAAGAGGGACGCAACAGGGAAGAGGCTGGACCAAGGGAGGGAGCGAAAGACAACAACATGGGATTGTTTCTTTCAGTCTTTTTTTCCCCCGGGCTGGCTGACAAACGATAAAAAATTCTATATATTGAAAATTATTATATTACTAAACGCATATATGTATAAATAATGCAAACATCCTGTGAAGTACAAAAAATACCATCTGCATCTAAAGGGTCTTTTCCCCTTTTTAATCTAAACAAAACATCCATTCCACCCCCATGATATGTTGTTTACTATTCCTGTACAACCCATCTATTCCCCCTGGCACTGAATTAGTGGACGACTGTACCCCTTGCCCATAACCACAGATCTAGAATCAGATCATGCACCATACCCTCAATCCTAATGTATTAGGAGGATAAAAAAAAGTGTCTGACCATGTATCATTGGCTTAGGAGTAACTGCTACCCTCCCTCTCTCTTGATGCTGGCATAGGAGTGTGTGTGTCGCTCTTCTGTTCTCCTGTAGCAACTAACGTCTCCTGTCCCACCTCTCTCTCCCCAGCCCTGCCCCTGTATCTATATCTAACCGGCGGAGTCACTCTATAGCCCAGTGTTTAGTTTTCAGCCGTATGTGGTGTAGATGCATCCGTTAAGTGTCATGCCGTTTTCAGTACATTTTATACGTTTTGTTATTTTAACACCCAGCCTTCCCCGAGTATTGTAGTCATGAATCGTCTTGTGTTTTTGTATTTAGTGCTTTGTCGTACTTCTCTAAAGCTTTCTGGCCACCATTCCATCGCGCTGTCTCACGGTCTTATCCCACACCCGTAGTCCTCCTCTACTATTTCCAATAGCTGGTGGTGTCATTATTATGATTCCTCCAGACGCAGGTATCATTTTGCTGTAGTTCCTGTCGTCTTCTGTCTTAAGTGCTGCAGAGATTCCTTCTGTGTGACCAAAATTGTCAGTTTTAGGAACAAAAAAAATGTAGCGATGACAATAGACGGGACACATCAGTCTATGAATATAAATATATATAAACACATCTCTATATTGTATGAATGGTAAAAATGTGCTATCGAGCAGAGCCAGTTGTTACGGTCTCAATGGTCTGCTGTTAGGGATGGTGTTTGTGTAGGAGACGCAGTTGAGCAGATCTGTGTGTGTGTGCGTGCGTGCGTTGCTATTCTTCCCCAGGACCACGATCTGCTGAACATGCCTCGGGAGTCTGAAATTCTGGCTGCAAATTCCAAGTTCTGATCCCGACTGGAATTCTGACCCTCCCATACACTTTACATTAGCATGGGTGTATTTATTGACCAATTAAAGGGATAGTTCAACAAATTACAATGGCATTGGTTTCCTTACCCTGTAAGCAGTCTATGGACAAGGTATGACAACAACATGCTTTGGTTTAGTTTCCCTGTCACTGTTATCACATGCTAATGTTTTATCATTTGTGGCACAAATCCCATTCATGTCATGGGACCGATATTAGCATTTGTCGCACATCATGTTCAAATCAATTTGTGATCCATTTGGACATGATGCATGAAAAACGATAATATTGGTCCCATGACTTCAATGGGATTTGTGCCACAAATGCTAAAATGTTTGCATGTGGAAACGGTGCCAAGGAAACTAAACCAAAGCATGGCTTGCTGTCATACCTTGTCCAAAGACTGCTTACAGGGTAAGGAAACTAATTTGTAACTTGGATGTAACTATTCCTTTAACCTTCAATAACCCCCTTATATTCCATGTGCACTGATTTCCCCCACCCATATAAAAAAATATATTGTTTACAACTTAATTTTGAAATCAGTTTAATGAAAGGATTTGGATATGGAACAATGGTGTGTGTTACCAGAGAGAGAGAAATGGGTTGCGTCCCAAATAGTACATTACTTTTAAGGTGCCATTTGGGACAGAGACAGAGTGACTGAGTGTTCAACTCATCTCAGCCTACTGGACTTGGACTGCCTGCATTTCAAATGAACATTTTGAAATATTCCACCTTTCAGATAGCGTTCCTCTTCCTCTCATATTCCTTCTAGTTCAGTCATGGCTATTGTGTGTATTAAACAAAGGCTATCAGATTGTATGAGCATTTGCAGTTGCAACAAACACTCAGTGTGACACTGCATAAAGTTTCCATTCTCTTTTTCTCTGGCACTACATTCTACCAATGAACACTAAAAGCGCTTCTGCTAACTTCTGAAAAACCCTATCTCTCTGGCTGGCTGTAATTGCACACTATTCCCAAAATCCTATGGGCCCTGGCCAAAAGTAGTGCACTATATAGGCAATAGGTTGCCAATTGAGACCTAGTCTCCCTCTCTGGTCAATGCCCACTATGTCATGCCACACCCTGAGGGATGGGGAGGGAGAGTCCTGGGGGCTTGACCCTCTGCTTCAATGTTTCCATGGGATCCATTTGGTAACTATGTGACTGTCAAGGTAATCCAAATAAAAAAGGTGTAACCAATAGAATTCTGTCTATCAATTTATTTCTGCAGCATAAGTTCAGTTTCTGTCTTGCAGTTACAGTGCTTTCAGAAAGTATTTGCACACTTCAACCTTTTCCAGTTTTTGTTGTGTTACAGCCTGAATTTAAAATGGAATAAAATGAGATATTTTGTCACTGGCCTACATATAATACCCAGTAATGTCAAAGTGTAACTCTTTAAAAAAAAAATGTTTTCAAATGAATTTATGAAAAGCTGAAATATGCTGAGTCAAGTATTCAAACCCATTTGTTATGGCAAGCATAAATATATTTAGGAGTAAAAATGTGCTCAACAAGTCACAAGTTGCATGGACTCACTCTGTGTGCAATAATAGTGTTTAACGTAATTGTAATGACTACCTCATCTCTGTACCCCACACATACAATTATCTATAAGGTCCCTCAGTCGAGCAGTGAATTTCAAACACAGATTCAAGCACAAAGACCAGGGAGGTTTTCAGACAATGAATATCCCTTTGAGCATGGTGAAGTTATTAATTAAACTTTTGATGATGTATCATCAATACACCCAGTCACTACAAAGATACAGACGTCTTTCCCAACTCAGTTGCTGGAGAGGAAGGAAACCGCCCAGGGATTTCATCATGAGGCCAATAGTGACTTTAAAACAGTTGAAAGTTTAATGGCTGTGAGTAACACTGATAACTTGGCAAAGCCATTCATTAACTTTTTGTCCAGAATAGAAAGTGAAATGTTTGAGGAATTTCCAATATAACACATCGCTGAGTAACACTCTCCATATTTTCAAGCATAGTGGTGGCTGCATCATGTTATGGATATGCTTGTAATCATTTATTTTTTAACCTTTATTTAACTAGGCAAGTCAGATAAGAACAAATTCCTATTTACAATGACAGCCTACACCGACCAAACCCAGATGTCACTGGGCCAATTGTGCGCCACCCTATGGGACTCCAGATCACAGCCAGTTGTGATATAGCCCAGGATCAAACCAGGGTCTGTAGTGACACCTTTAGCACTGAGATGCAGTGCCTTAGACTGCTGCGCCACTCTGGAACCAAAATTCATTAAGGATTTGGGAGTTCTTCCGAATAAAAAAGAAACGGAACGGAATGAAGCTAAACACAGGCAAAATCCTAGAGGAAAACCTGGCTCATTCTGCTTTCCACCAGACACTGGGAGATAAATTCCCCTTTCAGCAGGACAATAACCTAAAACAGAAGACCAAATCTATACTGGAGTCCCTTACCAAGAAGACCATGAATGTTCCTGAGTGTGTCACGCTCTGACCTTAGAGAGACGTTTTATTTCTCTATTTGGTTAGGTCAGGGTGTGATGTGGGGTGTTCTATTTTCTATGTTTTGTATTTCTTTGTTTTGGCCGTTATGGTTCTCAATCAGGGACAGCTGTCTATCGTTGTCTCTGATTGGGAACCATACTTAGGCAGTCCTTTTTCCCACCTGTCTTTGTGGGTAGTTAACTTTGTTTGAGGCATTGTAAGCTTCACGGTAGTGTTCTCGTTTGTTGTTTTGTTGGCGTCATTTTTTAAAAGAAAATATACACTCACCATGCTGCACCTTGGTCTTCCTCTTTCGACAGCTGTGACAGAGTGGCCGAGTTACAGTTTTGACTTAAATCAGCTTGATTTGACAAGACCTGAAAATGGTTGTATAGCAATGATCAACAACCAATTTGACAGAGTTTGAAGAATTTTGAAAGGAATAATGGGCAAATATTGCCCAACCCGGGTGTGGAAAGCTCTTAGAGACTTACCCAGAAAGACTCACAGCTGTAATTTTTTACAAACATTAGAATGTTTTCTTCCACTTTGACACTTAGACTATAAACTCTCCTTCCAGACTCACATTAAGCATCTCTAATCCAAAATTGTATCTAGAATCGGCTTCCTATTTCGCAAAAAAGCATCCTTCACTCATGCTGCCAAACATACCCTTGTAAAACTGACCATCCTACCGATCCTCCACTTTGGCGATGTCATTTACAAAATAGCCTCCAACCCTCTACTCAACAAATTGGATGCAGTCTATCACAGTGCCATCTGTTTTGTCACCAAAGCCCCATATACTACCCACCACTGCGACCTGTACGCTCTCGTTGGCTGGTCCTCACTTCATACTCGCCGCCAAACCCACTGGCTCCAGGTCATCTACAAGTCTTTGCTAGGTAAAGCACCAATTTATCTCAGCTCACTGGTCACCATAGCAGCACCCACCCGTAGCACGCGCTCCAGCAGGTATATCTCACTGGTCACCCCCAAAGTCATTTCTTCATTTGGCTGCCTTTCCTTCCAGTTCTCTGTTACCAATGACTGGAACGAACTGCAAAAATCACTGAAGTTGGAAACACTTATCTCCCTCACTAGCTTTAAGCACCAGCTGTCAGAGCAGCTCACAGATCACTGCGCCTGTACATAGTTAATCTGTAAATAGCCCATCCAACTACCTCATCCCCATACTGTATTTATTTATTTATCTTGCTCCTTTGCACCCCAGTATCTCTACTTGCACATTCATCTTCTGCACATCTACCATTCCAGTGTTTAATTGCTATATTGTAATTACTTATTTATTGCCTTACCTCCCTTATCCTACCTCATTATATAGACTTTTTCTACTGTATTATTGACTGTATGTTTGTTTATTCCATGTGTAACTCTGGATTGTTGTTTGTGTCGAACTGCTTTGCTTTATCTTGGCCAGGTCGCAGTTGTAAATGAGAACTTGTTCTCAACTAGCCTACCTGGTTAAATAAAGGTGAAATAAAAAATGTGAGTATTGTGTGTAGATTGTTGACAAAAAGATTACAAATCCATTTTAATCCCGCTTTGTAACAACAAAATGTGGAAAAAGTCAGGGTTGCCTAGTGGTTAGAGTGTTGGACTAGTAATGTGGAAAAAATCAGGGTAGCCTAGTGGTTAGAGCGTTGGTTGTAAGTTCAAACCCCCGAGCTGACAAGGTACAAATCTGTCGTTCTGCCCCTGAACAGGCAGTTAACCCACTGTTCCTAGGCCGTCATTGAAAATAAGAATTTGTTCTTAACTAACTTGACTAGTTAAATAAAGGTAAAAAAATAAATAATACCTTCTGAAGGCGCTGTATATTATTAATGTTTACACTACTAACTATATACAGTGCATTCGGAAAGTATTCAGATCCCTTGACTTTTTCAAAACGTTGTTACGTTACAGCCTTATTCTAAAATGGATGAAATCAGTTCCCCCTCTCATCAATCTAGACACAATACCCCATAATGACAAAGAATAACTCGTTTTTAGACATTTTTGCAAATCTATTGAAATAAAAAAACTGAAATATCACATTTACATAAGTATTCAGACCCTTTACCCAGTACTTTGTTGAAGGATCTTTGGCAGCGATTACAGCCTTGAGGCTTCTTGGGTATGACGCTACAAGCTTGGCACACCTGTATTTGGGGAGTTTCTCCCATTCTTCTCTGCAGATCCTCTCAAGCTCTGTCAGGTTGGATGGGGAGCGTCACTGCACGGCTATTTTCAGGTCTCTCCAGAGATGTTTGATCGGGCTCTGGCTGGGCCACTCAAGGACATTCAGAGACTTGTCCCAAAACCACTCCTGTGTTGTCTTGGCTGTGTACTTAGGGTCGTTGTCCTGTTGGAAGGTAAACCTTCGCCCCAGTCTGAGATCCTGAGCACTCTGGAGCAGGTTTTCATCAAGGATCACTCTGTACTTTGCTCCGTTCATCTTTCCCTTGATCTGGACTAGTCTCCCAGTCCCTGCCGCTGAAAAACATCCCACAGCATGATGCTGCCACCGCCATGCTTTACCGTAGGGGTGGTGGCAGGTTTCCTCCAGGTGTGAATCTTGGCATTCAGGGCACATAGTTCAATCTTGGTTTCATCAGAACAGATAATCTTGTTTCTCATGGTCTGAGAGTCCTTTAGGTACCTTTTGGCAAACTCCAAGTGGGCAGTCATGTGCCTTTTACTGAGGAGTAGCTTCCATCTGGCCACTCTATCACAAAGGCCTGATTGGTGGAGTGCTGCAGAGATGGTTGTCCTTCTGAAACATTCTCCCATCTCCACAGAGGAACTCTGGAGCTCTGTCAGAGTGGCCATCAGGTTCTTGGTCACCTCCCTGACCAAGGCCCTTCTCCCCCAATTACTTAGTTTGGCCGGGTGGCAAGCTCCAGGAAGAGTCTTGGTGGTTCCAAACTTCTTCCATTTAAGAATGATGGAGACCAACTGTGTTCTTGGGGACCTTAAATGTTGCAGAAATATTTTGGTACCCTTCCAGAGATCTGTGCCTCGACACAATCCTGTCTCAGAGATCTACGGACAATTCCTACGACCTCATGACTTGGTTTTCGCTCTGACATGCACTGTCAACTGTGGGACCTTATATAGACAGGTGTGCTTTTCCAAATCATGTCCAATCAATTGAATTTTCCATATGTGGACTCCAATCAAGTTGTAGAAACATCTCAAGGATGATTAATGGAAACATGATAAACCTGAGTTGAAATTAGAGTCTCATTGCAAAGGGTCCGAATACTTATGTAAAGATATTTCTGTTTTTTATAAATTTGCAAAAATTTGACAAAATCTGTTTTGCTTTGTCATTATGGGGTATTGTGTGTAGATTGTGTGTAGATTTTATTTAACCCATTTTAGAATAAGGCTGTAACGTAACAAAATGTTGAAAAAAATGAAGGGGTCTGAATACTTTCTGAATGCACTGTATAATAAGCCATCAAATGTGTATGAATTGTAATGCTTATATCTGATTTATAAATGGGGGGGCGACTCATTAGTACCCACTACTTATAAGTAGATAATTCATGTGCATTCATGAAAGTCAATGTGTTGGCAATTAGATTTTTCTGTCAAATTTAAAAGAAACATTTTCAATGTTTAAGTGTGATTGAGCGTTGTGTAGGCTAACTCTAATAGTGAGTTACTGACTTTGAAGTTAAAGACTAAGTAAAACAATGTGGGGATAAACTTGAAATAGGTTTTAAAGTGTCCGTAGGGAAAAATTTGCTGAAGGTGACTGTTTAGAAAAGTTAGCTTGTGCAGTGTTGGTGTGGGTTGGACAGATGAATAAAGAGATGCGTAATTAAATTCTCATCTTTCAGGGCCCCATAAAAGATCTCCTTTCCAGCTTTTCTTTTCAACTCCCCCCATTTCCTCCTTCCTTCCCTATTTTCTCTCCACTCCTTCCCAGGGTGGGTGACATCGTCAGGTCAGCCCGCCCAGAGTTTCCCTAGTCACCTGGAGTGCAGCCAGACCCTGGGCATAGGGCCAAGTCCAGTGAGGGGCGGAAGTTATGAGACCGCCATTCAGGTGCCCTTTACTGAAAAATCTGTCTCTAGAAAGGATTTTTTTCTATATTTTTTGGGGTGAACCAAAGTGGACGTCTTAGGCTACTCTCCTTATGTTTAGGTTTATTTGAACATCTTGGTGACACAGACAGAAAATGTGATGTCATACAATATATACACACAAGTAAAAAATAAAATGTATGCGCTTATTCTGTAGATGTGTGTTAGTGGTAGTTTTACAGCATTTTAAAAAGTGTGATGGTCACTGACGGTTCTCACAGTATCCATCATCTCCGGGCGATTTTGCGATAAGCTACTCGTTAACTTTCTCAGTCAAAAAGTGATTAATTTATCCGAATTTATCAGTGGAAGGATGGGACAACAAAAGCATTGTCGTTGGGCCTAATCCATAAATATCATGCAACATAACCCACAAATTCTTGCTATATGTTCTTAAGAGTCACAGGGGTCCTCTTCTATTGAAAACCACAGGCTGTCTCGGGGTCTTCCTAAGGTCAGCCCGAGTGATGGGGATAGGGGGAAACTGTGGACCACTTGGCCAGCCAGACCATGGGCAATGCCAAAAAGTTCAATTGACAAACATTTTACCTCATTCTGCACAATGGATTTTTTATGAGAGCACACTTCACATGCAGAATTGTATAACTTTTAGAGTTGCCAGCGTGGCCACTTTCTGGAGGTGAATGAAGGGATGTAGGCTAGAACAAACCCTTGATGCAGTGAGGCAAAGCCTAAAGCCTCTTCCTGAGCCACAGCATTGCAGATGGTGACACATTGCTGTAGCCTAACCAGGATGGGGCATACTGTGGGCTAGTCATGATAGACTACTAAACGCCTTCCTCTTCAATGAATGATCCATAATTAGCTGAGGAGCTATCACACCTAGATGGGGCTCAGAGAGAGTTGAGATAGGCTAGATGTAGGCCTGGATTTCAATCATTATTTTGAGTTAGTTAACTTTTTGACATCTCCTCTGTTAGTCTTTTGAGTTGCCACTTGCTAATTGCCAGGAAGTGGATAATGGAGCCTGTTTGAACAGATGGATTGGAAAATGGATCCATGCAAGCAAAGAAAAATGAGCGCATCTGGAAGGATGTTCTTTGCGGCAATATTGTCATGGTGCCCACCTTCCTTGCACAGACAGTTGGGACTGCACGCCACATGAGTCAACAGGTGAAGAAACAGTCAGTGCAATTTGGAATCCTTGGGACGTCCATACCCCTTTGGGACGTCCCTATGGTTAGGGTTAGAGTTTATGGACGTCCCAAGGATCCCCGATAGTACTTTCCCTGGCTCTGTTGCTGTGTTTTTTGCGGGTTTGCAGACTTGCCGGTGTCGATGTCAAGTTTTGGTGGCTAAATAACACTTACTAATAAATGTGGGGAAAAAAGTTTCCTTATAAAAATGTGTCTTTAGCCTATAAACTATGACTGACTTTCATAATTTGTATTCTAAACCATGGCGGATTGAGGCCTCAACCGATGAGAGATACTTTTACATTCCACGAGCGGTTATTTAAGTAAGAGTTTACAGCCCAAAAATAGTTTGAAGACTTGAAGGCAACATTTTACCCTCTATTCGTCTGGTTGAGAACTGTGTGTAGTTTGAGAGCCCTTGAGAGACTGGGAGAGCAGAGGCTGTGGGACAAATTGTTGTTTTAGAACTGGGCGGCGCTCTCACTCTATCCCACCAACTCGACTGACGTGCACGAACTTGTACGACCGACACCTGATCCGTTCGGTCGCTGCATAGACCAGGCAGGGAAGTATCAAAGTTACCCAATAAACATACAAACGCGACGCAATTAACCAAGGACTCGGTTGAAAAGTAAGAGTTTACAATTATATCACAGGGGAATAGCGCGGAATGCTGAGAATGATACGAGTTTGATGGGACAGGAGAATTTGGAGCTCCATGCCCAAATGGCCAATTCTCCGCAGAGCTGTTCAAATGTGGTTTTCACGTGATACGCACCGCGTTCTGGTTCAGAACTCATGCTTTCTGCATGAAAACACCTGAATAAGGTAGCCTATCCAAGATGATCCATCTCTTTTATACCAATCCTTGCATTTAGCAGAATTATGTGCTCTCAACATTGAGTGTAGGTTACCATTGACTGTCAACTGTAAAAAACGACTACAGGTTCCAATGGAGCACAGGAAGCAGAAGTTGAGTTCGGCCAAGGGCTTCGTCCCAGTGTTTGAGATGCGCGGAACTCGTCGGATACTTTTTCTACTAGTGCTGATGTTGGTAGGTTTGGATGGGGTCGGCGGACTCCCTACGTGTAGAAGGAAAACGGTAAGTGGACAGCTGCACATGGAAATTATAAAAGTAATATTTAGACTGTTTGCCTCTGCGAGCAACTCAACAAACCCAGTATTGTCATTCATTTATTGTGTTTTGTTATCGTTTTTTTTACAGACTGAAAAAACAAGTGTTTTAAGTAAGCTACACTGACAGTCACATTTTTCTGGTTTCATCCTAATGTATTTTTGTGTATGTTTATTTTTTGATCAGTGTTACAATAGCCTACAATAGGAAAATAAATGGGGAGAAAGAAGAAAAGAAAGGAAGGAGTGATTTAGGTGGTGAGGGGAGGGGAGCGCTGGAGGAGAAGCTTCAGCTCACATGTGGGTGACAGATATTTTAGCACAGAGAGATGGATAGATAGATGGAGAGGGGCTGTCAGGCGACGAGAGCAGATGAGGAGGGTTTTACATCTGTGTCGGGTTAAGTTGTGATTTCTGTTCCCTTTTGCACTTGTGCCACGTGTCTTTTTTTACATTTTCTTCCTAGAGGCCAGACATGCTCCCTTTTGCCAGGAAGCCTGAAAAATGCTTAACTTGACTTTAAGTTATTCCTTTTAACTCATAGTGGAAGAAATGTGGAGAAATAGAATGAACAACTCCAATTACTATTTTGTGTTTGGGTGGTAGTTGAAATCTTCCCCCATTTACTGATTCAAAAAAATGTCATAATTGAAGTGATTTTTGCATGTAAACCTTGGTGGGGTAAACTCAACTTGTTTTTTTATGCATGCCAGCAAAGCCACTACACAACACACACAACACTAAACAATACATTAATTGCACTATAACGGTGACAAACGGTGCCCGCAAACTGTTAGGGTCTACATAAAGCTATCCCAACAGCAGAAGCTTTCTTTTCAGCACCATGGAGTGAATCCTAACCACTGCTGCACCTGGCTATCAGCAGAGCCTTGTCTGGCAGCGAAACAGTTCATTCAGCCTCATTTACTGCATAAAACAAAAAACATATCTGATATTGCTGACTTGCTTAAACCAATGTGGTTTCTACTGACAATTGAGATGTACAAACTATGGCATAAGGGAATGACGGGCAGATAATAGGCAATCCGTAATTTCGATTAAGACATTAATGAGCGAGCTAAGACGGACGTAGTCAATATAACTATATGTTCAGCGACAGAATTCAGAACATGGCCTGTTCTTACAGTATTCTCTCTGTACACCAAGTCAGAACCATAGGATAAATAAAGGGGGCATATAAGCAGACAATGAAAGCTCTTATAATATTCAATGATTACATTTCTCTAAAACAGTCTACAGGCTACATGTGCACCACCAAGTCAGAACAGTAGGCTAAGTTATGAGGGGGAAAGGGAAATTATTAGGGTGAGGCACATGGGCTACTATGAGCTTACTACACAACATACACTTAGTATTACTTTCTTAGCTACAGTATACATATCTCCCTGGCATATTACATCATTTATGCAGCAGCATACAATACACTTTTGGACTCATGGTTGTGCTGTGCTCACTTGAACAGGAAGGTAGCTCTGCGGTCCTTGTGGGCAAATTTTGTCATCAAACTATGTCATCAAAGTCTGGCATTCTCTGGATTTATGATGGTTTTAAGACAACTGGGAACTCTTAAAAAAACAAAGTCGAATCATGACGTCATTGATCTTCAGATCAGAGCTCTAGAAAGAGCACCGAGTTCCAGACATGGAATTCCGAGTTGGATGACCATTCAAAACGTATTTTCATAGTCGGAGCAAGATTTCCCAGTTCCGAGTTTCCAGTTGTTTTGAATGGGGCAGAAGTCATGTCGGAAAGTATTCAGACCCCTTGACTTTTTCCACATTTTGTTACCCTACAGTCGTATTCTAAAAATGATTAAATTAATATTTTTCATGGCTGAGTGGCGCAGCAGTCTAAGGCACTGTATCGCAGTGCTAGCTGCGTCACTACAGATCCTGTTTCGATCCCAGGCTGTGATGCAGCTGGCCGTGACTGGGAGACCCATGAGGCGGCGCAAAATTGGCCTGGGTCAGGGGAGGGTTTGGCCGGCTGGGTTGTCCTTGTCCTATTGCACTCTAGTGACTCCTGTGGCAGGCCAGGCGCAATGCACACTTACACGGTCGCCAGTTTCCTCCAACACATTGGTGCGGCTGGCTTCCGGATTAAGTGAGCAAGGTGTCAAGAAGCACTACGGCTTGGCTGGGTTGTGTTTCAGATGACTCATGGCTCTCGACCTTTGCTTCTCCTGAGTCTGTACGGGAGTTGCAGCGATGAGAAAAGACTAGTTACTAGTTACTACCAATTGGATATCACAACATTAGGGAGAAAAAGGGGTAAATATATATATATATATTAACAAAAATGCAATAATTGTCACGTTCTCACCTTAGTTCTTTTGTTATGTCTTTGTTTTAGTATGGTCAGGGTGTGTGTTGGGTGGGTTGTCTATGTTTTTCTATGATTTGCTATTTCTATGTTTGGCCTGGTATGGTTCTCAATCAGAGGCAGCTGTCTATCGTTGTCCCTGATTGAGAACCATATTTAGGTAGCCTGTTTTCTATTGTGTTTCGTGGGTGATTATTTTCTGTTTTCTGTTGTGTGTCTGCACAAGCCAGTACTGTTTTTGGTCGTTCTCTTTGTTAGTTTTGCTTTCTCCGTGTTCATTTTAATAAATATGGACACATACCACGCTGCACCTTGGTCCTCACCTTCTTCCACCAACAACGGCCGTTACAATAATGTTTTTCCCCATCAATATACACATAATACCAAATAATGACAAAGAGAAAACAGGTTTTTAGAAATGTTTGCTCATTTAAAAAAAATAAAAACTGAAATACCGTATTTGCATAAGTATTGAGAGCGTTTTCTATGAGACACTAAATTGAGGTCATATGCATCATGTCAGAGCAAAAACCAAGCCATGAGGTCGAAGGAATTGTCCAAAGAGCTCAGAGACAGGATTATGTCGAGGCACAGATCTAGGGAAGGGTACTAAAACATTTCTGCAGCATTGAAGGTCCCCAAGAACACAGTGGCCTCCATCATTCTTAAATGGAAGAAGTTTGGAACCACCAAGACTCTTCCTGAAGCTTGCCTCCTGGCCAAACTGAGCAATCAGGGGAGAAGGGCCTTGGTCAGGGAGGTGACCAAGAACCCAATGGTCACTCTGATAGAGCTCCAGAGTTCCTGTGGAGATGGGAGAACCTTCCAGAAGGACAACCATCTCTGCAGCACTCCACCAATCAGGCCTTTATGGTAGAGTGGCCAGAAGGAAGCCACTCCTCATTAAAAGGCACATGACAGCCTGCTTGGAGTTTGCCAAAAGGCACCTAAAGACTTACAGATCATGAAAAACAAGACTCTCTGGTCTGATTTCAACCTTTTCTGGCCCATGGTGTTGAATGCTTATCGTTTTAAACTTGGAAGAGAGACCTTTAAACCCAGACTTGGACCACACACCTTCTCCACTGAATAGCAGGCTAGTGCTTGCTTTGCAACACTTGCGGTTAGCCACTGATTCCTTCCAAACCACTGATTTGAATTTGCGATTTTGATCTTGGTGTGTAATGTTCATGTCAAATTGTCAATGAGCACCGATACGTTTTATCTATAATGTCTCTTCATATGACAAGGATTGAAAAGGATTTGCCAGTAGAGGATGACCGCTTCTCTAGCTTGCTAGCTAAGATTTTGAAAGTGTGATGTTGACATGATCAGTCCAATCAAAGCTACGGTAGATATAAAGTGATTTGATGTCATTTTATCTGTGGCCAATGACCTTGAGCCTTCTTGGATGGGCACTTCTGATGTAACTCTATGGCAGGACCCAAGGGGCTTGAATTTTCGAGCTCGCCCTGAATGGCGGGTTGCCACTGGTCCTGTCTTGTTTCACAGGCTACTGATCATTTGTTCTTTGTCTCAGGCGCTGTACCATTCTCTCTACTGCAACATACTGACTATGCAAAGCTTCTCTCTCACTCTCTCTCCTACACACACACTGTTTTCACCTCTCCATGGTCATGTCATGATCCTCTTGTCACCTCTAATGATCTCTCTCTCTCTCCCCGCTCCATCTCTCTCAGGAAGCTGGTGAGCGGTCTGTGGAGTCCCTGAGCTCTGTGAAGCATCATCCCGTGACGGGAGCGGCATTGAGCCGCTCCAAACGCTACGCCATCAACCCACTGGGACACAAGTGGAAGCATTTCAACCTCACCTACAAGTGAGACCCTGAATACCAAGTCAGACCCCTGTCCCTACCCCCTAGTCACTTTTAAAGATCTGAGAGGATTAGATATGCAGTGCCTTCAGAAAGTATTCAATCCCAATGTTCCTTCAAAAGGGACACTGAGCAAATTTCAGGTCTGCTGACCGCAAACTTGAAGGTGGTAAAAAATTCTATGCAACTTCCAGCATGCGTTTACTGTGAACAATAAGGCTGTCAAGCCTGTCTCGAAATACGACACTGCCCCTTTTATACAAAACAATCTTTACCAGACTCGCTTTTCAAAGATGTCTAGAAATGTTCACGTTTTGTGCTCCTGTAGAAAGCAATCACTCCCCTATTGCTGACTACAAATGATCTATAACTGGACTACTAACTCACTAATGAGCAAAGGATATGAAAACATGTGCAAACGTGGCTCCATGCAGCTCTCTCTTTGATCTAAAAAAAAAGCTCATCTACTCATGACCACTCATGTTTTAAACACAGTTCAGTTCAAAGTGAATGGCACAAATCCATATACGGCAATGGTCTATTTGCATGTAAGCCTACCACAGCTCTGATTAGTACAGGCTGAATTGTACTCTGATGCGTTCTGCCTACAATGAAATCTCTTCAAATCAAATGTTATTGGTCACATACACATTGTTAGCAGGTTATTGCGAGTGTAGTGAAATACTTGTGCTTTTAGTTCCGACAGTGCAGCAATATCTAACATGTAATCTAATTATTCCACAACAACTACCCAATACACACAAATCTAAGTAAAGGAATGGAATAAGAATATATACATATAAATATATGGATGAGCAATGACAGAGAGGCATAGGCAAGATGCAATATATGGTATAAAATACAGTATATATATATGAGATGAGTAATGCAAGATACAGTTGAAGTCGGAAGTTTACATACACCTTAGCCAAATACATTTAAAATCAGTTTTTCACAATTCCTGACATTTAATCCCAGTAAAAATTCCTTGTCTTAGGTCAGTCAGTTGCCACCTCCGTGCTTTACGGTTGGAATGGTGTTCTTCGGCTTGCAAGCCTCCCCTCTAGGAGACAGAACGTGTCTCCTTCCTGAGCGGTATGACGGCTTCGTGGTCCCATGGTGTTTATACTTGTGTACTATTGTTTGTACAGATGAACGTGGTACCTTCAGGCATTTGGAAAATGCTCCCAAGGATGAGCCACACTTGTGGAGGTCTACAACTTTTTTTCTGAGGTCTTGGTTGATTTCTTTTGATTTTCCCTTGATTTTAAGCAAAGAGGCACTGCGTTTGAAGATAGGCCTTGAAATACATCCTTAGGTACACCTCTAATTGGCTCAAATGATGCCAATTAGCCTATCAGAAGCTTCTAAAGCCATTACATAATTTTATAGGATTTCTCAAGCTGTTTAAAGGCACAGTCAACTTAGTGTATGTAAACTTCTGACCCACTGGAATTGTGATACAGTGCATTATAAGTAAAATCATCTGTCTGTAAACAATTGTTGTAAAAATTACTTGTGTCATGCACAAAGTAGATGTCCTAACCGACATGCCAAAACTATCATTTGTTAACAAGAAATTTGCGGAGTGTTTGAAAAACGAGTTTTAATGACTAAGTGTATGTAAACTTCTGACATCAACTGTATGTAAACATTATTAAAGCAGACTGCACCACCCTCTGGAGAGCCTTGCAGTTGTGGGTGGTGCAGTTGCCGAACCAGACGATGATGCAACCCGACAGGATGCTCTCAATTGTGCATCTGTAAAAGTTTGTGGGGGTTTTAGGTGACAAGCCAAATTTCTTCAGCCTCCTGAGGTTGAAGAGGCTCTGTTGCGCCTTCTTCATCACACGGTCTGTGTGGGTGGACCATTTCAGTTTGTCCGTGATGTGTACGTTGAGGAACTTAAAACATTCCACCTTCTCCACTGCTGTCCCGTTGATGTGGATAGGGGAATGCTCCCTCTGCTGTTTCCTGAAGTCCACGATCATCTCCTTTGTTTTGTTGACGTTGAGTGAGAGGTTGTTTTGCTGACACTAGTACCCTCACCTCCTCCCTGTAGCTGTCTCATCATTGTTGGTGATCAAGCCTACTACTGTTGTGTCGTCAACAAACTTAATGATTGAGTTGGAGGCGTGCATGGCCACGCAGTTATGAGTGAACAGGGAGTACAGGAGGGGACTGAGCACACACCCTTGTGGGGCCCCAGTGTTGAGGATCAGCGAATTGGATAAGTTGTTTCCTACCTTTATAACCTGTAGGTGGCCCGTCAATTAGTCTAGAACTCAATAGCACAGGGCGGGTTTGAGACCCAGGGCCTCTAGCTTAATGATGAGCTTGGAGGGTACTAAGGTGTTGAATGCTGAGCTATAGTCAATGAACATAGGTATTCCTCTTGTCCAGATGGGATAGAGCAGTGTGCAGTGTTATGGCGATTGCATTTTCTGTGGACCTATTGGGGCGGTAAGCAAATTGAAGTGTGTCTAGAGTGACAGGTAAGGTGGAGGTGATTTGATCCTTGAGTAGCCGCTCAAAGCACTTCATAATGACTGAAGTGAGTTCTACGGGGCTATAGTCATTTAGTTTGTTTACCTTTGCCTTCTTGGGTACAGGAACAATGGTGGCCATCTTGAAGCATGTGGGGACAGCAGACTGGGATAGGGAAAGATTGAATATGTCCGTAAACACACCAGCCAGCTGGTCTGCGCATGCTCTGAGGATGCTGCTAGGGATGCCGTCTTGCGAGGGTTCACACGTTTAAATGTCTTACTCACATCAGCCACGGAGAAGGAGAGCCCACAGTCCTTGGTAGTGGGCCATGTTGGTGGCACTGTATTATCCTCAAAGCGGGCAAAGAAGGTATTTAGTTTGTCTTGAAGCAAGATGTCGGTGTCTGTGACATGGCTGGTTTTCTTTTTGTAGTCCGTGATTGTCTGTAGACCCTGCCACATACGTCTCGTGTCTGAGCCTTTGAATTGCGACTCCACTTTGTCTCTATACTGACATTTCGCTTGTTTGTTTACCTTGCGGAGTGAATAACTACACTGTTTATATTCGGCTATAATCCCAGTCACCGTTCCATAGTTAAATGCGGTGGTTCGTGCTTTCAGTTTTGCGTGAATGCCGCCATCTATCCACGATTTCTGGTTAGGGTAGGGTTTAATAGTCACGGTGAGTACAACATCTCCTATGCACTTCCTTATAAACTCACACGCCGAATCACAGCCCAGGATTTTTTCAAATGTTGTCGTGTTATAGCCTGAATTTAAAATTACATTGAGGTTTTGTGTCACTGGCCTACTGACAATAATGTCAACGTGTAATTATGTTTTTAGAATTGTTTTACACATTAATTACAAATGAAAAACTGTAATGTCTTGAGATGTCTTGAGTCAATTCAACCCCTTTCTTATTGCAAATAGGTGCTTAACGAGTCCCACAATAATCGCTGCCAAAGGTGACAAAAAACATATCTAATTGGTAGTTACATTCTTGTCCCACCGCTGCAACTCCCGTACGGATTTGGGACTTGAGAGCCATGAGTCCTCCGAAACACTACCCTGCCAAGCCACACTGCTTCTTAACCCGGAAGCCAGCCGCACCAATGTGTCAGAGCAAACACTTTACCACTGGCTACCATGTCAGCGTGCATGCGCCCAACACGCCACAGGAATCAGAAGAGTGCGATGGGACAAGGACATCTCAGCTGACCAAATCCTTCAATAAGACCGCTGCGCCACTCGGGAGGCACAGCCAAAGGTGATTCTGACTCAGGGGTGTGAATACTTGTGTAAAATAGATTTTCATTTCATTTTCACAAAATGTGACCTTTGTTTTTTTTTAAAAACATGTTCTCACTTTGTCATTATAGGGTGTTATGTGAAGATGGGTGAGGACAAAAATCTATTGAATCCACTTGGAATTCAGGCTGTAACACAACAAAATGTTGAATAAGTCACTGGGTATGAATACTTTCTGGAAGCACTGTAGATAAAGAAATATGGCAGCAATTCCCCCGAGTTTTAGTGGGTAAGATGGAGGTTCCACCATATTGCTGACACCTATCCAATCCTCTCAGATGTAGTGTCGAGGAGGAAGGGATTAGGGATTCAGGGAGTGAGAGAGAAAGAGACAAATGGGGAAAGAGAGAGATGGGGAGGAGATGGAAGAGACTGGGAGGTCGGCTTCGGAGTAATATTTTGAGAATTATGGCTTGGGGCCACTGGCCAGATATATAAATATTCATTGTGAAAGCAAAATTGATTACGATTATGAATATAATTACTGTTCCCTTAAGGAGGAACATACTATGGAGAGTCAACGACCATTCATATTCCCCTGAAAACTGAAATAAATCCCAACTGGCCAATAGATGCCGAGCCTGCCCTCAGAAGCCCTCCTGGCTATAATACCCAAAGGCAGCCCATTGCCTCCATTTCCTCAATTCAGTACCCCTCTTCAGCAAGCTCAAATCCCCTGACAGCACGAGGTAAAAGTATAGGGAACAGTAGTTATTTTCATACATTCTCTTTCAGTCGGTCACTTGCTATAACATACAGTGGGAAAATACAATCAAGCCCCAAGCCGGCACACGGTTCCAAGAACAATACTTACCTTGAGAGCCTGAAATGTCAGAACTTGTACAAGGAACCCCAAGTCCAAAACAACAGAACACCTGTCATGACATGGTAAAGCATAGCATCGACCACGGCAGCTCAAGGCTCAAACCCACAGGAGACTGTGGTAACCTTGATAATGCGCACGTTGCACCCTGCCAGCACCCACTTCTGGTCCCAGCCATAAGAACACTATGAGCCACACCGGGAGCAGTTACATCCACGCAATAAAACCTCACAAAGGTATGTTGGGAACCCCATCTCACTGCAGCACAGATATCACCAATTGTCATAGCCCTGAACAATACCCAAGCAGCTGCCACACTCCTAGTGGAGTGAGCATGCACATCGCTAGGCAACCTTTGTCCTTGTCGAAAGTCAGGGACCTCTGCCATATCGTGGATTCGGAGCTATCCATCTAATAGAACTCAAAAGGTTTTCTTTGATGGGAGCTTCTCTAATGTCAAGCATGTAAAGTGTGGTGTACCGCATGGCAGCTCTCTAGGCCCTTTACTCTTTTCTATTCTTACCAATGACCTGCCACTGGCATTAAACAATGCTGAATATTCAACAATATACGCATCAGTAACCACAGCTAATGAAGTCACTGAAACCCTTACAAAGAGTTGCAGTATGTTTTGGAATGGGCGGCCAATAATAAACTGGTGCTGAACATCTCTAAAACTAAGAGCATTGTATTTGGTACAAATCATTCCCTATGTTCTAGACCTCAGCTGAATCTGGTAATGAATGGTGTGGCTGTTGAACAAGTTGAGGAGACTAAATTACTTGGCATTACAAGAGATTGTAAACGGTCATGGTCAAAACATATAGATTCAATGTTTGTAAAGATGGGGAGAGGTCTGTCCGTAATAGAAAAGCAAGTCCTGCAGGCTCTAGTTTTGTCTTATCTTGATTATTGTCCAGTCGTGTGGTCCAGTGCTGCAAGGAAAGACCTAGTCAAGCTGCAGCTGGCCCAGAACAGAGCAGCACGTCTTGCTCTTCATTGTAATCAGAGGGCTAATTATAATTATTATGCATGCCAGTCTCTCTTGGTTAAGAGTTGAGTAGAGACTGACTGCATCTTTTCTTATTTTTATAATAAACATTAATGTTTGCATAGTCAATTTACACACACAATTATCCCACCAGACATGCCACCAGGGGTCTTTTCACAGTCCCCAAATCCAGAACAATATCCAGAACATATTGCTCAAGTGAACAGCAAACCTGGTTTCAAAAAACAGATAAAGCGACACCTCACGACACAACGCCTCTCACCTGTTTGACCTAGATAGTTTGTGTGTGGGCTACGGGTGTTGCGGGGGGCTGTTGAGGTGACTGTATTACCGCCACACCGGCGGTCACGAGTCATGAAGGCAGTCACATTTCACAGTTACATTTCGATAATTAGGCTTCTCCAAGCTCTGATAATGCTGTTGGTCATTAGTAGCCTACCAAACTTGCTAACTGCCTGATACTCAGCAATCTGTTGTCCCTCTTATCACAGCATCCTTCATTCGCTATTTAAGTGCGTAGATGACATGTATTTTTCCCGCTGCCCCTGTTTCGAGACAGGTGCATGATAATGTTCCATTCTAAATCAAAATGAATATTATTTAGTATATGTAAATACAAGAATAAATCAAGAATAGTCTGATGGGTGACAATATTAGCCTATCACTTGTGAATAATATATTATCACTTGTGAATGATGCCCAGCATAAGGTTTGTATCACAGCTAAAGCGTCCAAATAACTTCTCAAATTTAAGCACATTAATCGGCTTTACAAAGGTCGTAGAGCCTAACTGGCATACATAAAGCAGTGTGCTTCAAGTTTGGGGAAGATCATTTTTACCATAAAAATGCACCTGCAGTCACTTTGCGGTCACTTTTGAGAGTGGTGTTTTCCCGCTAATGGAACATTCCTGCTTATAGCCTTTCTGCGCTTATAATGTGCAGGAATAGCCTAGTAGTTTAGCCGTGTGCACATTGCTGCACATATCATTTGAATAAATAGCCTAATAGTTTATAAACATTTAAAACTAAACGTCTAAACTAAACCTCTGTTGTGTCAGCCTCATTGCATAAAAAAGTTTGTTTGATGCTAGTGGTTGTATTAATTTGGGATCTATCGTATCACACAACTGTCCCAGACTATGCTTGGAATATTTATTTCTCACACAGAATAGGATAGGTAAACTTTTGTACTACGGGGGATAGTAGATTGACGTAGGCTAGTGCTTTTGCTGTTTGTTAGGCCTACTCATTTTGTTGACGAAAAGTAAATGTGGACAGTTCTTCCAATATCTTCAATATGCACCTCGCAGTTGCGTTCCCGATGTGTCCGTCTCCACTTGTAGCCTGTGAGAAAGACCCAATCACGTGATGGAGTGCCCTGCGAGTGAGATGAGAGGTGCTTCAGAGCAGGCAGACATGTATTTTTTTAGGGAGCATTATGGCCACACAAAAGGGATGCCGCTGGGAAATGTGAGGGCTTCTCTAATTGTGAAATGGAAATTGACAGAGTGTGTACTGCCTGCGCAAAAAACAAAGCAGACCTCATGCCTTTCAAGGGACTTTTTTCAAATCATCATTATTTGTATTTATTTTTTATTTCACCTTTATTTAACCAGGTAGGCTAGTTGAGAACAAGTTCTCATTTGCAACTGCGACCTAGCCAAGATAAAGCAAAGCAGTGCGACACATACAACAACAAAGAGTTACACATGGAATAAACAAACATACAATCAATAATACAGTAGAAAAGTCTATATACAGCATGTGCAAATAAGGTAGGATAAGGAGCTGCTCTGACAGCTGATGCTTAAACCTAGTGAGGGAGGTAAGAGTCTCCAGCTTTAGTGATTTTTGCAGTTCGTTCCAGTCATTGGCAGCAGAGAACTGGAAGGAAAGGCGGCCAAAGGAAGAATTGGCTTTGTGGGTGACCAGTGAGATATACCTGCTGGAGCGCGTGCTACGGGTGGGTGCTGCTATGGTGACCAGTGAGCTGAGATAAGGCGGGGCTTTACCTAGCAGAGACTTGTAGATGACCTGGAGCCAGTGGGTTTGTGAGGGCCAGCCAACGAGAGCGTACAGGTCGCAGTGGTGGGTAGTATATGGGGCTTTGGTGACAAAACAGATGGCACTGTGATAGACTGTATCCAATTTGTTGAGTAGAGTGATGGGGGCTATTTTGTAAATGACATCACCGAAGTCGAGGATCGGTAGGATGGTCAGTTTTACAAGGGCAGCATGTTTGGCAGCATGTTTGGCAGCATGAGTGAAGGATGCTTTGTTGCGAAATAGGCAGCCGATTGTAGACTTAATTTTGGATTGGAGATGTTTAATGTGACCCTGGATGGAGAATTTACAGTCTAACCAGACATTTAGGTATTTGTAGTTGTCCACATATTCTAAGTCAGAACCGTCCAGAGTAGTGATGCTGGACGGGCTGGCAGATGCGGGCAGTGATCGGTTGAAGAGCATGCATTTAGTTTTACTTGCATTTAAGAGCAGTTGGAGGCCACGGAAGGAGAGTTGTATGGCATTGAAGCTCGTTTGGATGTTAGTTAGCACAGTGTCCAAGACGGGCCAGAGGTATACAGAATGGTGTCGTCTGCGTAGAGGTGGATCAAAGAATCACCAGCAGCAAAAGCGTCATCATTGATGTATACAGAGAAGAGAGTCGGCCCGAGAATTTAACCCTGTGGCACCCCCATAGAGACTGCCAGAGGTCTGGACAACAGGCCCTCCGATTTGACACACTGAACTCTGTCAGAGAAGTAGTTGGTGAACCAGGCGAGGCAATCATTTTAGAAACCAAGGCTGTTGAGTCTGCCGTTAAGAATCTGGTGATTGACAGAGTCGAAAGCCTTAGCCAGGTCGATGAATATGGCTGCACAGTAATGTCTCTTATCGATGGCGGTTATGATATTGTTTAGGACCTTGAGCGTGGCTAAGGTGCACCCATGACCAGCTCTGAAACCAGATTGCATAGCGGAGAAGGTACGGTGGGATTCGAAATGGTCGGTAATCTGTTTGTTAACTTGGCTTTCGAAGACCTTAGAAAAGCAGGGTAGAATAGATATTGGTCTGTAGCAGTTTGGGTCAAGAGTGTCTCCCACTTTGAAGAGGGGGATGACTGCGGCAGCTTTCCAATCTATGGGAATCTCAGACGATATGAAAGAGGTTGAACAGGCTAGTAATAGGGGTTGCAACAATTTCAGCAGATAATTTTAGAAAGAGAGGGTCCAGATTGTCTAGCCCAGCTGATTTGTAGGGGTCCAGATTTTGCGGCTCTTTCAGAACATCAGCTATCTGGATTTGGGTGAAGGAGAAGTGGGGAGGCTTGGGTGAGTTGCTGTGGGGGGGTGGAGGGCTGTTGATCGGGGTAGGGGTAGCCAGGTGGAAAGCATGGCCAGCCGTAGAAAAATGCTTTTTGAAATTCTCAATTGTAGTGGATTTATCGGTGGTGACAGTGTTTCCTAGCCTCATTGCATTGGGCAGCTGGGAGGGGGTGCTCTTATTCTCCATGGACTTTACAGTGTCCCAGAACTTTTTAAAGTTTGTGCTACAGGATGCAAATTTCTGCTTGAAAAAGCTAGCCTTAGCTTTCCTAACTGCCTGTGTATATTTGTTCCTAACTTCCCTGAAAAGTTGCATATCACGGGGGCTATTCGATGCTAATGCAGAACGCCACAGGATGTTTTTGTGTTGGTCAATGGCAGTCGGGTCTGGAGTGAACCAATTGCTATATCTGTTCCTGGTTCATTTTTTTGGAATGGGGCATGCTTATTTAAGATGGTGAGGAAGGCACTTTTAAAGAATAACTAGGCATCCTTTACTGACGGGATGAGGTCAATATCCTTCCAGGATACCCGGGACAGGTCGATTAGATAGGCCTGCTTGCTGAAGTGTTTTAGGGAGCGTTTGACGGTGATGAGGGGTGGTCGTTTGACCGCAGACCCATAACGGATGCAGGCAATGAGGCAGTGATAGCTGAGATCTTGGTTGAATACAGCAGAGGTGTATTTGGAGGGCAAGTTGGTCAGGATGATATGTATGAGGGTGGCCGTGTTTACGGATTTGGGGTTGTACCTGGTGGGTTCATTGATAATGTGTGAGATTGAAGCCATCAAGCTTAGATTGTAGGATGGCCGGGGTGTTAAGCATGTCACAGTTTAGGTCACCTAGCAGCACAAGCTCAGAAGACAGATGGGAGCAATCAATTCACATTTGGTGTCCAGGGCACAGCTGGGGGCAGAGGATGGTCTATAGCAAGCGGCAACGGTGAGAGACTTGTTTCTGGTAAGGTGGATTTTTAAAGGTAGAAGCTCGAATTATTTAGGTACCGACCTGGATAGTAAGACAGAACTCTGCAGGCTATCTCTGCAGTAGATAGCAACACCGCCCCATTTGGCAGTTCTATCTTGTCGGAAAATGTTATAGTTAGGGATGGAAATTTCAGGGTTTTTGGTGGAGTTGCATCATGCAGTCTTACAATGTATTAAATCTTCAAAACATATAGCCTAACATTTGTAGAACAACTAAAGTTATATTAATAACTCTAAATTAAGCACATATGAGTACCAATTTCTTTGTTAACCCCTCAACACAGAATAGCATGTGTGCACTCCCTCAAATCGTTTGGAGAAAATATCCTTTGTATTTTATTCAGCTTTGATATAGTATTCTTAATATAAAATAATGCAAAGGAATTCTAAGAAAATCTTGTCTGCTAAATTAACTAGTGTAGCCCACAGCGATATGGCATACTCAGATCAGGACCTAACATAAGGACATCTCAGAGTATGCTATTTGGTTCTTCTGAAATTGACTACATTTTCTTCATATCATGTTACTTTAGACTTGTCTAAAATAAATAATGGATTTATTGTAAAGGTGTAGGCTATATTACATGGCTTTATTAGACTTTTTAAAATGTAGATGCTCCATAGGTCTGCATCACTGGCTTGTAGGCTATGTGTGGAAGCCAGGAGATGCTAAATGTGTTTATGTTAATTGACGTACCAACAGTTATTTGCTTGACGATAACCGGCTGACAAAATTTAGTGACCGCCACAGCCCTACGTATGCCTTTGTCTTTACATTTAAAAAAAATAGTTTTGTTCTCTAGCTGTTGTCTATTAATGTTCTTTATTATGTCATGTTTCATGTTTTGTGTGGACCCCAAGAAGAATAGCTGTCGCATTAGTATGTAGCATCAATTTGGAGTCGCCTGGCACGGACTCCATATGGGAAGGGTATAATGATATAAACCTTTAATGTGGAAAAAGAAAGGCCCTACTCAAAAAGCTCCTGCAAGGACATCAAAATGTTCACCAAAGACCTCTGAAAAGGAGAAACTCCTTTAACCTGACACCAAATTGTGAATGAGAGACTGACGAACAACCCTCTTGTAAAGGGCGCATGCGACGACTGTATAGTCGTAATCACGTTTGTGGGTAAACTCATAGCCGTCAAATTCAGCCTTTCAGGGGCCAAACCCACAGATCCCATATCTGTGGTCCTGTGCGCCTGGGACAATAGACCCAATGACACAAAACCCACCACAGGTCCCCGCAGAGTGCACAGATCCCTCATTGAGAAGAACAGACGACAAAACGCAGTTTTGTTGCTTTTTTAAGCAGAACAACAGTTTTATTCTGTGCTAACATAATTGCAAAAGGGTTTTCTAATTATCAATTAGCCTTTTAAAATTATAAACTTGGAGTAGCTAACACAACGTGCCATTGGAACACAGGAGTGATGGTTGCTGATAATGGGCCTCTGTACGCCTATGTAGATATTCCATTAGAAATCAGCCGTTTCCAGCTACAATAGTCATTTACAACATTAACATGGTCTACACTGTATTTCTGATCCATTTGATGTTATTTTAAGAGACAATAACATTTGCCTTTCTTTCAAAAACAAGGACATTTCTAAGTGACCCCAAACTTTTGAATGGTAGTGTATGCTGTTGAACCTTACCAACACATGGCCCTCCAACATCGGAAGGGAACGCCTCAGCGCCAGCTAAACAGTCCGTAACTCTAGGTAATTTATATGCAGCTCCCTTTACGCTGTTGACCAAATCCATCTGTCCGAGTACAGATTAACACCATGATGCTTTTACACTTTGTCCAGCTGACCCGCCGAGAACCGACACTGTTTATTATTCGGAAGCTAAGTAACTTGGCAGCTTTCCATCCATCTGCGGTGTGCAAACGAGCCCCGCCTCCTTCATACCCTCTACATTCATGAACTCATCCATAACCTGGCAGCACCAGCCTGGCTGAATGAGGGGAATCCCAGGTCGTCTTTAGCTCATCTGCAAAATGTTTAAACTGGGCTAAGCGACGCTTCACTTCTGCAGGGACAGAAGGTAAATACCTTCCCCCAAACCTGGAATATGTCCACTGAGGGGGAGAAGATGGCCAATCCACAACCAGGTGATCTGCCGCCTTACAACACAGCTCCATCAAAGGCGCATTAACCACCAACAGTCCACTCTTCCCGCCAAAACCATAGCCGGGGCTTTAGGTTGCCCCAGACTGATGTCATCCGACTAGTTAGCCTTTTTAAACTTACTCTTACCACTGGCCATCTTACTCAAGCAAGGAAGCACTGGCTAAACAAGCAGAGCAGAAATTAATGGGGTATTAGAAAACACAAATCCTACCCAAGCAAGGAAGCATTAGCTACACAAGTAGAGCAGAATGTAGTTTGCTTTAAGCAAACACAAAAACCGATACCAATACCCAAAACTCTCAACATCTAGGGGGATGAGTACTCCCCACTAACAGACACCGAAGTCAGAGGCAAATCTCGTAGTCTTTGTGTGCTTGAAAAGTTTGCTTGATAAGGCAAGCTGAAGGGAAAAGAATTGAGGAAATGGATGTGAGCCCCAGTATTATAACCAGGAAGGCAAGGCTTTCAAGGGCGGACTCTCACATGAATTGACACTGGAGAGACGAAGCAGGTACAGAGAGTCAAGCATTTACTAAGGAACGGACACGGAACGAGACAGGAACAGCATCAGCACAAGGGTAACAAAGACAAAAACAATTAATGCATCAGCAGGTACTAGGGCAGGGGAACTGACAAATATAGGGGAGGTAATAAACATGTGATGAGTGAGTCCAGGTGAGTCCAATATCGCTGATGCACGTGACGAGGGAAGGCAGGTGTGCGTAATTGATGATGGCAGGAGTGCGTGATGCAGGTCAGCCTGGCGCCCTGAAGTGCCAAGGGGGGAAGAGCGGGAGCAGGCGTGACAGTACCCCCCCTCTAGGGGCGCCATCCTGCGTCTAACCTGGGCGAAACGGCCGAGACATAGGCGCTGGGCAAGCCGGTTGGGGCGTGGAAAGCCCGACAAACCGGCAGGAGCGTGGGAGCGTGGAGAGCCGGCTGAGACATGGGGGCCTGACGATCCGGCTGAGGCAAGGATGCCTGTCGATCCCTCTGCAATGAGGGAGCCCGATGATCCGGTGGAGCGTGACATGGAATGGAAACCTGCCGAGCCAACCGAGGCAAGGAAACCTCTCGAGCCAGCCAGGGCGTGGAAGCCCAACGGCCTGGCTTAGGCACCCCCAGTTCCATCGGTGGCCGAATCCACCCCGATGTCACCAACAAAGCAAAAAAACTTCTGGGCCGGCTTGGCGAATAAGACCTGACGATCCGGCTGAGGCCCAACGTGGGATGGGCGCTTTCCGAGCCAACCGGGGCAAGGAAACCACTCGAGTAAGCTAGGGCGTGGAAGCCCGACGAGTTAGATAGGCACCTCCGGGTTCCATCAACGGTGACCCAGAGCTGACGTCACCACCAACCGGAACACCAGTACTCCCGATGCTTCGAATGTCGGCTGATGCATTCTGTCACATGAATTGACGCTGGAGAAGCGAAGCAGTTATGGGGAGTCAAACATTTTCTAAGGAACGGACATGGAACGAGACAAGAACAGCGTCAGCACAAGGGTAACAAAGACAAAAACAGTTAATGCATCAGCAGGGAACAGAGCAGGGGAACTGACAAATATAGGGGAGGTAATAAACAAGTGATGAGTGAGTCCAGGTGAGTCCAATATCGCTGATGCTCATGACGAGGGAAGGCAGATTGAAGGCAGTTTGTGTAATTGATGATGGTAGGAGTGCGTGATGCAGGTCAGCCTGGCGCCCTCAAGCGCCAAGGGGGGAAGAGCGGGAGCAGGCGTGACAGACTCGGCATCCATTGGCCTGTTGGGCGTTTTTCAGGTGAATACGGTTGATCGTTGACTCCCCATACTATGAATGACCTGAATGACTGAATTATACTGAATGACCGACTGAAAGGGAACAGCAATATGTTTTGGGGAATCCAAGTTCGTCGCATTGTCTGTCACTTTCCAATCTATACTTGTGTCTGTCTTTCTGTTCACATCTGTCTGTATGTCTGCGTGTCCGTTCACGTCTGTCAGGATCGTGAAGTTTCCCAACACGCTGAACAAAGACGGCACCCGCAAGGCCATCAGCATTGCGTTCTCCAAGTGGAGCGACGTGTCCCCTCTCTACTTTGCTGAAATCACAAACCCCAACAAGAGTGCTGACATTATCATCGGTAAGACCATATAATTAAATAGAACCTGACAGTATCACTATGGATTAGACATTGATAAGTTAAAGGTGTGTGTGTGACTTTAATTCACCCTGCTTTAAATGTGTGCGCATGTGTGTGCTCATGCTTCCAGGCTTCTACACGTGGAACCACACAGACTGCTGGTGGTCTCCATTGCACCCCTGTTTTGATGGGCTAAACGGGGAGTTGGCCCATGCCTTCCTGCCCCCGCGCGGGGAGATCCACTTTGACAACCATGAGTTCTGGATCCTGGGGAAGTCCCGCTTCAGCTGGAAACAAGGTGCAAAGACTCTACTCCCTGTCTGTCTGTGCTCCGATTCTCTATCCTCCCCCAAAAAGTGTACTCGTTCAGAATCGATTGACGTTGTTGACATCTTTTTTAGATGCTTTTGTCAGATGTAAACTTGATGTTGTCTTGAAAAAAAACTGTTTACCTGGTTGTAATAGAGACCAGTTGGTTATAATCTGGTTGACGTATCCTCAACCAGAAAACCAGTTTACAACCAGAGGTGCACTTGATATTGTGTGTGTTAGATGGGCACGAAGAGGTTGCACTTTGTGCTGACTCTGCTCGCCAGACGAGTTACTGTAAATCGAACATACTTCCGTTATCCCCCTTGTCCTTTTTGGAGGCGGAAAATTGTATTTATTGGTTTTCACAACATTCAATAAGTCATGTGATATTCAGTAATTCCATTTTATAAGCACAGCAAATAACAAAAACAAACAACAAACAAACAAAAACAAAAAACATACAGCACATAGATACATCACACAAATGTATTGTATCATACAATAATATATAGGTAACTGCATATACAGGTAACTGCAAAAACAAAGGAAACACCAACATAAAGTGTCTCAATAGGGCGTTGAGCAGCTCCAATGCACCTTGGCATAGCTCAGGGGCATCATGCACCCAAAAAATCTGAGGGGGCACAAAGTATGTGAGGATGTCTGGGGGTGGTACGTAGGGGGGCTAGGCCCACCGTCCTTAAGTTGGAACAATTCAGAATTTTTCAAACACCTAAAACAGCTTTTTCCTGCAATCGAGAGCCATAATAATTATGATTAAAAAACGTGTTTATTTTTCTGCATGTCTAAGCATACCTCTTGAGCTGTCTGTATCCTCCTGACTGGTGGATATTTTTTTTAAAGAAGCAAAATATGCTTCTCTGCAACAATCTGGGTAAAAGATTGAAAGGCATGTGAGTCTTACTTAGTACATTTAGTTGTTGTTCGTTTTTCTAAAGTCCTCCAACCTTGCCAGCAGGCATGCCAGCTAAGACGGTTAGACAAGCTAGCTACTCTAACTTGATTGATAGCGTGAAATGGTTTCTTGGTAGCTAGTTATGAGGTTGGGAACTTATCGGGGCTAGCTGAAGCCAATTTCATAAAAGTGCTAGGTGGCTAGTAGTATTACAGAGAAACAAACAACAACAGTAAATGTATATATACAGTATATACATTGTCTTCATAAAGTATTCACACATCTTGACTTTTTCAACATTTTATTGTGTTACAAAGTGGATTTAAAATGGATTTAATTGTCATTTTTTTCTCCCCCAAAAATATTTTATTAGTCTATCAATCAAATGTATTTATAAAGCCCTTTTTACATCAGCAGACGTCACAAAGTGCTATACAGAAATCCAGCCTAAAACCTCAAACAGCAAGCAATGCAGATATAGAAGTACAGAAGAACTCCCTAGAAAGGCAGAAACCTATGAAGAAACCTAGAGAGGAACCAGGCTCTGAGGGGTGGGCCAGTCCTCTTCTGACTGTGCCGGATGGAGATTATAAGAGTACATATTGTTCTTCAAGAAGTTCAAATGTTCATAGTTGACCAGCAGGGTCAAATAATAATCACAGTAGTTGTAAAGGGTGCAACAGGAGTAAAGGTCAGTTGGCTTTTCATAGCCAAGCATTCAGAGGTTAAGACAGCAGGTGCGGTAGAGAGAGAGAGTTGAAAACAGCAGGTCCGGGACAAGGTGGCACATCTGGCAAACAGGTCAGGATTCCATAGTCGCAGGCAGAACAGTTGAAAATGGTGCAGCAGCACAACCAGGTGAAATGGGGACATTCAGGAGTCATCAGGCCAGGTAGTCCTGAGGCATGGTCCTAGGACTCATGTCCTCAGGGAGGGGAGGGAGAGAGAATTAGAGGGAGCATACTTACATTCACACAGGACACCAGATAAGACAGGATAATTACACCAGAAATAACAGACTGATTCTAGCTTCTGGCACATAGACTAGTGCAGCATTGATATTGGAGGTTGAGATGGGGGGTTGACACTGTGGCCCTGTCCGATACCTCCTGACAGGGCCAACCAGGCAGGATATAACACCACTCACTTTTCCAAAGCACAGCTCCCACACCACTAGAGGGATATCGACAGACCACCAACTTACTACCCTTAGACAAGGCTTATAGCCCACGAAGATCTCCTCCACCACACAAGCTCAAGGGGGTGAAAAAACGGACAGGAAGATCACGTCAGTGTCTCAAACCACTCAAGTGATGCACCCCTCCTAGGGACGGCATGGAAGAGCATCAGTAAGCCAGTGACTCAGCCCCTGTAATAGGCTCAGAGGCAGAGAATCCCAGTGGAGAGAGGGGAGCTGGCCAGGCAGAGACAGCAAGGGTAGTTCGTCGCTCCAGTGCCTTGCCGTTCACCTTGCACCCCTGGGCTAGACTACACTCAATCATAGGACCTACTAAAGTGATGAGTCTTCAGTAAAGACTTAAAGGTTGAGACCGAGTCTGCGTCTCTCACATGGATAGGCAGACCATTCCATAAAAATGGAGCTCTATAGGAGAAGGCCCTGCCTCCAGCTGTTTGCTTAGACATTCTAGGGACAATAAGGAGGCCTGTGTCTTGTGACCGCAGCGTACGTACGGCAGGACCAAATCGGAGAGATAGGTAGGAGCAAACCTATGTAATGCTTTGTAGGTTATCAGTAAAACCAGCCCTAGCCTTAACAGGAAGCCAGTGTAGAGAGGCTAGTACTACTATTAGCCACATTAATGGAAAATAAAATATCTTGATTAGATATGTATACAACGCCCTGGGTCAATAAATATTAAAATCACCTTTGGCAGCGATTATAGTTGTGAGTCTTTTTGGGTAAGTCTCCAAAAGCCTTGCACAACTGAATTGTACAATATTTGCCCATTATTCTTGAAATAATTATTCAAGCTCTTTCAAGTTGGTTGTTGATCATTGCTAGACAGACAAGTCTTGCCATAGATTTTCAAGCCTATTTAATTAAAAACTGTAACTATGCCACTCAGGAACATTCAACGTTGTCTTGGTAAGCAACTTCAGTGTTTATTTGGCCTTGTGTTTTAGGTAAATGTCCTGCTGAAAGGTGAATTCACCTCCCAGTGTCTATTGGAATGCAGATTGAACCAGGTTTTCCTCTAGGATTCTGCCTGTGCTTGGCTCTATTATGTTTATTTTTTATCCTAAAACACTCCCTGGTCTTTGCCGATGACAAGCATACTCATAACATGTTGCAGCCACCACCATGCTTACATATGAAGAGTGGTACTCAGTGATGTGTTGTGTTTGCCCCGAACATAACGCTTTGTATTCAGGACAAAAAGTGAATTTCTTTGCCACATTCTTTGCAGTATTACTTTAGTACCTTATTACAAACAGAATGCATGTTTTGGAATATTTGTATTCTGTACAGGCTTCATTCTTTTCACTCTGTCATTTATGTTAGTATTGTGGAGTAACTACAATATTGTTAATCCATCCTCAGTTATCTCCTATCACAGCCATTAAACCCAGTAACTGTTTTAAAGTCACATTGGCCTCATGGTGAAATCTCTGAGCAGATTCCTTCCTCTCCCACAACTGAGTTAGGAAGGGCGCCAGTATCTTTGTAGTGACTGGGTATATTGATACACCATCCAAAGTATAATTAATAACTGTATCATGCTCAAAGGGATATTCAATGTTTTTTTTACCCATCTACCAATAGCTGCCCTTCTTTGTATATATACAGTTGAAGTTGGAAGTTTACATACACCTTAGCCAAATACATTTAAACTCAGTTTTTCACAATTCCTGACATTTCATCCCTGTAAAAATGTAATCCCAGTTTAAATATATTTGGCTAAGGTGTATGTAAATTTCCCAACTTCAACTGTATTTTTGTATTTTTTTTATTTAGCTAGGCATGTCAGTTAAGATGAAATTCTTATTTAAAATGACTGCCTACTGGAGAACAATGGGTTAGGGGGCAGAACGACAGATTTTTACCTTATCAGCTCAGGGATTTGATCCACCAACCTTTCGGTTATTTGACCCAATGCTCTAACCACTAGGTTCCTGCCACCCCTGTGCGGTACTGAAATGGGGTAGTCATTTAAAAATCATGTTAAACACTATTATTACATACAGATTGAGTCCATGCAACGTATTATGTGACTTGTTAAGCACATTTTCACTGCTGAATTTATTTAGGCTTCCCATAACAAAAGGGTTGAATACTTATTAACTCAAGACATTTAAGCTTTTCATTTTTAATTAATGTGTAAACCTTTCTAAAAACATAATTCCACTTTGACATTATGGGGTGTTGTGTGTAGAACAGTGACACAAAATCTCAATTGAATCCATTTTAAATGCAGGCCTTAACACAACCAAATGTGGAAAATGTCAAGGAATGTGAATACTTTCTGAAGGCACTATATGCTCCACATGACAAAAAGTATGTGGACATCTACTCATCAAACATTTAATTCTAAAATCATGGTTATTAATATGGAGTTGGCCGCTATAACAGCCTCCACTCTTCTGGGAAGGCTTTCCATGAGCTGTTATATAATATTGCTGCGGGGACTTGCTTCCATTCAGCCACAAGAACATGAGGTCAGGCACGGATGTTGTGTGATTAGGCCTGGATCGCAGTCAGCATTCAAATTCATCCCCAAGGTGTTCGATGAGGTTGAGGTCAGGCCTCTGTGCAGGCCAGTCACGTTCTTCCACACAGATCTCGACAAACCATTTCTGTATGGACCTCACTTTGTGCACAGGGGCATTGTCATGCTGAAACAGGAAAAGGCCTTCCCCAAACTGTTGCCACAAAGCTGGAAGCACAGAATCCTCTAGAATTGCATTATTCCTCCTCCACCAAACTTTACAGTTGGCACTATGCATCCGCCAAACCCAGATTTGTCCGTCGGACAGCCAGATGGTGAAGCTAGATTCATCACTCCAAAGAACGCGTTTCCACTGAGTCTAATGGTGGGGAGCTTTACACCTCTCCAGCCGAGGCTTGGCATTGCGCATGATGATATTAGGCTTGTGTGCAGTTGCTCGGCCATGGAAACCCAATTCATGAAGCTCCAGACAAACAGTTATTGTGCTGACATTGCTTCCAGAGGCCGTTTGGAACGCGTTAGTCAGTGTTGCAACCGAGGTCAGACGATTTTTACACGCTACGTGCTTCAGCACTTGCCGGTCCCATTCTGTGACCTTGTGTGGCCTACCACTTCGCATTTGAGCCTTTGTTGCTCCAAGATGTTTCCACTTCACATTTTACAGCACTTACAGTTGACCGGGGCAGCTCTAGCAGGGCAGAAATTTTACGAACTGACTTGTTGGAAAGATGGCATTCTGTGACGGTACCACGTTGAAAGTCACTGAGCTCTTCAGTAAGGCCATTGTACTGCCAATGTTTGTCTCGATTTTATACACCTGTCAGCAATGGGTGGGTCTGAAATAGCTGAATCCACTAATTTGAAGGGGTGTCCACATACCTTTGTATATATAGTGTATATGTATATTTTTGAACTGGACAAATCTGAGGTGGCACGTGCACCTGTGTCGCCTATGAGCATGATGCCTCTGGCATAAATTCTACAAGTGTCTGGAACTCGATTGGAGGGTTTCGACAACATTCTTCCACGAGAAATACCACACACACACACACACACACACACACACACACACACACACACACACTCTCATTTACTCGTGTTTCCTTTTTTTTGGCAGTTACCTGTATATACCAACACACCATTCTAGAATCTTTAAGTTTCCTCAACCATGATCACGTCTATAATGACTCTACGTATTCTACCCAGGGATCCCAATCCCCCTTGTCTTTTGATATATGTTGTGTACCTGTGTAATTGTGTCTATTCCCTCCCCCAGGTGTATGGTTGAATGACCTGGTACAGGTTGCGGCTCATGAGATCGGGCACGCCCTGGGACTGTGGCACTCCCGTGACCCCCAGGCCCTGATGCACCCCAATGCCACCTACACGGGCCAGAGGAACATTGCCCAGGATGACATATGGGGAATCCAGCGCCTCTATGGTGAAGGAACACTCAGATCAATCATGTTTTTTGTTTGTGTGCGAGGATACATTAAGACTTTATATATATATATATATATATATATATATATATACATACATACATGTATTGTAATGATGTAGTTTCTAACATTGTATTAACATTGTCTTAACATTGTATTAACATATGATCTATTCCCCCAATTCCCGCTCAACTCATTGTGCAATTACAACACAATAACAAGACAAATACCCCAGTACCATGTAACGTGTTAATACAATGTTGTTGATACACAAGTAATTCGTTTTAATTACACAGGTATAAGACATAAGTCTAAGAAAACGTTAATACCACAAATGTCTATATGTGTGTTGTATTCCAGGATGCACAGACAAGAAGCGCGTGTGTGATCCATGGGCTCGCCTTGGCTTCTGCGAAAGGAGGAAAAGCTTCATGAAGAAGCACTGTGCCCGCCGCTGTGACCTCTGCTATGGTCAGACAGGCATATTGTCCACTCTTGATTGTACATTCATTTAAGTACACTGCAGTTCACCAGTTGGATTTTTATATTGAATGTAAAGTTTAATTCTCCATGTATCTACATCTATTAACAGCATGCTTTTAGGACTGTCTTACGCCAGCAAATGGATCAGGACTCAATCGTTAAATGTGGATCTAGCCTGGTTTTGATAGATTTGTTTTTGGACCTGCCTGGGTTTGTAAGAAGCTTTGGATGACAACATTTGCGAAACGGATAACTAAAATGCTTAAACCTTGTGTTATGTTGCACAAATTCAGGCTTTAGCTTGCTCAACTCTGTGTTCAGTGTCCTCCCTTGTCCTACTGTACTGATATCACTTCTGTGGCATATGTTTTATCCCCAAATAGACTCATCTTTACATAAATCCTTGCATCATATCTTCTCTCCTCTTTCTCAACCATATTGGAGGAGGACGTCCAAGGTCTCTCCCCTCAGACCTTCTCCTCCGGTTTGTTTTGAGAGGGAGGAGAGGAAATAGGATGCGAGCAATTGAGGAAAGATGAACTGAGAAAAACCCACAGAGAAATATTAGGCCTATCTTGTGGGGGAAGTATCATGACTGTCCTGGTATTTCACTCACTTCCTGTAGAGCCTCTTGAGGCCGTTATCACGCCAACTCCACTGCCTTCCAACGTCAAGGTCAAGATGGTTCCTCGTGGAAAGGTTGTGGGCTTCCGCTGTGGGACGAAGAATCCTAGATCGCCTCCCAAAGTCAGGTGAGAGAATAGTCTAAATACAGTAATGTACAAATCATATTTTTGGTGTTTATTGGACAGGATAGAGAGCGAGAGAAGTAGATGGAGGAGATATGGTGATAGAACAGTAGGTTGGATTCGAACCAATGCACATAGTGGCAGTACACAATACAAGTGATCCAGAGGCAGACGGCTTGTCCAAATCTCAGACCACTATATACCATAATTAATGGTCAGATTCTCCAATTGCTCTGTCGGGTCTTTTTATGGGAGTTTTTCTTATTTTACTGTGACTATGTTTCTGGCAAAGGTTGTTGGACATATGTACATAACATTTGAATGATTGATTCCTCTCTCCCCGTGCTTGTCCCTGGTATGACCTTTGACCTTGTTCCAGCTGGTACAAGGATGGAGAACAGCTCCTGATCTCTATCCCCGGCTACATCAGCATGAAGGGCCGCGACATCCGCATCGTTGCCAACGAGTTTAACGAGGGCACTTACACCTGTCGCGTCCATCGTAGCGGCAATGTGGTCTCTGCAAACTCCTGGGCCATCCGGCTGAAGCCTGACCAGCCCTCCAACAGTTGAGCTGAACGGAGTGAGTGAGGGAAGGGAAGAATGAGAGCTGGGAAGGAAAGTATAACGCATGGAGGAAAAGAGGACGAACCCACAGCTGTGCCACATGTGCCTCTCCGCTAGCCGCAGTGGAATGCAGGTGGCAACAATTATAATATTAAAAAGGAACTCAGCAATTTGACATCATCATACACCATGACGACTTCCTGATATTTAAAATCTGCCAAGACTGCCACATATTGGACCATATTCACTCAGTGGTTGTGAGCTCTGATTCAGAGGGGTTGGGTTAAATGTGGAAGACACATTTCAGTTGAAGACATTCAGTTGTACAACTGACTAGGTATCCCCCTTTCCCTAAAATAAAAAAACCCCAACAGAAAACAGAAAACCTTCCTTGAGTTTAACCTTAGAATCAACAGATAATTTACCAATGGAAACAACCCTCTAGTCTAGAGCCAATAGTGTCAGTCTTAGCAGATTGAAATTCTGTTGTTGTTAATGTCTGTAAACAGGAAGTTTCCCCGGTTTGTAGGATGATATCATATAGCTGAGTCTACCTTTAAGCAGGCTGTACTCTGACAGTAGTCCCCAGGTCATAAAGGGGATAGACCCCAGCGCTCAACCTTATACTTCATTCATCATCAAGGACATCAGACTTTAAGATCCAGACAGAAAAGACTAGCTTTGCTCACCCTTTAAATGTGATGACTGTCATTTCCATGCAGTTGTTGTATTGATATATCTCACTTTGTAAAATGTCTAGGACAGAGTTGATATTTCTAGTAATATGTTTTGAGAAAAATGGTGGAAATATTATGCAGCTATCACTGTGTGTACAGTACTTACGGAAAGTATTCGCAGATTTAAATCAGAACTGATATTAGGGCACTCAAGCCCCGTTTATGCCTGGTTCTAACATGCATCCTGGTCTTGTCCACATTCTGATCGTGCCCACATTCTCAGACATGCATCTATAAACTATTGAACAGTCATCCGTTGTTGTGACTATCATTAATGCGATGACTGTTATCTTATCAAATCAATTAATTATTATTTAATTAGTATGTGATTAAATTACTCGTGTAACAATTAACTCAGTAACTTGGGGCACCAGGGGGAAAACGTATTTAACGAGTTACTATCTCTCGAATTAAACTCTTATAAGATATAGTTCAAGTCGGAAGTTTACATACACTTAGGTTGGAGTCATTAAAACTCGTTTTTCAACCACTCCACAAATTTCTTGTTAACAAACTATAGTTTTGGTAAGTCAGTTATGACATCTACTTTGTGCATTACACAAGTATTTTTTCCAACAATTGTTTACAGTCAGATAATTTCACTTATAATTCACTGTATCACAATTCCAGTGGGTCAGAAGTTTACATACACTAAGTTGACTGTGCCTTTAAACAGCTTGGATAATTCCAGAATATCATGTCCTAAGAAGCATGATGGGCTAATTGACACAATTTGAGTCAATTGGAGGTGTACCTGTGGATGTATTTCAAGGCCTACCTTCAAACTCAGTGCCTCTTTGCTTGACATCATGGGAAAATCAAAAGAAATCAGCCAAGACCTCAGAAAAAAAAGATTGTAGACCTCCACAAGTCTGGTTCATCCTTGGGAGCAATTTCCAAATGCCTGAAGGTACCACGTTCATCTGTACAAACAATAGTACGCAAGTATAACACCATGGGACCACGAAGCCGTCATACCGCTCAGGAAGGCGGCACGTTCTGTCTCCTAGAGATGAACGTACTTTGGTGCGAAAAGTTAAAATCAATCCCAGAACAACAGCTTGTGAAGATGCTGGAAGAAACAGGTACAAAAGTATCTATATCCACAGTAAAACGAGTCCTACCGTAAATCGACATAACCTGAATGGCTGCTCAGCAAGGAAGAAGCCACTGCTCCAAAAACCACCATAAAAAAGCCAGACTACAGTTTGCAACTGCACATGGGGACAAAGATTGTACTTTTTGGAGAAATGTCCTCTGGTCTGATGAAACAAAAATAGAACTGTTTGGACATAATGACCATCGTTATGTTTGGAGGAGAAAGGGGGAGGCTTGCAAGCCGAAGAACACCATCCGAACCATGAAGCATGGGGGTGGCAGCATCATGTTGTGGGGATGATTTGCTGCAGGAGCGACTGGTGCACTTCACAAAATAGATGGCATCATGAGGTTGTAACGCTTCTCATCTGGACCAAGGTGCAGCGTGGTAAGTGTTCATATTATTTAATGAAATATGCAACACAAGACAAAACAACAAACACAACAAACAAACAGTCCTGAAAGGTGAAACAAAAACACTAAACAGGAAACAACCACCCACAAAATACAATGGAAAACAGGCTACCTAAATATGGTTCTCAATCAGGGACAACGATTGACAGCTGCCTCTGATTGAGAACCATACCAGGCCAAACACAGAAATAGAAAATCATAGACAAACTAACATAGACAACCCACCCAACTCACACCCTGACCATACTAAAACAAAAGACAAAACAAAGGAACTAAGGTCAGAACGTGACAGAGGTAGGAAAATGATGGGGATACATTGAAGCAACATCTCAAGACATCAGTCAGGAAGTTAAAGCTTGGTTGCAAATGGGTCTTCCAAATGGACAATGACCCCAAGCATACTTCCAACATTGTGTCAAAATGGCTTAAGGACAACAAAGTCAAGGTATTGGAGTTGCCATCACAAAGCCCTGACCTCAATCCTATAGAAAATTTGTAGGCAGAACTGAAAAAGCGTGTACGAGCAAGGAGGCCTACAAACCTGACTTAGTTGCACCAGCTCTGTCTGGAGGAATGGGACAAAATTCACCCAACTAATTGTGGGAAGCTTGTGGAAGGCTACCCGAAATGTTTGACCCAAGTTAAATAATTTAAAGGCAATTCTACCAAATACTAATTGAGTGTATGAAAACTTCTGACCCACTGGGAATGTGATGAAGGAAATAACAGCTATTATTCTGACATTTTACATTCTTAAAATAAAGTGGCCTAACTGACCTAAAACAGGGAATTTGTACTTGGATTATATGTCAGGAATTGTGAAAAACTGAGTTTAAATGTAGTTGGCTAAGGTGTATGTAAACATTGGTCTTATTCTGGGTTATTGTCCTGGTGAAATGTGAAACCCTTATCCAGGCGTTCAACAGACTGAATATGTTTTACCTGGGCTTTGCACCATTTTTCTTTTGACTCTGCTAGTATTGTGGAGTGACTGCAATGTTGTTTATCTTTCCCCCCCCCCATCTGAGCCAAGGAACTCTAGCTATTTCACAATCACCATGGCCTCGCAGTGACATTGCATTACCTTCCTCTCCGGCAGCTCAGTTAGGATAGATGAACAGATCTTTGTGTCGTATGGGGGATGTGATAAATCATTCACAACTTAATTATTAACTTGACCATGCTTAAAGGACCCTCTTCTTGTCTGTACCTGCCTATAAATCTATTAATGGATGTTCTGAATGCTCCAGGGTAGCTTTGAGGTTAAATATTTGCTTGAAATCTATCACAAATATGGGTATTTATTCTGAAATAATGTCAACAAATGTTGTTGCACAAAGAGATGGATTACATTTATTTAGTGTCTTGTTAAAGGACATTACTGCAATTTTGAATGGATTAGGTTTGCCACAGGAAAGGGGGTGAATATGTATGCATTCAAGCAGAAATTCATTTTAGAACATTTCTATATTTTGTCTCTCCCTTTAAAGATGTGGCGTAGGATGTGCAGATCAGTGAAAATAAAATGACAATGTTATTCATTTTTATATTTAACGCAACATGTGAAAACTGCAATTGAAGTGAATACGATTGCCTATGATGTTTTTGTACCATGTTAAATTGTTTGGTATATATTGTAGAAAAAAATATGAGAATTCTGATATTTTCACTCCTGTGTAACACGGAATGGTTGCCAGAAATGTATATGCACCAACACCACTTTAGAAATATGCAACAACACATTGCCAAACATAGACCATTGTATATTAAAGTGATTTTACTTCAAAGTTGCGTATTTTTCTTTTAACATTTTAGTCCTGTTACAACTGATTGTAGTCAACAGGTTAACAGTATGACAAGACAGACATGCCCTTTGCCATTGAAAAGCTCAAATAAAAACAAGATTTGTATTTTTATTTATTACCATTAGCTGCTGCCAAGGCAAATTAATCCAAATGAAGGCAGTTTATACAATTGTAAAAACCTTTCAATACATTCACAGACTGTGTGCCCTCAGGCCCTTACTCCACCACTAACACATATATACAGTACAGAATCCATGTGTACGGGTGTATAGTACGGATGCTATCGTGTATTTGAGTTTGAATTTATTACATTTTTTACAGGGACAGTGCACATCAATCAACGTTTCAGTAAAAGTGCCAGTTTTAGCCAGCCGGTTCATTTTCAACCGCAGTCCCTGGGCAGGTTATTAAAAACAATTACAATAACAATACAGACAATCATTGAGCAGTGAGCACACGCAGAGCAACATAGGACAAGCAAGACATAACATACAGACAGAGCAACATAGCACAAAAAGCAACAAGACAAAATTCATAAAAACAACAGTGTTTCCAAGATTTTCCCAACTCACGAGCTTATGCTTTCTGAGGATGTAACAGTGATGACGGCTATTGGACTTCCTATCAAGCACTTTGAGAGCCTGTTTGTAGACAGACTGAATAGGTTTTAATGTTGTACAGCAAGCTTGGGCCCAACTAGTCAAGCAGTATGTTAAGTGGGGGAGTATCATAGATTTGAAGTACAGTTTTGCTACCTCTGCAGTCAAAAATTTCATATAAATCGGAAATTAGCTAGGTTGAATTTGGTTATTTGAATTACCTTTTTCACATGCTTTTTATTAGAGAGGTTGGAATCAAGTATGATGCCAAGGTACTTAAAATCAGATACCACCTGGAGCTTCTCCCCTGACACAAATCTGGCTCAGTAGCATCTGTTGCCCTCTTTGTGAAGAACATGCAGAGTTTTTTTCACATTGAGATGCAAACACGAGTCACTGAGCCACTTTGTAACCTGGACCATTACAGTAGTGAGTTCTTGTGCAGCTTGTTGTTTGCTCTTTGCATGCAAATATATCACTGTATCATCTGCATACATTTGAACATCAGACCCAGTACAGACAGAAGGCAGATCATTAATGTACAGGCTGAACAGGAGGGGCCCCCGTATTGACCCTTGGGGCATGCCCACATCATAGCTAAGAGTGGGCGACAGCTCATTGCTTACTCTGACACACTGAGTTCTGCCTTCAAGGTAGGATTTCATCTATCTCAAGGCTTCTGGGGAAAACTTGTACTTGGACAATTTTGTGATGAGAATCTAATGGTTAACAATATCAAAAGCCTTCCTTAGGTCCAGAAACACATCCCCAACAACACCCCCTTTGGCCATCTTGGACTTCACATTTTCCAGAAGAAATCAGTTGGCCGTTTCTGTGGAGTGTTTCGCTCTGAAGCCAAACTGCATGGAGTATAATGTGGAGGGGCTGTTGTTGAGGTGGGCAATCAGTTGTTCTGCTACACACTTTTCAGCAACCTTCGACACCACAGGTAGTATACTAATGGGCCTGTAGTTACTCACGTCAGCAGGGTCACCCGACTTACATACCCTTGGAAACACCCCCAGACCAATAGATGTGTTGGTGACCTTAGTAATGGGGCCAATGAGTGACTCTTTGTAGTTTTTAAGAAAGGTAGAGTCCATCCCAAACACATCTTTGGCTTTAGAGTTCTTTAGTGAGCTAATCACCTTGTTCACCTTTGACTTAGAAACCTCCCTTATGATGAAGACAGTTTGAGTGTCATTTACTAGCACTGAGCCCAAGAAACCAGTGGAGGGGTTCTGTGTCAGTACCCTGACAGAGTCAATAAAGTAGGAATTGAAGGCTATTGCTATTTCGACTGCATCCTGTGTTAGATTGTTATTCACCATGATTTCTAGTCTTTTTGCAGTGTTACTATGGTCTTTCCCTGTTAACTTTTTCAGATTCTCCCAGATCAATTTAGAATTTCCCTTTGCTTCACCAATTATGTTAATAAAAAAGTTTGCCTTGGCCTGTCCGATTTCTTTCATCACCTTATTTCTCAACATGGTAAACCTACGTCTGTCATGCTCTTATTTGAATTGTAGGGCTGTTTTTAGAGCATAATCTCATTCTTGCATCAATTTCCAGACTTCTCCATTTAGCCAAGGAAGAGTGCTCTTTTGGCCAGGTTTGGATTTGATTTTCTTTAGGTGTGTGTGTATGCATGTGTCTGTGCCTATGTTTGTGGTGCTTCACAGACCCCGCTGTTCCATAAGGTGTTTTTTAAATGTTTTTTTAAATCTAATTTTTCTGCTTGCATGAGTTATTTGATGTGGAGTAGAATTCCATGTAGTCATGGCTCTATTTAGTACTGTGCCTGTTCCATAGTCTGTTATGGACTTGGGGACTGTGAAGAGACTTCTGGTGGCATGTCTTGTATGGTATGCATGGGTGTCCGAGCTGTGTGCCAGTACTTCAAACAAACAGCTTGGTGCATTCAACATATCAATACCTCTCATAAATACAAGCAGTAATGAAGTCAATCTCTCCTCCACTTTGAGTCAGGAGAGATTGACATGCATATTACTAATATTAGCTCTCCATGTACACCCAAGGGCCAGCCGTGCTGCCCTGTTCTGAGCCAATTGCAATTTTCCTTTTTTGTAGGCACCTGACCACATGACGGAACAGTAGTCCAGGTGCGACAAAACTAGGGCCTGTAGGACCTGCCTGGTTGACAGTGCTGTTAAGAAGGTAGAAACTAGGGCCTGTAGGACCTGCCTTGTTGATGGTGTTGTTAAGAAATTGTGAACTGTAAATTGTTTACTGTAAAATAGCATTGTATCTGGTCAAACACAATTTTTTCCAAAAGTTTACAAAGGATTGGTAACAGGCTGATTGGTCAACTATTTGAGCCAGGAAAGGGGGCTTTACTATTCTTAGGCGGCAGAATGACTTTAGCTTCCCTCCAGGCCTGAGGGCACACACTTTCTAGTAGGCTTAGATTGAAGATGTGGCAATATCATCTGCTATTATCCTCAGTCATTTTCCATCCAAGTTGTCAGGCCCCAGTGGCTTGTCATTGTTGATAGACAACAATAATTTTTTCACCTCTTCCACAGTCACTTTACGGAATTTAAAATGACAATGCTTGTCTTTTATAATTTGGTCAGTTATACTTGGATGTGTAGTGTCAGCATTTGTTGCTGGCATGTTATGCTTGCTAAACCTGACAATGAAAAAAATCATTAAAGTAGTTAGCATTATCAGTGGGTTTTGTGATGAATGAGCCATCTGTTTCAATGAATGATGGAGCTGAGGTTTGCCTTTTTTCCCCAGAATTTCATTGAATGTCTTCCAAAGCTTTTTACTATCATTCTTTATTTCATTTATCTTTGTTTCATAGTATAGTTTATTCTTCTTTTCATTCAGGTTAGACACGGGATTTCTCAATTTGCAATACGTTTGCCAATCGGTTGTGCAGCCAGACTTACAGTGCCTTGCGAAAGTATTCGGCCCCCTTGAACTTTGCGACCCTTTGCCACATTTCAGGCTTCAAACATAAAGATATAAAACTGTATTTTTTTGTGAAGAATCAACAACAAGTGGGACACAATCATGAAGTGGAACGACATTTATTGGATATTTCAAACTTTTTTAACAAATCAAAAACTGAAAAATTGGGCGTGCAAAATTATTCAGCCCCTTTACTTTCAGTGCAGCAAACTCTCTCCAGAAGTTCAGGGAGGATCTCTGAATGATCCAATGTTGACCTAAATGACTAATGATGATAAATACAATCCACCTGTGTGTAATCAAGTCTCCGTATAAATGCACCTGCACTGTGATAGTCTCAGAGGTCCGTTAAAAGCGCAGAGAGCATCATGAAGAACAAGGAACACACCAGGCAGGTCCGAGATACTGTTGTGAAGAAGTTTAAAGCCGGATTTGGATACAAAAAGATTTCCCAAGCTTTAAACATCCCAAGGAGCACTGTGCAAGCGATAATATTGAAATGGAAGGAGTATCAGACCACTGCAAATCTACCAAGACTTGGCCGTCCCTCTAAACTTTCAGCTCATACAAGGAGAAGACTGATCAGAGATGCAGCCAAGAGGCCCATGATCACTCTGGATGAACTGCAGAGATCTACAGCTGAGGTGGGAGACTCTGTCCATAGGACAACAATCAGTCATATATTGCACAAATCTGGCCTTTATGGAAGAGTGGCAAGAAGAAAGCCATTTCTTAAAGATATCCATAAAAAGTGTAATTTAAATTTTGCCACAAGCCACCTGGGAGACACACCAAACATGTGGAAGAAGGTGCTCTGGTCAGATGAAACCAAAATTGAACTTTTTGGCAACAATGCAAAACGTTATGTTTGGCGTAAAAGCAACACAGCTCATCACCCTGAACACACCATCCCCACTGTCAAACATGGTGGTGGCAGCATCATGGGTTGGGCCTGCTTTTCTTCAGCAGGGACAGAAGATGGTTAAAATTGATGGGAAGATGGATGGAGCCAAATTTTCTGGAAGAAAACCTGATGGAGTCTGCAAAAGACCTGAGACTGGGATGGAGATTTGTCTTCCAACAAGACAATGATCCAAAACATAAAGCAAAATCTACAATGGAATGGTTCAAAAATAAACATATCCAGGTGTTAGAATGGCCAAGTCAAAGTCCAGACCTGAATCCAATCGAGAATCTGTGGAAAGAACTGAAAACTGCTGTTCACAAATGCTCTCCATCCAACCTCACTGAGCTCGAGCTGTTTTGCAAGGAGGAATGGGAAAAAAATTCAGTCTCTCGATGTGCAAAACTGATAGAGACATACCCCAAGCGACTTACAGCTGTAATCGCAGCAAAAGGTGGCGCTACAAAGTATTAACATAAGGGGGCTGAATAATTTTGCACGCCCAATTTTTCAGTTTTTGAATTGTTAAAAAAGTTTGAAATATCCAATAAATGTCGTTCCACTTCATGATTGTGTCCCACTTGTTGTTGATTCTTCACAAAAAAATACAGTTTTATATCTTTATGTTTGAAGCCTGAAATGTGGCAAAAGGTCGCAAAGTTCAAGGGGGCCGAATACTTTCGCAAGGCACTGTATTGGCCATTCCTTTTGCCGCATCCCTCTCAACCATGCAATTTTTCAATTCCTCATCAATCCATGGGGATTCAACAGTTTTTAACAGTCATTTCCTTAATGGGTGCATGCTTAGTAGCAACTGGAATAAGCAATTTCCTAAATGTGTCAAGTGCAGCATCTGGTTGCTACTCATTACACACCACGGACCAACAGATATTCTTACATCAACAACATAGGAATCACTACAAAACTTATTGTATGACCTCTTATACAATAGGTACAATAGGTCCTACTATATTGTGATCACTACATCCGATGGATCTGGATACTGCTTTCAAGCAGATTGCTGCAGCATTAGTGAAGATGAAAGGGCAGAGAAACAATGAGGAAATGTTTAGAAACAGGAGGGTGATGTGCTGTGGCAGCCCTCAATCTCATAAACCTGCCACTGGATAGCACACATTTTGGTCAATGTGACAGGCAAAAACAACATGAATGGAAGCAGTCACATGAACAACGTTTACACCAATGAAATCCTGTCACTAACCCATATACCTCCTGTGCCTAGAACTGTTGTTTGTGCATCCAGGAGCATGAATACAGGACATCAATAAGCTGCTCCCTGACATTATAAACTTGCATTAGGACATCAATAAACTGCTATCACACATTATAAACCAGCATCAGGACATCAATAAGCTGCTCCCTAACATTATAAACCAGCATCAGGACATCAATAACCTGCTCCCAAACATTATAAACCTGCATCAGGACATCAATAATCTGCTCCCAAACACTATAAACTTGCATCAGGACATCAATAAGCTGCTCCCAAACATTATAAACCTGCATCAGGCCATCAATAACCTCCTCCCAAACATTATAAACCTGCACCAAGACATCAATAATCTGCTCCCAAACATTATAAACCTGCACCAAGACATCAATAATCTGCTCCCAAACATTATAAACCTGCATCAGGACATCAATAAGCTGCTCCCAAACACTATAAACTTGCATCAGGACATCAATAAGCTGCTCCCAAACATTATAAACCTGCATCAGGCCATCAATAACCTCCTCCCAAACATTATAAACCTGCACCAAGACATCAATAATCTGCTCCCAAACATTATAAACCTACATCAGGACAACAATAAACTGCTCCCAAACATTATAAACCTGCATCAGGACATCAATAACCTGCTCCCAAACATTATAAACCTGCACCAAGACATCAATAATCTGCTCCCAAACATTATAAACCTGCATCAGGACATCAATAATCTGCTCCCAAACATTATAAACCTGCATCAGGACATCAATAAACTGTTACACTGGCAATACTAAAGTGCCTATAAGAACATCCAATAGTCAAAGGTTAATGAAATACAAATGGTATAGAGAGAAATAGTCCTATAATAACTACAACCTATAAACCTACCTAGCGAATACTTACTCACAATGATTCCTAAATCATTGCTAAGAATATTGAAAATGTATGCAGTTTCTACTGGTCATTGTTTTCAGGCTGGTTTCGTTGGTGCTATCTAGGTACCAAGCTAAAGCTAGCTAGCTACTCCAGAAGTTGCTAATGACATCTGTATCCAAAAAAATTGCAAATTTCGTTGATCATTCGGTGGCGCTTGGTTTGCACATTTAATTAACTTACGTATTTGGCAATGTATCAATTAATTGGCACAATATTGTCCACTTCACCTTTTAAAAGAAGTATGTCACTAGGAAAGTTGATTTAACAAAACAGAGCATTCATCTGTAGGCTACGTGTATAGGACTTTGTTTTAGGCATCAATTTCTTCCCATGTTCTTACCCAAACTGGGTGCAGCACATGTTAAACTCTGTAATATCCCTCAAAACACAGGGATGACGACTCGCACAGAATAAGTATTATCAGAGGACCAGAGTCTGCAACAAAAAAAACAACAGTAGGTTTTCATGGCTGGGATAATAAACCTTCCTGCCAAGTAAAAATTATTGACATGGCAGATTCACACAGGACAGATGTTACTTAGCGCCACCAGTAACACTAATCCCATGAGAACACCCCCGCGCCACCAGTAACACTAATCCCATGAGAACACCCCCCCCAATTGGAATCAAACCCACAACCCTGGTGTTGCAAGTGCCATGCTCTACCAACTGAGCAACACAGGACCAGTTGTTTGTTTATATTCCTCTTTCAATACAACATTACACATTTGAAATGCATGAACCCATACAATGTTATTTGGCATGCAGCCACTCGAGAAAATAACACGTCAAACAATAACAAGGATACACCTTTTTATTTTATTTGTTTAAGCAGAAATAGTAGATGTCATTGTCTTAGCCACACAGTGCAAATCTGATTCAAAAGACCTTTACTTTCCTTTCGTAACTGAAGAAATGACTGGAAATACAGCAAAGGCGTCACATAATATTCATTATAATATAAAGGGTATAAGACACCAGATACTGGCCGTGTACAACCAAGAAGAAGAGTTTAGTCCTAGAATGAAGTCACTGTGGTCTTGTGTTCTGGAATTTATACCACAGGAGAATCAGACATTCACTCCATTTGGTTTTGGCACATCAATCAACACATACAGCAGTCATCACTGTACAAATACCCATGTAGTTCCCTGAAACAACAACATCTCCAATCTTTTTTTTTTTTCATAATTTATGTAAGGCAAAGATGACATGGGTGTGCTTACCCTGCTTGGCTATGCCAAAGAGGGGAAAAGAGAAATAGGGGAAAAAAAGGAATGGACAGATGGTAGTTGATCATCTTCAGTCTTGTGAGGCACCATGAAACCACTTGATGTGTAGAGGAATGCTGGAAACAGGTGATGGTGGTAGGGCTCCTGATATTACATTCCCATTCGAATGCTCTGAATGATCTGGAAGATTGCTGAAAAATATCAGAACACTATTAAGCATTCGATACGTTTGAGAGAGGAACATTAAATAGGGAACTCAATCACATTACATAAACTGATAGTTCCACTGTGGTTTATGTACTCTTGATTGACTGATTTATTTATCCCACTTGTGGAAGAAAAAAAACATGCATGATAGTATGACGCAGCAAATTCAAACCCATCTTATCTTTAGATTGTATTTAAATACAGAGGTTATTCCTGCTTCTATCAAATAGCAGGGGGATGGTTAGATTAGATTGATGAAATGGCGTTTTGTTCCCGGACAAGCTAAACACCTTCACCCGCTTTGAGAAGAACACAGTGCCACCGACGTGGCCTGCTCCCAGGGACTGTGGGCTCTCGTTCTCCATGGCCGACGTGAGTAAGACATTTAAACGTGTTAACCCTCGCAAGGCTGCCGGCCCAGACGGAATCCCTAGCCGCGTCCTTAGAGCATGTGCAGACCAGCTAGCTGGTGTGTTTAAGGACATATTCAATCACTCCCTACCCCAGTCTGATGTCCCCACTTGCTTCAAGATGTCCACCCTTGTTCCTGTACCCAAGAAAGCAAAGGTAACTGAGCTAAATGACTATCGCCTCGTAGCACTCACTTGTCATCATGAAGTGCTTTGAGAGGCTAGTTAAGGATCATATCACATCTACCTTACCTGACACCCTAGATCCACTTCAATTTGCATACCACCCCAATAGATCCACAGACTATGCAATCCCCATCACACTGCCCTAACCCATCTGCACCGCCCGCAACCGTACGGCTCTCTAGAGGTTGGTGCAGTCTGCTTAACGCATCACTGCCTGCCCTCCAGGACATCTACAGCACCAGAACAGGGACAGAGAGACGGAAAAACAGCTTCTATCTCAAGGCCATCAGACTGTTAAATAGCCATCACTAGCCGGCTACCACCCGTTTACTCAACCCTGCACCTTAGAGGCTGCTGCCCTATATTCATAAACATGGAATCACTGGTCACTTTAATAATGGAACACTAGACACTTGAATAATGTTTACATACTGCTTTACTCATTTCATATGTATATACTGTATTCTATTCTACTGTATTTTAGTCAATGCCTCTTGACATTGCTCGTCCTAATATTTATATATTTTTGAACTCCATTCTTTTACTTTTAGATTGTTAGATACTACTGCACTGTTGGAGCTAGCAACACAAACATTTCGCTACACCCACAACAACATCTGCAAAATGTGTAAAATGTTATATTATGTAATACAATTTTATTTGAATCTGAAAAATGTATGTGCTCCTATTCAGCAGTAGCCTACTGGCTATGGTATCACTGTACAGCATACAAATCAAGTCACATTTTATTGGTCGCCTACACATATGTAGATGTTTTGCGGGTGTAGCGAAATGTTTGATTGTTGGATAGGACCTTGCAAAAGTAACACTACACTTATTAGGTACAGACAGGAAGTATAACTATCTAAAACTGTCCACAGCCAGAGGGCCTAAGCTCAAGGTTTGAGAGAGTTAGTGGATACAGTGGTGAACTTCAACCTTTCAGTCAAACAGCACTTATTTGAGAAACTGATGTTTGATATCATATTGAATCTCCTAACCTAGCCAACGAATGTACTCTTAAGGAGTGTAGGCAAGCATACCGTTACTCCTTAAAGCCAATTTATGTTTGATTTGAAAATGTGGTTGGAGGCTCCTTATGGGGGGTGTGAAGCAATTGTGGAGCATCCAGAGGCCAAACTGAGCTCCGTACCGCATCGCCATGCGTCTTCAAAATGCTGTAACAATGAGGGCGCAGTATAGCACCACAATGAGATGATTGGTTGACGAAAGGTGGGGGTGGGAGGTCCTGTATAAACACAAACTCACTTCCTTGACAACAGCTCTGCGCTACTCCACAAAGCGCATGAAGTATGAATGCCCTGACTTCTGCAGAGGCCGTATCACCTTAAATGCTGCACGGCCAATGCAGATGTTAGATGGACATGAAAAGGCGCTGCATGGTCAAAGTATCTTATGTTATTTTCAGAGGTAGACTAGCTCTAGCAGCCAAAACAGCCAAATACTCCATCTAAACGTTAATTGATTCTCATTTGCAATACGGTTCTAGAAACATAAAACCTATTACTTTCATATCAAATCAAAACAATTTCACAAATGCAAAATATATCCTTAATGTACATGATTTTATCTGGATTTATTGCAGTTACAGCCGACGGTATCGGCTGTAGGTCGGAACGCAATTGCCATTGCAAAATGCATTGAGGTAAGTTCTGACCCATATCTCGCGCCGGCTCCACGGTGTCTTAATGTAACCATGATTGCGTTCTGACCTCAGTGCAGCTCAGTGTAAACCGGTGTAATGGTAGGTTCAGTATCTTCTGGCAAGGCTGTGTGGGAACACTAACCCAAACCCTATAAAAAGGTGTGTAGTAATTTCACCTTTTGTTTTTTGAAAGTTATTTATCGCTGATATGAAAGATATGTTCCTTATGTTTCCAAAACTGTACCGCAAGCCACGCATGTTCACGTTGAAACCTAGCTTTTGATCATGACTCTCAGTTCCTTTACAAATAAGAGTCTTTGAATGAAGGCCTCTTCTGTATTTTTTTTTCTCCAAAAAAAAAAAACGTTAAATTGATTCACACCTTTTATGCAGTTAGTATTCCCACAAAGCCATGTATCCATATTAGTGTTTACAAAAGACTAATTAGCACAGGGGGTCCCTCTATAGCATGCTCCGAACACCTGTGTGAAAATGAAGGCGGCCACCAGAAACGTGTTGTCACTGAAAAATACTGTTGGCTGCAACTATGATAAAGGCAGTTAACAGTGTGCAGTATGTGTGTCTTTTGCATTTGTACAATTATTTAGATGTGATATGAAAGTAAATGGCTTTATGTTTCTGGAACCGTATTGTAAATGAGAATAGATTAACGTTTAGATGGAGTATTTGGCTGTTTTGGCCGCTAGAGCAAGTCTACCTCTGAAAATAACATAAGGTCCTTGGTAACGTTAGGCTTCTTAAGAGTACATATTGGGCTAGTTCAGACCAAGGGTGGGCTCTTAACTAAAGTCCCCCGGGATGAAGATACCTTCATCAATAGGCGCTAAAAGTAGCTATAGTGTCTATGAATGGGGAACTCCTTACCCGAATCACATAATATTAGCCGCGTAAAACAATTGGTTTATCATGAGACATAGGCCTAGCGAAATAAACCAATAGTAATGTATACATCATTGGAAAAAAACATGTGTACACTGTACATATGCATTTACCTGATCCGCAGACGACAAAGATGAATAACGCCAGAAGCCATGGTCCCACTGCCACCTTGTCTTCACCTGGATTTCTCTGCAGAAATAGATCAGAAACCAACATCAAAATGTTGAAGTAAACTTTTAGATATTTTGAAACCATTCAAACAAGTAACTAGGCTATTATTTTCAAACAAAATAGAAATGTATCTAGTACAGTCTTCACTGACTATTGATTCTTTGTATCCCAAAAACTTACCGTGGATTTGGCCACATTGCCTCTCAGCGTGATGTTTTTGCTGTGTTTCTCGTTGGCCATGCGTATTCTCTGTTTTGCCACCATTGTTTAAGATAATTGTAGCCTTTTAGCTATTGATTATTTATGAAGTTGTGGCTGTCAAATGTAGACAGTAGGCTAATTTCCAGAGCTCGGTCGCCGTTTAGTGATGAGTGAGGGGTGGAGTCCGTTTTGCATGCCCCGGTACCCGGGCGTAATAGACTTTAGACCATTCCAATTGGTCCTTCAGTAAAATCTCGATTCGGCGGGGCACCGGATCATGCAAAACAAACTCCACCATTGGCAGGGTGTCTCGAATTTGTCTACGTACACACAAAGTAGACCACTCCCACACAGGAAGGGCTATTCCGTGGTCGTGTCATTCCACAAATGTTTTTTCTTTTCTTAGAAAGAATACAAAATGGCTAAAAGCATTTCATACATTTTTTTTATAGATCAGCATGTATTTGATCATAAACAATATTCAATTTAGGAGTTAATTTATTATGGACATAAAATGTGATTAGTCACATATTTCATGATGATGTGGCCAATGTTCCAATGACACGCCCCTTTTTTTCTTGAGACTTCCGCATTTCCTTTTGCAAATTATTCTCTTTCCGGTACATCATGGCGCCCCCCATACCTATTTTAGCAGGTGGGTTACTTTATTGAAGAGTAAACTCTTTATTTCTTGTTTACGTGTTGTTTTACATGTTAACCTGGTTTGTAGAATATACGCAACGGCCCATCTTAACTGTCACGTGAGTTGGAATGTTGGAATTTCCTTAATTTCAAGTCGACCGTGACCTGCTGTTGTCAGAGCAATAATGTTACAAGCTAGCCAAATGCTTTATAAATATTTTGGCAGATGCTGTAGCATGCAAGCCCAATTCTGTTCCAATCAGATTCACCTCCTGCTGATGATAATATGGCCAATTCTTTAATCTTCCAGAACTATTACATCAGTGATTTTAGACTAACTGCTGCTGTTATTGTGATCACACAGTCCGGGGATCTGACGGGACAGTGCTGATCCGTGGACCACCAAACTGCGAGAAGAATGCAGATTTTCAAAGGTCATTCCCCTTCCATCAATTTTAAATTGTTAGCCAAATCAATCACTGTGCAACTGTTTCGAATTCCATTTTTATTTACTAAACCTTTCAATTTCAGGGACCCTCGGCAAAGTAGATATGTGGCGTTCAGCAAGGACGGGACATTGTTTGCATGGTGCAATGGAGAGAAGTAATAAAAGCTACATCATGACACTATGTCTGCGTCCAAAATTGCACTCTATTCCCTACATAGTACACCACTTTTGCCCTGAGCCCTATGTATCCGTATGCAGAATTAGTATACAGCTCTTGCATGCTGTAGTTTGAATGACATTAGTCCTGTAGACTACCTCTTCAGTCATTGGAATATTTTGCATGCGTTGAGACTGTTCCGATTACAGTAGTTGTCATGCCCATGTTTTGTTTGTCAGGGTCACTGTTGTGAAGGTTGCAGATGGCTCTCAAGTCAGGTCGTTTGACCTTCCAAAGACTGCAATGTTGGAGTTCTCTCCGCTGAACACTGTGCTGGCTACATGGCAGGTGTATAGCAGTAAGTTTCCAGAACTACATAGAAATGCAATAAAACATTTATTATATGGTTTGGTTAGATGATGATAAATGGAAAACACTGACCCTTGATATTGTACTCCTTAGCATATTTCAGGAATCTATTTATGGCTAAAGAGCTCTACACACTATGCAAATGGAGTGACGGAGAGTCACTTTCTACCTAGTTCTATGTAACTTTTATTCACAGAGTTTTTGGAACGGACTATACGTTACTCTGTTTGCCTAGTGTATTAGAGCCCTCAAGCAGGAACACGAGTAGGGAGTCGAGATGTGTTCCGTTTGAAACTAGATATAATTTGAATGTCATGTCCATTGCAATGTATGGTTTGCGGTTGTTTGTGCTGCACTAGCACTCATCTTTACAATTCGTAATGTAATTATAGTTTCCCTTTCTCTTGTCAGAGACGCAGGACAACCCACAGGGAGATGCCAACTTGCAGCTGTGGGATTTGAAAACTGGGACCTGCCTCAAGGCTCTTTACCAGAAGAAGGTTCAGGGATGGTGAGTTTGCACAGTGTTGTATTATTGTGTGTTTGTCCATCTGTAAAGAAATGCAGAGGATTAGCCAGCAGCATAACACCCTGCATCCCACTACTGGCTTTCCTCTCAAGCTAAGCAGGGTCGGTCCTGGTCGGTCCCTGGATGGGAAACCAGATTCTGCTGGAAGTGGTGTTGGAGGTCCAGTAAGGGGCACTTTTCCCTCTGGTCTAAGGAGATCCCAATGCCCCGGGGCAGTGATGGGGACATTACCCTGCGTAAGTTGCCGTCTTTCAGATGGGACATTAAAACAGGTGTCCTGACTCTCTGTGGTCACTAAAGATCCCATGGCACTAATCATAAAAGTAGGGGTGTTAGCCGGTGTCCTGGCTAAATTCCTATCCTGGCCCCTTTCAAATCATCCCCAGCTTCCAATTGGCTCATTCATCCCCTTTCCTTCCCCCTGTGACTCTTCCCCAGGTCATTGCTGTAAAAGAGAATATGTTCTCAGTCAACTTACCTCTAAAAAAATAAGGGTAAATAAATACATTAGTATGTGTTGCCCATCAATGATGCACAGACTGAGTTAGAAACAGGGTCTCCTGTGTGCCCACTAAGCTAAAGCCTAGGTCCAAGTCTATGACAAGGTTACTAATCATGTGAGTGTGATTTAATTAATGATGGACTTGGGAAGGCTAGATAACGTCTGCCACCACTTTGTCCAACTGTCGATCGTTATATCCCCTCGCTCCATTGAATAGAAACTGAAAATGTTGAGAGTTTTTAGCTATGTTTGCATCATGCCCTTTATTTTCTGAACAGATCATTTTTTATCTTGTCAATGTGTACAGGTGTCCAAGTTGGTCAGATGACGAGAAGATTGCGGTCAGGAGTGTTAACAATGAACTTCACTTTTTCGAGAACAACGATTTTAGTAAGTGTCTTCAATTGCCCCCTTTCTTGTCCACCATAAATTGTACTTATTTATTGAAAGTTTAATCAACCAGGAATTCCCATTGAGGTCAAGAGATCTCCTTAACAATATAGAACAAGCTATGATGGCAGCTCCATACTGATGTGACACATAGAACCAAGAATTTATTGAGAGAACTAGGTAGCGATTTTATGCACTTTATATTGTACAAGTACCAATAGTTGTATTAGTTAATCATCTCTTTTCCCAGTCAACATTGCCAATAAGCTTCACTTGCAGAAGGTGTCTGAGTTTATGCTGTCCCCTGGAAGTCAGCCTAGTAAGGTATACCTCTGTTTTTATCTTGTTTCCATATATCAGTTTGGTTAGCTGACTGTAGAAGAGGGTACTGACATTTGCCACTGTGTTTCTGCTGAAGGTGGCTGTTTATGTCCCTGGGAGCAAAGGTGCCCCCTCGTTTGTCCGGCTATACCAATACCCCAACTTTGGTGGCCCGACCTGTGCTCTGGCCAACAAGAGTTTCTTTAAGGCCGACAGGGTGACCATGCTATGGAACAAAAAAGGTTGGTCAACGTTTATAATAGAATTATGTTAAGTAAATGTTATGGAGAATGTGGGGTTTGCCTTATCCTAATAAAGTTTGTAGTTGTAGAAGATTACTGCCATGACGGCTTTTGTTTTTTCCCATCAGCCACTGCGGTTCTGGTGCAGGCCAGCATAGAGGTGGATAAGACAGGAGCCTCATACTACGGAGAACAAACTTTACACTACTTGGCCACCAATGGCGAGACTGCTGCTGTGCAGCTACGTGAGTCTGCAGATTTGTACATAGTGTGTTTTTACTCCACCATTATTTGTATGTCTGAAGGTTTGATCATTTGGTATGTTTTTAGCTGTTACACTGGACGTGTAGATTTTGCCGCCGGGAGCGTGAGCCACATTATTAAGTATTATCTGGCGTGAGCAGCGCGTCATTCTTAAAAAAATAGAACCAGAGTGCAATTGTACGCTGAGCAGCTCGAACCTCTGACTGAGCCACGCTGCTTACGCCCAGGTTTCATTTAAATGAATTTAGCTGATGCTCTGTGGTTCATAAACGTGTGGTATCTATCTGTGTTGTGAACAGAGAAGAACGGGCCCATCTACGATGTGGCATGGAGCCCAAGCTCCACAGAGTTCTGCGTGGTCTATGGCTTCATGCCCGCCAAGGCTACTGTCTACAACCTCAAGTGTGACCCTGTCTTCGACTTCGGCACGGGCCCCCGCAATGCCGTCTACTACAGCCCCCAGGGCCACATCCTGGTCTTGGCCGGCTTCGGGAACCTACGGGGCCAGATGGAGGTGTGGGATGTCAAGAAGTGGAAGCAGGTGTCCAAGCCCCAGGTGCCCGACTCCACCCACTTCGCCTGGTGCCCGGACGGTGAACATGTCGTCACGTCGACCTGTGCCCCCCGGCTACGTGTCAGTAACGGCTATAAGATCTGGCACTACACTGGCACGGTTCTGTACAAGCAGGACACGCCGACGGGAACAGAGCTCTGGGAGACTGTATGGCAGCCCTTCCCAGACGGGACGTTCCCTGAGAGGCCGGTGAAGTACCAGGCAGCACCCAGTGAGCTGGGCAGCACAGAGGCCAAGCCGGCCCAGGCCTACCGCCCACCTGCCCTGCGGAATAAACCGGTCACAGCCAGCTCCAAACTGGTGAGTAGAGGAGGTCCAGGGGTCAGGTTTGTGTTGTTTTCAGTAGGCATTCAATTGTAAAACAAAAATGTGCATTTAAAGAGAGAGTTCCCCAAATTCGAATTAGCATGTCCAATCATCTTTTAAGTGACTTTATTGAGCTACACAATCAGTTTGAAACACTTTGGGATGATTTGGACATAAAATGCATTGGTGCTAATATTAGTGATACCAGGCATTGGTTTTGTGCCATAAATGCTGACAAGTTAGCATTTGGAGACCGTGGCCAGGTGAACAAAATCAAAGCATGGATTGCTGTCTTACCTTGTCCATAGACTGCTTACAGAGTAAAGAAACCATGATGTCATGTGGGTGAACTATCCTTTTAACCCCCTAAGGTCAATGTCGGCGTGGAAATCTAATTAGCATAATACATAAAAAAAGAAAAAAGTTTAAGATAGAAATATATTTTGCATTGGATGCGTCTCAATCCACCACATCTGCCTGTTGCACTTCCGAATCTGTGGTGAAAGGTGACAGAGCTAGAGCGGTGTTTGTCAGACCATGAGACATCCTGAGAATCGGTCTTCTCACTAAATCGTCTGAACGTTTTGGCCTACAAACTATTATGACCCCTCTATGGAAAGATGAGACTCTCACGAACACGATGCTTCCAATTTTGCTCTAAGACCATCACAAGTGTCAGGAGACTCGTCTGAAGTCTGTACAGCCGATCTGCCAACGTCTGTCTGTAGCGTCCAAACCGTTTGGGCTACACACTAATATTACCCCTCTGCAAAGGTGAGATTCTCACCAACATGTACAGTACCAGTCAAAACTGTGGGGACACCTACTCATTTAAGGGTTCTTCTTTATTTTTTTACTATTTTTCTACATTGTAGAATAATAGTGAAGACATCAAAACTATGAAATAACACATGGAATCATGTAGTAACCAAAAAAGTGTTAAACAAATCAAAATATATTTTGCCAAAAATATGGTGTTAAAAACATGTATAACATTTTTTTTTTTTTTTCTGATCTTAACAGATATAGGAGAGACACTTCAGAGCAAACTTCCTTTCGATATTTTTGGGACTATCTGTTGTTCCATGTAGTGAATCTGTTATTCAATGTGTTTGTATGGGCTAGTAGCAGTAAGGACATTTTATTTTTATTTTTTTTTAAATCTTAAAATCTTAAAATGTAAAATCAAATAACTAAATGATCCCTGTTATGACCATCTTAAAACAATTCCATATAGCTTAGTAGAACTCACACACCCCTCCCCTGGCTTAAACTCTGATGTGTAAAAGGGCCAAATAAAGTTGTATTAAATCCACCCCTGAGGAGAAAAACCTAATAGTGATGAGGGAATATCCATAAATATCCACCCTTTTTTCTGTCAGCATGAAGAGGAGCCTCCACAGAACATGAGGCCTGGCGCCACCGGAGACAAGCAGCTGTCCAAGACTGCTCTGAAGAACCAGAAAAAACGAGAGGCAAAGAAAGCAGCCAAACAGGTACAGATGCTTTGCATGATCTTCTCCTAATGAGTGAGTGAGGTGGAGAATAGCTCAGAGCTACTGCTCTTGTCTAAGTTATCAGATGGGGAGAGTGGGAGTTAGCGAGGTAAGCGATCTCAAGTTGTGTGTATTATTTTTGTGACGTTTGAAGCCTTCTAGGGTTTGAACGAGTTATGTTTTCTGCTTGTGTAGGAGATAAACCCAGATGCCCTTGAGCCCCAGTCAGACCCATCTCCAGCCAGTAATGCTCAACCTGAAACCTCTTGTGGCGACCCAGAGACTGACAAGAAGATCAAGAGCGTCAAAAAGGTAACAAAACACAGTCACTGTTTATTACTCAGGAGTTACTGTATCAGTTGGTGGCTGAAGTACCTGCAGTAACCTGTTTGTTACTTACAAATTTACTTTACAGTCATTTCCCATATGCAATATACACTACCAGTCAAAAGTTTAAACACCTACTCTTTCAAGAGTTTTTCTACATTGCAGGATAATAGTGAAGACATCAAAATTATGAGATAACACATGGTATCATGTAGTAACCAAAAAAGTCACTATTATTCTACAATGTAGAAAATTGCAAAACATAAAGAGAAACCGTTGACTGGTTTCCCAAATGTCGGTGGGAAAGCGAGTTTTACTTCTTTCTATACTTGACCTTTTAATTTTTTCACTCCTATGAAAATGATTTATCACAAGCATACTGTAGACAAATGACTCTGAGTAAGTTCCACGTCAAGTGTTGCCCTTGGTGTTGAGAATGGCTTAGCTGTACATTAATTCTGTTCATTTCAAACTAACTCCTAGAAACTGAAAGCTATAGACGAGCTGAAAGCGCTGCAAGCAACTGGGAAACCCATTCAAAAGAACCAGGTATTATTCTGACAAACTATTGTCATGCAAACCGTCAATAAATATCCACAGTTTATACATTTGTATATTAAACTTGTAAATATCACAGAATTGTGTTAAAATATGTATTCTCGGCCTCCCGGGTGGCGCAGTGGATAAGGGCGCTGTACTGCAGCGCCAGCTGTGCCACCAGAGACTCTGGGTTCGCGCCCAGGCTCTGTCGTAACCAGCCGCGACCGGGAGGTCCGTGGGGCGACGCACAATTGGCCTAGCGTCGTCCGGGTTAGGGAGGGTTTGGCCGGTAGGGAAATCCTTGTCTCATCGCGCACCAGCGACTCCTGTGGCGGGCCGGGCGCAGTGGGCGCTAACCAAGGTTGCCAGGTGCACAGTGTTTCCCTCGACCCATTGGTGCGGCTGGCTTCCGGGTTGGATGGCGCTGTGTTAATTTGGGTTGTGTATCGGAGGACGCATGACTTTCAACCTTCGTCTCTCCCGAGCCGGTACGGGAGTTGTAGCGATGAGACAAGACAGTAGCTACTAAACAATTGGATACCATGAAAAGGGGGTAAAATAAAAATAAATGTAATATGTATTCTTTTTCTCCCTTGTCATTTCTCTTTTAGCTTGAAAAGATGGAAAAGGAGGCTCAACTCATGAAAGAGCTTGAGGATCTTCAACTAAAAGTGTAAAATAAATGACTGAATTTGTTCATGAATAAAACACAAAACATCCTTGCCATATGATCAAGATCCAAGAGCACTCCCAAAGCTATATTTAATGGACACAAATTCGGATCTCATACCATTTTTACTACTCGGGAAGGCTTGTCACATTTTCAAGTAAATTTGAGCCTTGAAAACTTAAAAACATCGAGGCACTATTGCTATGCAATGTATGTACAGGTTATTAAAGCCAGTGACAATACATATTATTTAGAATTTTATGTATATAGTAAGCAGTTAACTGTTTCAACAGCTAGATGTTACGTTGGTTTTTACTTTAAATTGAATTAACTCGTTTCAGTTCATTGAGATTCTGAAAAAAAGGTATGCTGCCAAAACAGTTGTTCTTCTTCATGGTTCCAAGAAAGGGTTGCTAATTTCATAAATTGCCACCAAAAAAAAGTGTAATTGAGAATAGTTTGTGTGATGTCACTACTACTGATTGAATTGGGTTATCATTGGACGAGAGCATTGCCAATCACGGTTCTTCCTTGCCATTGGCAACCACACAACACACCAGTGATATTGTAACCACCCGAAAGGTAAACCGAGAAAAATAAACATTTGTTATGTAGAAAACGTGTTTGTGGTCTCAAGGGTCGGTGGAGAAGCAATATAGAATCCATCGTTCTATATTGGGTTAGGCGTTTAGCAACAGCTGTACTGGACTGTACACGACATGGATGATAGTTCTGACGGTAAGGGTGGGGATGATGAATGTCATGGACCTGGATGGTCTGGTGAAAAATAATGACCCTTCTATAAGCGCTGCTGACAGCAGTGGCACTTCTAGTGTTGCGAGGGTGGAGCTAGTGGAAAACGAAAGTAATGTGTCGAAGTGGAAAGTTGTAATCGTGTTTGATGAGACCTTGGGGCCTCATCTACTGTGCAACCTATTCGATTAACCAAAGGCGTAAGAAAGATAGGTGAAGTCGCATTAGCCTGATTCGTTGGTAATGGTAGACTGTTAATATTCTGTGCTGACCATGTTCAACGGGACGATTCTGAAAATGAATACTCTCAATGGGAAGAAAAAAACGAGTTATGTCCATGGAGCTTCTGCTAAACTGAGGGGGGTCATTTCTGGGGTTCCACTATCTATGTCCATAGATGATATAAAATAAAATGTAGTGCGGAGGGAGCATAGTGGTTGAAGCCAAAAGGCTATTCAGTAAGAAAGGGGCAGAGAAGTGAAAGCCTGACAGCAGTATTCATGTTTGAGAAGGTTTTGCCTAAGGAAGTTCAGATGGGCTTCCTGGCTTTCGCTGTTAGAGAGTTTGTCCCACCTCCATTAAGGTGTTTTAAATGCTAATGAATGGGACGTGTAGTGTCTCTGTGCAAAGAAAATAAAATATGTGCCAAGTGGGAGGGGAACAGGATTATGGTGAATGTGGAAACAATATCAAGGCTAACTGTTGTAATAGTGGGGGCAACACAGTGCAGCATTTGGTGGATGCCAGGTGCAGAAAGAGGCTAGAGGCCCATATATATATATATATATATATATATATATATAAAATAACTAATGTTTCTTATGCAGAGGCTGCAAGGCAGATTGGTGGAACTATTAGACAGAATGATGGAGTTAATGGGGTCAGTACTGGAATAAGTGGAACGACGGTAGGAAATGTTGCTGTTGGTCCAGACACAGATACCAGACCTGTTTAGAAATCTTGCTCTCACAAATGTGTTGTCAAAGGACACCTTGTTAATCAGATTGACTTCATAGCTTTAATTGGAAAGGTTACCAACCTGACTGTGTTTGTGGAAAGAACAACTGCCAAGTTAAAGATTGTGGAAGCAGCAACAAAGTATTTAGGAGTAACAGTTACTGTCACCATGGTTGTTGATAGGTTGACTCATAATAATACTAATGATGGAATGTTACTGTCACCATGGTTGTTAATATGTTGACTCCTAATAATACTAATGATGGTATGTTACTGTCACCATGGTTGTTGATAGGTTGAGTCCTAATATTACTAATGATGGAATATCTCAGTATGATTATAATCCAAGTTATGGTTTTTGTTATCCTTCAGCGGAATGCGAGAAGCCTTATTGCTAATGGTCAGGAGTTTAAGAAACATTGATTTAGAGATCAAACCTGATGTGATATGCTTAAAGTCTGTTTGCTTAAAGTCTGTTGGACAGTTATCTTTAGAGAGGCTGGTTGATGTATGTGCTGCCTCTGTGACCGCTGATTTTAAGTGCTGTGAATTTATATTTGCCAGTAAGTGAAGTGGGTGAGAAAAGGAACGTGGTTCCTTGGTGGACTGAAGAGTGCACTGCATCTATTCAAGAAAATAAATTGTGTTTACAGGATTTTTCATAGGGATTATGACTCCTGAGAATCTACTTGATTTCCAAAGGATGAGAGCATTAGTTCGTAGGGTCATTAAGTCTTTCAAGTGAAATGCATGGAGACAGTTCTGCTCTACAATGGGCAGGGGTACAGAGCTGGGGGATGTATGGTCTATGTTCAAGAAAATGACTGGGAGAAGCAAGTCCACTCGAATTCCAATTTTAATTGTGGGTCAAAAAATGGCTGTAACTAATAAAGAAAAAGCTGACTTGTTGGGGAAGACATTTGTTAGGGTACATAGTGGGGTTACTTTGGATGAAGTATATAAGCAATGCAGGTGTGAGTTTTTTAATGCTCATGTTAATGTGTATAAGAAAAGGGATACTGTTGACTCTTCTTTGGATGTTGATTTTACCATACATGAGATGCATTCAGCCTTAATCGGCTGTGGATATACAGCCCCAGGTCATGATCAGTAATGTGTAAGCATCTACCTGATGAGGTCATACATGTTCTCCTGGGATTATTTAATACGATTTGGAGTGAGGGGGGTTATACCTTCTATTTGGAAATGTGCAGTAAGGCCTGAGGAGACAGCCTATAGGGAGGAGGTCAGAGACTGCCAGGACAACAACCTCTCCCTCAATGTGATCAAGACAAAAGAGATGATCGTGGATTACAGGAAAACGAGGGCCGAGCACGCCCCCATTCTCATCGACAAGGCTGCAGGGAAGCAGGTTGAGAGCTTCAAGCTCCTTGGTGTCCACATCACCAACTAACTATCATGGTCCAAACACACCAAGAGAGTCTTGAAGAGGGCACGACAGTGCCTATTCCCCTCAGGAGATTTGGCATAGGTCCTCAGATACTCAAAAAGTTATACAGCTACACCATCCTGATTGGTTGCATCACCGCCTTGTATGGCAACTGCTCGGCCTCTGACCGCAAGGCACTACAGAGGGTAGTGAGTATGGCCCAGTACATCACTGGGGCCAAGATTCCTGCCATCCATGACCTCTATACCAGGCGGTGTCAGAGGAAGGCCCTAAAAATGGTCAAAGACTCCAGCCACCCTAGCCAGTCACAGACTGTTCTCCCTGCTACCGCATGGCAGAAAGCGGTACCGGAGCGCCAAGTCTGCGACCAAAAGGCTTCTTAACAGCTTCTACCCCCAAGCCATAAGACTCCTAAACCGCTAACCAAATGGCTACCTGGACTATTTACAATGAATCCACACACACACATTTTTATGCTGTTGCTACTCTCTGTTTATAGTCAATGCATAGTCACTTTAACTCTACCTACATATTACCTTAATTACCTCGACTAACCTGTGCCCCCGCACATTGACTCTGTACCGGTACCCCCTGTATATAGCCTCGTTACTGTTATTTTTTTGTTGTTCTTTAATTATTTGATATTTTTCTATTTTCTCATTTCTTTACATTTGAACTTTTTTCTTAAATCTGCATTGTTGGCTAAAGGCTTGTAAGTAAGCGTTTCACTGTTGTATTCGGCGCATGTGACAAAATTAGATTTCATATTACCTTTTGTAAAGCCTGGTAAGGACCCTTCATGTGCTGATTAGTTATAGCCCAATAGCACTGACCTCTAACTTGTGAAAAGATGATAGTCAACAGATTGTCATATTTCCTGGAACATAAAGGTTTATTGAGTCAATGTCGAAGTGGATTCCATGAAGGGACATCTACTTTGGATGCATAAGTAAAGGTAAGCAATGAAGATGAAAAAACCCTGGTCATGAAAGATGTAATGGCTGTTTTTTTTATATTGAAAAGGCATACAACTCTGTGGAGAGAAGGCCTACTGATTAAGATGGAAATACTTGGTATTGGTGGGAGATTATATAACTGGGTTTTGGCCTTATTTAATCACTCTTTTTTAATTAAAATAGGATCCATTTTATCAGATGCCTATGGAGTTGACAATGGCATTCGTCAAGGCAGTGCTATCAGTCTGATTGTGTTCAACATTATGATTAACAATGTGTTTTCGAATGTAGGTAGGGGTATTGGGACTTCCCTATATGCTGATGATGGAGCTATTTGGAAGAGGCGAAGGAATGTCTCTCGTGACCAAATCTATTCAACAAGCTATAGTGGATGTTGAAAGATGGTCGATTGACTAGGGTTTTAAATTGTCATTGGCAAAGTCTTTCGAAAGTAGGAAGTTGCTGATAATATACAGTTGTTTCTGTATGGACAGCTTATGGGGAGGGTTTCTGAGTACAAATATTTGTGTCTATGGTTCAATGAGGGATATACATGGAAAGATCATGTCATAAATGTTGAAACAAAGTGTAAAGAAGGTGGTGAATCTTAAGCGCTCGGTCTCAGGTTATGAATGGGGTGCTGACACAATCGTTGATGGATATTTATAAAGCTCTGATCAGGACGACAATTGATTACAGGTGTATAGTTTATGGAACAGAGGTGAAGACTAGGCTTCAGAGGCTGGACAGAATCCAGTATACAGCTTTAAGGATATGTATTGGTGCATTTAAATCAACATCTGTATGATGCATTACTAATGGAGGCAGGTGAGATGCCTTTGGATATACGATGTAAAAAATGGTCATTATTAGGTTAGGCTGAAAGGCTGTGAGGTTGGTCATCTCACTGCTACTGTTCTAGATGACTGTTGGGAATATACTAGTAGACAAGGCAGTGATTTTGGTTGGACAGTTGGAAAGCTTGCTGATGAGAGTGGTTTGAGGGAGTTGGAGGTTGGCCCTTCTGTGGTGATAGGGGATGTTCCTCCATGGTCACTCCCAGATCCTATTGATGATCTAACCTTGGCAGAGAAAAGGAAAGATTGGTCAGAAGTCAGTGATATATGGAAACTGGTTGATAATTACAATGGTAGAAGTTTTTATGCATTTTTCCACTTTTCACAGATGGATTCAAGGACCCAGATAGATGGCGCACAGGAGCAGGTGTTGACGTTCCTGAATTTGATGAATTTGATGTCAGTATACTCAGTTGAACTGTTGGTGATGATAGTTGCCCTCTAGTGGGTGGAGGACGTACAACCTGTTAGAATTATAGGATGCTCAGATTCCCTGTCTGTATTGAATAGTTTATCATCTGGTAAATCTAATAGGAGTGACCTACTATTGGAGGAATTCATGTTATTATGGAGAATTGAGAGAATGTGTGTAGTAGTGAGATTCTGCTGGGTCCCAGCCCATTCGGGTGTGGAAGGGAATGTAGACCATTTAAAACGAGAGATATAAATTATATAATCAAATTTATTTATATAGCCCTTCGTACATCAGCTGATATCTCAAAGTGCTGTACAGAAACCCAGCCTAAAACCCCAAACAGCAAGCAATGCAGGTGTAGAAGCATATAAATGTTCCACTGGGTAAAGGTGAGGGCAAATGTAATATCAGAGCCATTTTGATAGTGTGGCAGAAGAGATGGGTCACTGAGGTTGGGGGATGGGGTCTATTAGAAGTTAATAGGGCTGTTTTTTATTTTCCCAGTAGTACTGAGTTAGGTAGGAGGATTTAATGTTGTAAACTGTGATTGGCCACACACTCCAGCACAGTAGGTAGCGGCATGCACCTTTAATGTTTGTTTGTAGACTGCAATCATATAATAGAAGGTTTTGCCCAAATCTTAATCTTAATTGCATATAGTAAACGTTGTTGTGGTTAATGCTAGTAATTGTTCTAGGAGGTGATCCTGCGGGGTTCGTGCTGATTGTACAGAGATTGTGACAGCCGGTTAAATGGCATCCCTTGAGAAAGCAAGAAGAAGATAACACTGTTCAAAAAAATAAAGGGAACACGAAGATAACACATCCTAGATCTGAATGAATGAAATATTTTTATTAAATACTTTTTTCTTTACGTAGTTGAATGTGCTGACAACAAAATCACACAAAAATTATCAATGGAAATCAAATTGATCAACCCATGGAGGTCTGGATTTGGAGTCACACTCAAAATTAAAGTGGAAAACCACACTATAGGCTGATCCAACTTTGATGTAATGTCCTTAAAACAAGTCAAAATGAGGCTCAGTAGTGTGTGTGGCCTCCACGTGCCTGTATGACCTCCCTACAACGCCTGGGCATGCTCCTGATGAAGTGACAGATGGTCTCCTGAGGGATCTCCTCCCAGACCTGGACTAAAGCATCCGCCAACTCCTGGACAGTCTGTGGTGCAACGTGGCGTTGGTGGATGGAGCTGATGTCCCAGATGTGCTCAATTGGATTCAGGTCTGGGGAACGGGCGGGCCAGTCCATAGCATCAATGCCTTCCTCTTGCAGGAACTGCTGACACACTCCAGCCACATGAGGTCTAGCATTGTCTTGCATTAGGAGGAACCCAGGGCCAACCACACCAGCATATGGTCTCACAAGGGGTCTGAGGATCTCATCTCTGTACCTAATGGCAGTCAGGCTACCTCTGGCGAGCACATGGAGGGCTGTGCGGCCCCCCAAAGAAATGCCACCGCACACCATGACTGACCCACCGCCAAACCGGTCATGCTGGAGGATGTTGCAGGCAGCAGAACATTCTCCACGGCGTCTCCAGACTCTGTTACGTCTGTCACGTGCTCAGTGTGAACCTGCTTTCATCTGTGAAGAGCACAGGGCACCAGTGGCGAATTTGCCAATCTTGGTGTTCTCTGGCAAATGCCAAACGTCCTGCACGGTGTTGGGCTGTAAGCACAACCCACACATGTGGACGTCAGGCTCTCATACCACCCTCATGGAGTCTGTTTCTGACCGTTTGAGCAGACACATGCACATTTGTGGCCTGCTGGAGGTCATTTTGCAGGGCTCCTCCTGCTCCTCCTTGCACAAAGGCGGAGGTAGCGGTACTGCTGCTGGGTTGTTGCCCTCCTACGGCCTCCTCCACGTCTCCTGATGTACTGGCCTGTCTCCTGGTAGCGCCTCCATACTCTGGACACTACACTGACAGACACAGCAAACCTTCTTGCCACAGCTCGCATTGATCTGCCATCCTGGATGAGCTGCACTACCTGAGCCACTTGTGTGGGTTGTAGACTCCGTCTGATGCTACCACTAGAGTGAAAGCACCACCAGCATTCAAAAGTGACCAAAACATCAGCCAGGAAGCATGGGAACTGAGAAGTGGTCTGTGGTCACCCCCTGCAGAACCACTCCTTTATTGGGGGTGTCTTGCTAATTGCCTATAATTTCCACCTGTTCCATTTGCACAACAGCATGTGAAATGTATTGTCAATCAGTGTTGCTTCCTAAGTGGACAGTTTGATTTCACAGAAGTGTGATTGACTTGGAGTTACATTGTGTTGTTTAAGTGTTCCCTTTATTTTTTTGAGCAGTGTATATCAGGAGAAGTGCAGTACTATAACAAGGAGATGTGTATTTGGAATATGGAGGATGAATGGAGGGAAAAAGAGAGGCAGAGGAGGTCTACGAGAGGGAGAGAAGAAGATGGTCGGTTAAAAATGGCAGAAGAATGGTAGAAAGTGTAAGCAGAGGGAGCAGAAGACAGGAGGAGAAATGGAAGTGAATGAGGGCGAGGTATCGGAGGGGGTAGGTGTGGTGAAGTTCTCGGAGCCCGAGGCTTTCACCGAGGATCAGGATAGAGATGAGTCTGTGACAGTAGGAGTGAGGTTTTGGGAAAAAGTGGGACCCTTGCCTTTTGACTGATCCATTTGTGGTTTCAGGGTGGGTAAAAACAGAGTTGGGTATTGTAACCAGAAGAGGTCTTGTGATAGTTTGTGTTTCTGCTGATCAGAGGGAGAAGGTGCTCAGTGTTAAACAATTGGGGGCAAGAAATGAGAATTGTTTCGCTCTCAATGGGCGCCATGATTACATGGGTAGCAGTAAATGTTAAAGTTGACCAACTGAAGGGGATGATTCCTGGTGTTGTGATGCTTGTTGTTTATTGTGCGACGCAGACAGGGTGGCGAGAGTGGTGAAACAGAAGAGACATTGTCTGTTATTTTGAGTGAAGAAAGTAGAGGAAGATTGGTCAAGGTGGAGGGATCCTGAGAGGAGTGGTGTGACTAGTAGATCTGTACCAGAACAGAGGGAGGGATCCTGAGAGGAGTGGTGTGACTAGTAGATCTGTACCAGAACAGAGGGAGGGATCCTGAGAGGAGTGGTGTGACTAGTAGATCTGTACCAGAACAGAGGGAGGGATCCTGAGAGGAGTGGTGTGACTAGTAGATCTGTACCAGAACAGAGGGAGGGATCCTGAGAGGAGTGGTGTGACTAGTAGATCTGTACATCAGAAGAGTTACAGGGTGGGATAAGTGGTGATGTCCTATCCTATCAGGTTGTTGGCATGAGGTAGGTCTAAATAGATGTAAATAGTGGAGTATTTATTTGGTGAATAAAAAAATGTGAGTGTAGTGTTAGATGGTAGGGTATTTATTTATTTTACAAGCAAAGTTATAAGAGAGTTGTACTCCAGTCTAGTAGGTGGCGGTAATGCAACATATTGGATGCCAACCGCCGTTAAACCTCATCGAATAAGAAGTTGTTCCCACACACAAGGAAGTACCAGAGCTCACCCGCACTGGAACTGCACGTAAGGTACGCTCAATATTTAAGAGATTGTCGTGTCGTTTCTCTCGATATTACTGTTGCAAATAGCTTCTTAAACCCAAGGAATCATTCAATTATTGTGCTTTTCAGCCAATAGGCATAATGATAACTCATGTGGACACCACATTAAGTGCGTGAACATTTAATTCAAAATCGACCTCAAAAGTATCATACGTTTGGGTATGCTACAGTCAGATGGATTCGCCGGAGCAAAAGATAACGAAAACTGTGTCCAGAGTGGACGCGAGTAAAGAAAGCATGGCGAACAGCCGCCAGGTCATCGGAATAAACTTCTGTGGGCCCACGCCTCTGATGTGGCGTGCGGACGATTTGAAATCGGTCCGTGAACTGGGAATCATAGGGACCCTGGTGGGGTCTCTGGCCCGACAGCCTAGGCAGAACACCCGGCTGGGGAGACCCCTCGAGCTGCTGCCGGAGGAGGGGCGACTGCTGGCGGACATGGGGAGAGCTGCAGTTATTCCTGACTCGACAGTAAATACTTTGTATCACTTGTTCAGTACTTTCAAGTGTAGTGGTGATGCTATAATAACTATTTGGCTGCAAATACTTTGGCATTACGATATGTACTGTATAAATAAAGCAATTGGTGGTTGGGATTGTAAAAGACCGATTTAGCCACTTAGTGAGCATAGTATAAAATACATTTATGGAACAGGGGGTAGTGTCTTGCCATATAACTGGGTTGTGAGTTCAAGCCCTAATCCGGTGTTTCCCCCTCAAGCCCTAGACACTCAGTTTGGTCAGTTGATCCTTACAGAATGAGGATCCCGAGGTGAATCCAGAGCAAGTGGAGCAGTATCATGCAGGACTGGAGAACAGCTTTCAGGAACAAGGTGCCTTGGCCTTGGAGGACAGGAAGGCAACATTAATGAGAGTTATGACTAAGAAACATAACGGTAAGGAGACATCACTCACATACAGGCATTTGTGCGAGACAAGTGAATCAAGTGTCCTGGCTCTGACAGCACTATGTTTTCTCTTAGAGAATTCTGGAAGCCAGGAGGATTCGGACGGTGCGGTGAGAGACCGTCTCGAAGCTCTGGCCCACGGCTTCTCATTCCCTCGCACGGCCATGGCGGTACAACTGTGCACAGCCCGAGCAGGACTCTCTCACTGTCCCGAGGTGCGCCGTTTCCTGGCCGCAGACTGGCCCATACCACGGGACGAGAGGTCCGAGACCCGGTTCCGAGTGTTCAGGGACCTGAGACGCCAGGGCTTTTACCTCACCTCGGCCGGGAAGTTTGGGGGAGACTACCTGGTGTACCCAGGTGAGCTCAGTAATTCAATCACATTGATTTATGGTTACATTTGATTGAGCTCAGCTGAGTGCATGATTCCAGTAGTTTCAAAGTGTCTTTTTTTGTTGTCCGATCTTACCGACTTGGGTAGCCTATCATTCTCTACAAAACAGAACCTACGGTCGTGTCAGTCTTTCTGTTCCTCTCTTCTGTATCCCCTTTCTCTCAGGTGACCCCCTCCGTTTCCACGCCTATTTCATTGTCGTGTGCATCTCCATGGACGAATCGATGCCCCTGTGTGACGTTCTGGCCATTGCCAGGCTAGGGTCCAATGTGAAGAAGACTGTCCTCCTGTGTTCGTCAGGGGGAAGCCAGGAAGATGACGGGGAGGAGGTGGTGTACACATCACTACAGTGGAGTGGAATGGTGTAGGATCACAGTTGGAGACTATGTGGAAGCACGATGGCAACATCTCTCATCTAGCCAGAGGCTACACATCACTACAGTGTAGTGGAATGTTGTAGGCAGCACCACAGTGGGACACCAAATATGGCGATATCTTTCAGCTAGCCGGAAGTTGTCATAATGCTTATATCTTTCAAATTCATTCAACACAACAGGAGTGCCAAGGGTGTAGAGTTTAGGGTCATTTGTAATTTCAGCCACTGAACAGGAGGTGGAACGGTTACAGACCGCAGGGGTGTATTCGCTAGGAAGCAAACGGGGCGGAATTTATCTGAATTTGTCCAATAAGAAACTTGTTTTCGTTGCAAAACATTTAGCTAGTGTCTACTAATGAATGCACCCCTAGTGCGTTGCTCTCCAGTCCAATGGGGAGGCTACTATTATTGTACCACAATTAGCAGCAGTACAGTAGGAGTTTGTGAATAAGAGTGTATGATTTTGGTAAGGTAGCAGGGTTTTTTATCATAGATGAAATGTTGATAATACTACCAACGGTCATGGCTTGGCTTGAGTGGGGTGGGCGTTTCCTTGGAAAAATATTTACTTTGAAGTGTGTGTGTGTGTGTATTGTGACAATTGTTGAAAATATAATTGAAGACACTTCACTTTTGTGTAAACATTGTTTGAGTGCCAATATGTGTTCAGAAAGACCTGACATCAGAGAGTTACCACCACAGAAGAAAAGGAAAGCACTTGCATTAGGAAATGCAATTGAAAACATTTTGCGGTGGAAAACAAAAATGAGTGTTTCTTCATGAACACTCCAGGTAGTCCCTCCCAGTTTCAGTTCGGTTTACTTTTTGGTGCTTAATGAACATGACCTTGGACTGCCCCACATAAAACTGTCGGCTTCTTGGAGAATGGTGAACGGTGTGACAAAGCATGTATATCTACTGTACATAACACCAAATAGATATGACCAAACATCCACATTAGAACAATAGGACGTAATGTGATCAGAGAATGGGGACCGGTTGTCCCAATTCAACCAGAAATGCTCTCCACGTTTTGCTGTTGGCTTGTATTCAAAATTGATTAAATATATTTTTCTCACCCATCTATAAACAATACCCCATAATGACAAAGTGAAAATATGTTTTGGACATTTATTGAACATGAAATATAGAAATATCTAATTTACACAATTGACCTGAGTCAATACATGTTAGAATAACCTTTGGCAGCGATTACAGCTGTGAGTATTTCTGGGTAAGTCTTTGCACAGCTCGATTGTACAAAATTCTTTGAGCTCTGTGAAGTTGGTTGTTGATCATTGTTAGACAGCCACTTTCAAGTCTTGCCATACATTTTCAAGCTGATTTAAGTCAAAACTGTAACTAGGCCACTCAGGAACATTCCATGTCGCCTTGGTAAACAACTCCGGTGTTTTTGGCCTTGTTTTAGGTTATTGTCCTGCTGAAAGGTGAATTTGTCTCCTAGTGTCTGATGGAAGGTAGTCTGAATAAGGTTTTCCTCTAGGATTTAGCCTGTGCTTTAGCTCTATTCCATTTTATTTTATCCTAAAAAAACTCCCTAGTCCTTGTCGATGACAAGCATACCCATAACATGATGCAGCTACCACCATGCTTGAAAATATGTGGTACTCAATGATATGTTGGATTTGCCCCAAACATATGATAATTTACATAATTTGTTAGTATTATGGAGTAACTACAACGTTGTTTATCCATCCTCAGTTTTCTGCTATCAGCCATTAAACTCTTAACGCCAACCTTTTCTGAAGAAAAGTAATTTCAACAATTTTACTGACTTACAATTCATACAAGGACATCAGTCAATTGAAATCAATTCATTAGGCCATATTCTATGAATTTCACATGACTGGGCAGGGGCAAAGCCACGGGTGGGTCTGGGAGAGCATAGGTCCACCCACTTAGGTCCAGCCAATCAGAATAAGTTTTCCCCCACAAAAGGGCTTGATTACAGACACAAATACACCTCAGTTTCATCAGCTGTCTGGGTGGCTGGTCTCAGACGATCCCGCAGGTGAAGAAGCCAGATGTGGAGGTCCTGTGTTGGAGTGGTTACACATGGTCTGGGGTTTTGAGGCCGGGTTGGATAATTCAAAATTCTTCAAAACAGCGTTGGAGGTGGCTTATGGTAGAGAAATGAACATTAAACTATCTGGCAAAAGCTCTGGCGGACATCTCTGCAGTCAGAATGCCAACTGCACGCTTCGGCAAAACTGGAGAAATGCTCGCTAAGAGGGATGTAAAATACATTTCTTGCCAAAATTTGAGAGAACCTTTTGTGCGTATGGAACATTTCTGGGATCTTTTATTTCAGCTCTTTACATGTTGTGTTTATATTTTTGTTCAATACAGATTATTTAGCTCTTAGCTTTTTTTGGCCAATCTCCAACCTTACATTCTTTAGCAGATTTCTGGAAAAATTGGTTTTCAAACAGCTAAATAATTTTTTTTTGTGCCAACTGTATTTTGGAAAAATTACAATCTGTTTTTTGGGCCCACCACAGCACAGAGACAGCCTTAGTTAAAGTGGTAAATGATGAGCTCTCTGTCTGTGTACTCTTGGATTTAAGTGCTGCATTCGACAATGTTGACCATGATGTCCTTCTGGACAGACTGGAGAGGTGGGATGGCCTCTCCAGTCCAGTTCTAAATTGGTTTAGGGCCTATTTAACCAGTCGAGTATTTTGTCACTCTTTGTGAACATAACTCAGAGGAAATACATATCACGTGGCGTTTCACAAGATTCGATTTTGGGTCCAGTACTGTTTAGTTTATATATGTTCCCTCTTGGCAGCGTTATCATAAAGCAGTGTTTCCTCTGACACGTTGGTGCAGCTGGCTTCCGGGCTAAGTGGCGGGTGTTTAAAAGAGGTAAAATCATAATGTCAGTAATCTTCAGGTCAGAGCTCAGACGGGGAAAAAACGTTTTCAAGGGTCATGCAACACAGGAACTCGGGCCTCTTTCTAGAGCTCTGACTTTCCGACCTGAAGATCGCTGACGTCATGATTTGACCTCGTATTTTTCAGAGTTCCCAGTTGTCTTGAACGCACCAACAGTCTCAGAGGAGGGAGGGAGAGTGCAGCAGAGGGTCTGCCTCTCATTGTCCCTGCTCTCTCCTTCCTCTCCCGGTAAGACTGAACAGAGAGAGTGGACACCTTCTTCCACCTGATGGTGAAACTCAAGTCGCAACGCATCTGCATCGGCCTCATGCACAAATTCATGTATTTCCTATGACCAGAGAAATTGATATATTCCTTGATATTAAAGTATACATGACGAGCTGCTAATAATAGTAAAAACACAGGGCTATCGATACACTTGCCTACTCATTCACTGCAGCTGCAGCATGGGAGGAAGTAGTGAGAAGCGTGTTTTGTAAAAGAATAAAAACTTTTGACAGTGCTGAATAAAAACTTAAACATTATCTCACTCATAAAAACAGCAGCTCTTTGCTGTATTATTTGACAGTCTCACGTAGGCTAGTATCAAACTTTGCTGTGGCCGGGGTCGTAAAATCTGTAAGCACAGTGATTTGAGCTATCTGATTGACCAGCAGTAGATACACTTGATTTAGCCACAGATCTCCTGGTCTGTTGGGTAGAGTTAATTTGTCTTTTCAGAATAATGAAATAGTCCAAAATGCCTACACGGTGCACAGGGCTTCTGAATCAAGTGCACCTACCACGATTTCTGTTGTTCTTGATGTCTTTTGTTGTTTGCATTGTAGTTTTCTGTTTTCCTTTGTCTTTTCTCTTTTGTTCATTTTGTTGGTGAATTTGGAGATGGGGCTGCGTAGGTCTTGGTGGTGGGGAATGGAATTATTTTATTATGTTTTTTTGTGGGGGGGATGGACTGTTGGGGGAGTCTTGGATGGTTGAGGGGCAGCTCCCGGGGAACTGTGGGGGCTGGTGGCCTGGCAGTTGGGAGCTTGGGCCGGTGGCTGATAGTTCACTAGTTCGGGTTCCCGTTTTTGACCTTGTGGGAGATCTGTCGACGTGCCCTTGAGCAGGGCATTGACCCTGGTTGCTTCTGTGGGTTGCTCTGGATGGGAGTTTGTTAGATGACTGAATGTAATGTAAATGTTGAGCGGCTTCACTGCAAGTAGATTGTATGTTTTAATATTCAATAATAAAGAAAGTGCACCTACCAACAACACAAAAAAAAAGAAAAAAAAGGAACACAAGCTTTTACCGTTGGATTTTCAATAGAAATGTTTGGTAATTGACTAGGAATGCCTTGGGTTGGTGACCACTGCTCTAATTGTTGGTCTCCTGGTGAAATCCCTGAGTGGTTTCCTTCCTCTCTGGCAACTGAGTTAGGAAGGATGCCTGTATCCTTGTCGTGACTGGGTGTATTGATACACTATTCATACACCATTCAAAGTGTAATTAATAATTTCACCATGCTCAAAGGGATATTCTTTGTGAGGCATTGGAAAACCTTCGTGGTTGAATCTGTGCTTGAAATTCACTGCTCGACTGAGGGACCTTATAGATAATTGTATGGGTGGGTTACAGAGATGGGGTAGTCATTCAAAAATCATGTTAAACACTATTATTGCACACATGAATGTGTGTGACTTAGGCTAATTTATTTAGGCTTTCCATGACAAGGGGATTGAATACTTGTTGACTCAAGACATTTTAGCGTTTAATTTCTAATTCATTTGTAAACATTTCTAAAAACGTAATTCCACTGTGACATTATGGGGTGTTGTGTGTTTGTCCAGTGAAACAAAATCTCAATTTAATCTATGTTAAATTACGCAATAAAATGTTGAAAAAGTCAAGAGGTGTAAATACTTTCTGGTGGCACTGTAGTTCCACTATATACAGTTGAAGTCGGAAGTTTACATACACTAAGATTGGAGTCATTACACTACCGATCAAAAGTTTTAGAACACCTACTCATTCAAGGGCTTTTCTTTTTTTATACAATTTTCTACATTGTAGAATAATAGTAAAGACAGAAAAACTATGAAATAACACATATGGAATCATGTACTAACCAAAAAAGTGTTTAAAAAAATCTAAATGTATTTTATATTTGAGATTCTTCAAATAGGCACCCTTTGACTTGATGACAGCTTTGCACACTCTTGAAGGAGTTCCAACATATGCTGAGCACTTGTTGACTGCTTTTCCTTCACTCTGCGGTCCGACTCATCCCAAACCATCTCAATTTGGTTGAGGTCGGGTGATTGTGGAGGCCAGGTCATCTGATGCAGCACTCCATCACTCCTTCTTTGTAAAATAGCCCTTACACCGCCTGGAGGTGTGTTGGGTAATTTTCCTGTTGAACAACAAATGATAGTCCCACGAAGCCCAAACCAGATGGGATGGCTACAGAATTCTGTGGTAGCCATGCTGGTTAAGTGTGCCTTGAATTCTAAATAAATCACAGACAGTGTCACCAGCAAAGCACCCCCACACCATAACACCTCCTCCTCCATGCTTTACAGTGGGAAACATACATGTAGAGATCATCCGTTCACCCACACCGCGTCTCACAAAGACACAGCGGTTGGAACCAAAAATCTCAAATATGGACTCCAGACGAAAGGACAAATGTCCACCGGTCTAATGTCCATTGCTCGTGTTTCTTGGCCCAAGCAAGTCTCTTCTTCATATTGGTGTCCTTTAGTAGTGGTTTCTTTGCAGCAATTCGACCACGGAGGCCTGATTCACACAGCCTCTACTGAACAGTTGATGTTGAGATGTGTCTGTTACTTGAACTCTGTGAAGCATGTTTTTGGGTTGCAATTTCTGAGGCTGGTAACTCTAAAGAACGTATCCTCTGCAGCAGAGGCAACTCTGGGTCTTCCATTCCTGTGGCAGTCCTCATGAGAGCCAGTTTCATCATAGCGCTTGATGGTTTTGCAACTGCCCTTTTAGAAACATTCAAAGTTCTTGAAATGTTCCGTATTGACTTGCCTTCATGTCTTAAAGTAATGATGGACTGCCATTTCTCTTTGCTTGTTTGAGCTGTTCTTGACATAATATGGGACATAACTTGGTCTTTTACTAAATAGGACTTTCGTCTGTATACCACCCCTACCTTGTCACAACACAATTGATTGGCTCAAACGCATTAAGAAGGAAAGAAATTCCACAAATTAACTTTTAAGAAGGCACACCTGTTAATTGAAATGCATTCCAGGTAACTACATCATGAAGCTGGTTGAGAGAATTCTAAGAGTGTGCAAAGACTACAGTTTGCAACTGCACATGGGGACAAAGATCATACTTTTTGGAGAAATGCCCTCTGGTCTGATGAAAGAAAAATAGAACTGTTTGGCCACAATGACCATTTTTATGTTTGGAGGAAAATGGGGGAGGCTTACAAGGCGAAGAACACCATCCCAACCGTAAAGTACTGGGGTGGCAGCATCATGTTGTGGGGGTGCTTTGCTGCAGGAGGGACTGGTGCACTTCACAAAATAGATGGCATTATGAGGGATGAAAATTATGTGCATATATTGAAGTAACATCTCAAGACATCAGTCAGGAAGTTAAAGCTTGGTTGCAAATGGGTCTTCCAAATGGACAATGTCCCCAAGCATACTTCCAAAGTTGTGGCAAAATGGCTTAAGAACAACAAAGTCAAGGTATTGGAGTGACCATCACAAAGCCCTGGCCTCAATCCTATAGAAAATTTGTGGGCAGAACTGAAAAAGCGTGTGTGAGCAAGGAGGCCAACAAACCTGACTCAGTTACACCAGCTCTGTCAGGAGGAATGGGCCAAAATTTACCCAACTTATTGTGGGAAGCTTGTGGAAGGCTACCCAAAATGTTTGACCCAAGTTGAACAATTTAAAGGCAATGCTACCAAATACTAATTGAGTGTATGTAAACTTCTGACACACTGGGAATGTGATGAAAGAAATAAACATCTGAAATAAATCATTCTCTCTACTATTATTCTGACATTTCCCATTCATAAAATAAAGTGGTGATCCTAACTGACCTAAAACAGGGAATTTTTACTAGGATTAATTGTCAGGAATTGTGAAAAACTGAGTTTAAATGTATTTGGCTACGGTGTAGGTACACATCTGACTTCAACTGTATATATTTCTTAACTTCATTCTTTTACTTTTAGATTTGTGTGTATTGTTGTGAATTGTTAGATATTACTTCACTACTGGAGCTAGGAAAACAAGCATTTCGCTACACCCGCAATAACATGTGCTGAATATGTGTATGTGACCAATAAAATTTGATTTGACAAAAATATCTAGTGCGATCAGTATAACATAGATAGAGCCTTAATGAAATGCCACAAAGCAGTCCTAGATTTATTTTCAGATCTCTCACCAAGACACTGGAAGCCATCATAGACTGTATCATTCAGCGCGTGAAGCCCAGACCTGCCTTTCTACTTGGCAATTATGTGTGAAACTGACCTAGAAATGCCTCGGACATGATGGAAACAAGCCCAGATTCCCCAGGATGAAATTTCCCTTTAATAAAAATGCTTTCTGAACTCAAGATGTTTAGTAAGTTAAATAAATACATTACTATAGTAAGTGCCAAATAAAGTAACAGTTGACGTTTTTGTCTTAAATTAGCCAAGAATCTGTCAATTTAATAACTTGACATTTCTCTGTGAACATTTCTGTGTAACGGTGTATGTTTTAATTATGGATTACTTGGTAAAAACAATATTCTAAAATCAAGATGTGTCAATTTGTTTGTCCATATGTCATTTTAAAAATAATGCAGCAATTGGAGTAAACCTATTTTGGGTTAAAAACTTCTTAGGGCTAGGTGTCCCGCACAAAGTGACTGTCTCCTTACGGATATCAAATCAAATGTTATTTGTCACATGCGCCGAATACAACAGGTGTAGACCTTACAGTGAAATGCTTACTTACAAGCCCTTAAAACCCCTCTGGGATAGGGGTCCCACTAGCGGGACAACTTCCGGTGAAACTGGAGGGCGTGCAATTCAAATAAATAATCATAAAAAGTTTGTGAGTGTCTTAGGGGCCAATCCAAATTTCTTCAGCCTCCTGAGGTTGAAGAGGCACTGTTGCACCTTCTTCACCACACCGTTTGTGTGGTTGGACCATTTCAGATTGTCAGTGATGTGTACAGAACGGAAGTTGATGCTTTTCACCTTCTCCACTGTGGCCCCGTCGATGTGGATGGGGGTGTGCTCCCTCTTGAAGTCAACGATCTGCTCCTTTGTTTTGTTGAGGGAAAGATTATTTTCCTGGCACCACTCTGCCAGGGCCCTCATCTCCTCACTGTAGGCTGTCTCATTGTTGGTAATCAGGCCTACCACTGTTGTGTCGTCTGCAAACTTGATGATTGAGTTGGAGACGTGCTGGGCCACGCAGTCATGGGTGAACAGGGAGTGCAGGAGGGGGCTGAGTAAGCTCCCTTGTGGGATGAGCGTAGTGTAGGTGTTGTGGCCTACCTTCACCACATGAAGGCGGCCCGAAGTCCAGGACCCAGTTGCACAGGGCGGGGTTCAGACCCAGGGCCCCGGACTTAATGATGAGCTTGAAGGGTACTATGGTGTTGAAGGCTGAGCTGTAGTCAATGAAAAGGCATTCTTACATAGGTATTCCTCTTGTCCAGGTGGGATAGGGCAGTGTACAGCTCGATGGCGATTGCATTGTTCGTGGATCTATTGGAGCGGTATGCAAATTGAAGTGGGTCTAGGGTGTTGGGAAAGGTGGAGGTGATATACTCCTTAACTAGCCTCTCAAAGCACTTCATGATGACAGAAGTGAGTGATATGTTACCTTCGCTTTCTTGAGTATCTTAATGTAATAAACTGTAACAGTTTTCCATTAAAATTGAAAAAAGCAAGACTGTCTGGGAGTGGTCTGAGAGGAGAGGGAAAACTGAAAACTAGCTGTTATTGGCAGAGAGGTTTGGAACTCTTGTTGTTCTATGAACCAATTTGCCTCCGACCCTCCGTTGATCAATATTAACACATTTATCACCAAGACAAAACTCTCGCACATGCAAACCTGCTGATTAGAAGGTCCTGTGTCAAGAAATAAAATGGATCAACAACAAAAAAATCACACTTTTACAGTGCTAGTTTTATCAGCTGTTGGACAAAGCTCAATGTTCTGGTACAATACAACCAACGTTAACTCCAGTTGCAAAGCAGAATAGATAGAATTTGGTCTCTAATTTGGTGGATTTAATTTGTCATGCCATCATCGTAACTATCTCCTTTTCATCTTGCACTGTACACAGAACAGTAGGCTTCTGTAGCCATAGGTTAGGCCAGTTGGACAGTCTACTGATGTTTACAGTGTTTGTACCTTTCACCTTTCATTTTTATTTATTTAACTGGGCAAGTCAGTTAAGAGCAAATTCTTATTTACAATGACGGCCTATCCCGGCCAAACCCTAACCCAGATGACGCTGGACCAATTGTGCACCGCCCTATGGGACTCCCAATCACGGTCGGTTGTGAAACAGCCTGGAAACAAACTAGGGTCTGTAGTGATGTCTCTAGCACTGAGATGCAGTGCCTTAGACCGCTGCACCACTCGGGAGCCCACTTATTAAGCTCACGTTATTCCATTATAACCAGGAATGGTTGAGAACCACACTTGTGCGACAATTTAAATTTCCCTGTAGACTTGTTTCGTCTCCCCAAGTTAATCCCTTCAGGCTTTAGCTCAGTGGGCTAATACACTCTAGTGGAGTGCAGTAGACCCGAGGGGTACAAGACAAAACAGGATCAATGAGTTAGCCAACCATCTTTGGTAAACCACCAGAAATAACTATTTATTTTCGGGTTCAATAAGAAAGCTAGACTTATGTGTCTTTGGTTGATGAGTCAATTAGACCATGTCAATTTCAAGCTCACTATTTCAGAATATTTAGGCAAGTTTGCTGGTTGAGTCATTAATCCTGCTTTGTAGTATGCCCCTCTGGGGTCAACACTTGTTGATCACACCATTATCACTATCAGGAATCATTAATTGCTGTTATTGTTGCAATTCCACTGTACCTCAAAATACTAACAGAAGAACAAATGCAAAACACAAGTGCATTGAACATTCATTCTGTTCATCCTCCTCATCAGGGATGAGGCCAGCCGAGTTTGCCATTTGGTTGTATCGTCAGAGAGGTCTGGGTGGCCGGTGAGGGCGAGAGATGCTCTTTGATGCAGATCTTGGCACCGGGTACTATAATGGACGGGCCACTCATTGTTGGTAAAAGATTGGAACTCCCAAATTTGCTACTGATTTGGCTGACAACCATGACTACCTAAGATGTATACTATGTTTAATTTCAACAGTCAGTAGACTACTGATATCACTCACTCAGCTGCACGATTCCTTATTAAAATCACCAAGGACATTAGAATTATTTTGCAATAGCGTCTAATTTCATCAATATTGTCATCTCTCTCATGATTATGGTGGACACATTTAATTCCCAATTACTAATTGCTCTTTTGACCAGTTAGATCAGACCTGAAAAACATCTGGTGTCAAAAAATCTGATTTGATTGGTCAAAAGACCAATTAGCGGACAAAAAAGATCTGAATTAGGCTGCCTGTGTAAACATAACCCACGGCGCGAGGATTACACAAGAATGTAGGCCTATAGTTTGTGTGTCCAGCCCCTGCCCATAAACTACACTACTCCTGCCCCCTCCAGTTACAGCAGCCTATGGATACAGTAGCTTATGAATATAGTACCAAATGTGGTGTAGAGACTCTATAGGACGAGTTCAGTTCAGTTCTACTCCAGGTGGTAATTGTAAGGTTGCCCCAACAGTAAGTTTAAAGAACATTTGTGGCAAAACCTAAATGTCCTGTTTGTTTTATATAGTAGATAGGCAGCTCACATCACGCCAGATCTCTCTAGTCATTCCTGGGATTCTAACCGGTAGCCTAAGGTTACTGGTCCACCTCTCTAACCTCAAGGCTACCCTCCGCCATAAAATGTCATCTTATTGACTTGTTTATTGATTGATTGATTCATAGCTAATGAAAACAACACTTATGCCTTATTGTGTTTGTGTAATGAAATGTAATGTAAAATTGCAAAGTAAGGGATAATTTTGTTTCAATATTTCGTTGCCTGGTTATAGACCTATTGTCATACAGAGTAACAACATTGCAAATATAGTCAGATTCACTGTCTGACAAGACTGGATAAAGGGAACATAGTACACATACAGTATACCCTACAACCACATCTCACTTAAAATACAACTTTAACATACAGTGCCTTCGGAAAGTATTCAGACCCCTTGACTTTTTCCAACTTTTGTTACATTACACCATTATTCTAAAATTGATTTAAAAAAAAAAAATCCTCAGCAATCTACAGACAATATACCACATAATGACAAAGTGAAAACAGGTTTTTAGACATTTTACCAAATATCAAATCCTTTGCTATGAGACTTGAAATTGATTGTCCTTGAGATGTTTCTACAACTTGATTGGAGTACACAGTTAAATAAAGGTTAAATAGAAGAGAAAAAAAAATAAAAATAGGTATATTAAATTGATTGGACAATTTTTATAAACACAACTGTCTATAAAAAGGTCCCACAGTTGACAGTGCATGTCACAGCAAAATCCATGAGGTCGAAAGAATTGTCCGTAGAGCTCGGAGACAAGATTGTGCCGGGGCACAGATCTGGGGAAGGGTACCAAAAAATGATGCAGCATTGAAGGTCCCCAAGAACACAGTGGCCTCCATTCTTAAATGGAATAAGTTAGGAACCACCAAGACTCTTTCTAGAGATGGCCACCTGGCCAAATTGGACAATTGGGGAGAAGGGTCTTGTTCAAGGAGGTGAACAAGAACCCAATGGTCACTCTTACAGAGATCTAGAGTTCCTCTGTGGAGATGGTAGGAAACCTGGCACCATCTCTACAGTGAAGCATGGTAGTGAAGGATGTCCTTGAGTGACCCAGCCAGGGCCTGGACTTGACCTGAAAATAGTTGTGCAGCAACACTCCCCATCCAACCTGACAGAGCTTGAGAACAGAGACAGAGAACAATGGGAGAAACTCTGCGAATACAGGTTTGCCAAGCTTGTAGTGCCATACCCAAGAAGCCTCAAGGCTGTAATCGCTGCCAAAGGTGCTTCAACAAAGTACTGAGTAAAGGGTCTGAATACTTATGTAAATGTATATTTTATTTTATTTTTATTTGCAAAAATAAAAAAATAAAACGTTTTTTTCTTTGGCATTATGGGGTATTGTGTGTAGATGAGGAAAAAAAACACAATTTTAGGGTAAGCCTGTAACGTAACAAATTATGGAAAAGTTCAAGGGGTTTGAATACTTTCCGAAGGCACTGTAAAATCCCTATAGATTACAATGACCGCAAAACCTAATTTCATATATGCCTGGAAAAGGTTTGGGGCTATAATAGGCATATATATATTTTTTTTAAATCACAATTTTCAAATAAGCCTACATTTAGACCCTACATTGTTCATCTCATATGCATACGTTGATACTGTACTCTATATCATCGACTGCATCCTTATGTAATACATGTATCACTAGCCACTTTAACTATGCCACTTGGTTTACATACTTATCTCATATGTATATACTGTACTCGATATCATCTACTGTATCTTGCCTATGCTGCTCTGTACCATCACTCATTCATATATCCTTATGTACATATTCTTTATCCCCTTACACTGTGTATAAGACAGTAGTTTTTTTGGAATTGTTAGTTAGATTACTTGCTCGTTATTACTGCATTGTCGGAACTAGAAGCACAAGCATTTCGCTACACTCGCATTAACATCTGCTAACCATGTGTATGTGACAAATAAAATTTGATTTGATTTGAACCCAAGTTTTATCAAAATATTAGGCTACCAATGACACCAAGAAAATACAGCCCAAACTGACAAATGTAGGCTGCGCCACAAATACTAGAAATAGTTATGCTGTATTGAAAAGACATGTAATATACTCACTCAATTAAACAGCTTCTCAAACTGTCAATAAATGTAATTCTGCAGGTATTGTTTTTTGAATAACGTGGGTATCCTATGATGGCTCAAAAACATTAAAGTATAGGCCTATTTTACAGAACATCTTATAAAAAAAGTACAATAGAATGCCTGACAAATATTACACATTAAGAAATTCTTTACATTGACCTCTTATCTTTCTTTGACCGGGATCCGATCGCGTTTTATCGATAATGCTCCATTTAAAGGTCGTTTCCGATTGAGCTGACATACTGTATATGCAGTGTTTACTGTGAACGCAGGAATATAGCCATTAAATGGTGCATTTCCGCAAAGCATGATGGGATTGAATCCCGGCCTAAGCTGTAAAAGTTGCAAACACACTTTTTGTGGTTGGTAGCATAAGGGCGCCTTCAAACCAGACAAACGGATGCGTAAAAAAATTATTAGGAATCCAGAACATTACGATCATCAAGTATCCTCCCTGGTCAGAAAAAAGGCATGGTTCCGTTCCAGTCGATGGCAGCTCCCTCCCATTTGGTCCTAACGGCCATCTCTACAGAGGGAAACCTCTTCTCTGGGTCTCCCTGGGTGTCCTTGATCCCTACCTCCCAGTGGTGGGAGTGAGTGTCTGGAACAAGAGAGGTGTTAATTAACAGTAAAGACATGAGTGCTGAATCCCAAATCAACCCCTAGCCCCTAACCTCTAGGCACTTGTGTAGATCTGAGAGGGTTGAATAAGTGTAAGCAGGGAATAATTCTGGGCCCTATGCCCATTGTTACTTGTGAGATGACAATCAAGCCATCATTTCGCTTTGATAAGCAAAAGTGTAATCAATTAGACCTATAGATTATTAAGATGCAATAAAATGCACATAATACATTATATTATACTCAATATTGAGACTGAGGGGTAAATGTGAATATATCAAATGATAGTCAGAGATACAGGTGCATGTAGTCCAACCTACCAATGGTCAGCAGGGCTGTGCTTTGTTGCGATGGCTGGCCATTGTAGAAGTACATGTGGAACAGGTGCTCCATCTTCCAGTCAGAGAGCAGGGAGCGGTTGGGACTGAAGAGGACGCTGTAGGTGCCATTGATACTGCACACCCAAATGGGCAACTTTGGTGTTTTCAGCATGCTTCCAACCTAGAGGGCGCCATAGGGCACAGATGAGATCTACACCTGGACCCAATATTTACAAAGCGTCTCAGAGTAGGAGTGCTAATCTAGGATCAGGTCCCCCATGTCCATGTAGTGTTAAGCTTTGTTAAAATTGGGGAGACTTGGTCTGAAAGGCAAACTTGATCCTCGATCAGCACTCCTGCTTTGCAACGCTTTATGGATATCGGCCCAGAGCAGTGCATCTCATCCTTTTTTGATACAAGGGACCAGCAAGCTATGATCCTGCCTCTTTGGAGGACTGCAGATCAAAATGAACACTGTAGAACTGACAAAATCAGTGTTAACTAAGCATCTGGGGTTCCGATTAGCAACATCCTAAGGACCGGTGCCGGGCCATGGACCAGGGATAGAGAAACACTGATCAAGGAGATATATCGAGTCATTTCTAGTAGCTCAGCCTCAGCCCTTAAATGACTAATGAAAGATCAAAGGACGGGCTGAGAAAGTATGGACAGTTTAGTGCCTGTGGGACCACCATGATAACTTTGGAAGAGTGATGCTGATCAACAGATCAAAGATTGACAGGCAGACAGACAGATGAACAGATAGACTGTAGAGCTGTAGATGCAGTAGATGCAGGGTCAGCAGCAGGTTATTGTCTCATGACAAAATTAATAATTAGCTGGCGAGTGCGCACGAGATTCGGTTCTGGGTGCTGAGATTAGCAGCAGTTACAAAAAGACAGGAAGGCACTGTTACTGTACCATGGGCAGCTTTGTACGCTCCAGCAGCTCGCGGCTCCAGTGCAGGTAGCCTACGGCGCTGCGAGCCAGGACGCCGTGTAGAGGCTTCTCCAGAGGGCTGCCGTCATCACCACACTGCAGAGTTCCATTGAATACATTGGGACTGGCTCGGCCAGTTAGCAGAAGATTCATCAGTGCCTGGTGAATACATAGAGACACAGCAGACGCATGATGCTTGTGTGATGGCTTAGCCATATTCCAATACAAAGCAATAGCTATTTACTGTATATAATGATATAATGGAATCCGTTTTTGCACAATAACACATTTATGCCAGGAGGTCTATCTTGAGGGAGGGCATAAAGCAGGCTCTTTTAAACTGCTGTGCTGCCTGCTGCTATCAACTGTTGGTAAAGCAAGGCGTTGCTGCTATAGCAACTGTTGATAAAGCAAGGTGCTGTTTGTGCATGAAGCCCACAAGCAAGAGTATGGCCCATTAAGAAACACTCCTCACACTTACCTGACGACACACAAAGTTGCCAAGGCTCAAATGAAGCAAGTGGGAGGTGGTACAGTCAAGATCCTCCCTCAACCTTCCAAAAAAAGATGCCTTGATTTAGTTAGTGAGTTAATCTTTTTTCTCCAAAAATGAGATGAATAGAAAATGTCCAGATTATTCAATTATATTGTTGTCAGGATGGTGTGTAACACCACAAAGTATTTTCTTACATAGAACATACTGTATTAACCGTCTTTACATTTCCTGAATTATTCACAAACCACAATGCACCTATCATTAAATGGTTGGTGCATTGTGGCTGTCGCTAAGGAGTCGCAAGTGTCAAACGCACGTTAGTTTGCAATTTCGTCATGTAAAAACTGGCACACTAACATTTTTCAACCCTTACACCAGGCTCGGCAATTTAACCGTAACATCAGGGCCCAGATTCACAAAACCTTAAGAAAAAAAAAGTATTCTTAACTCTATACTTAAGAAGAAACTTGGAAATATTTGAGGTGTGACCTTAAAAATGTGCGCCAATATGCCAATTTCAGTCAGCACAACTAGGGATATTGAAGGTCGACCAAAAGCTGGTGTTAGTGGTAACGCAATAAGGTTAAGGCATTGATTTTGCCAGAGGAGGCGCACACAGTAGCCTCATGTACCTCACCAATATTTTATAAAAATATCACGAGCAGCAAAACAGTTTGCATTTACCTTTTTTATTTATATTGGACATTCATTTTTGTCCAGCTTCTGTGAAAAGTTGAGTCATTAGTCAGTGACTGCACTATAAGAAGCATGTTCAGGAACATCAAGATATTTAAAAAGACTGCTTATTGTTTGTCATTTATCATTTTGTAAAAACAAATGCATCTTCCACTTTCTGGACCTACAGTAACTGTCAAATCGTGGGAATTCCAATCGCTGTGGTGCTGCATCCACTTGTAGGCTATATTTGCCTGTTTACCTTTCATGTGGAAAAGTCATACTAGCCATATCAATTCCGATGGTAGGCTATAGCCATACTGTATATTTATTTGGGAGCAGTATAATGGTGTGTACATTACCCCTTTATCTTTATATTGGATATTTTTCCAGCTCCTGTGAAAAGTGCAGATGTGCGTAAAACCCGCCATAGACTAAGTTGTCTTAATATCATATGCCCACGGGGAGCCAATATGCTGCCTGTAACTGTATTTAGACATAGCCTATTTAAAACGTTGTTTCATTTTATTAGTGAATGATTGTCTTTTTAGGTCTTATTAATAGTGAATTTAATCTTGCTAATTGAAGTTGGGCATGTCCATGGCTCAGACATAAGGCATTTTACAGTAGGCCTATCAGTGCAAACAGAGGCAACATGCCTAAAAGGGGCACAGGTGCCCCCTCAGGTTTGTCCTGTTAAAATACACACACACAAAAGCTTTAGAACACCTACTCATTCAAGAGTTTATTTTTACTATTTTCTACATTGTGGCATATTAGTGACAACTTCAAAATAATGAAATAGCACACATGGAATAGTGTATCGCTGCAGAATGATGTGGTAACCATGCTGGTTAAGTGTGCCTTGTAACGGTTTTGACTTGAGTTTATTGTTTATAGGGGTGCCAGGTAGGTTGTGCCTACCAGAAAAAATATTGATTTCTCCTTTTGGTTTGGAAGGGAGTGAGTCTCGTCTGGTCCGTCAAGTCTACACCAATACACAGGACTCGTGTAAAAAGTCAGGATGGACATACACTTTTCACAAAACCCTTAAAACATTGGAAATAACTTCCAAACAACTGTATTCTTTTGCATGGGTTGTATTAGCAACATAAATGATCACACACACAATAATATAACAAATAATGAGCTCTGGTTCCTCCAGAAAAGTCCTGTACCTCGGGCCTAAAAGAGTCCAGCCCGGTAAAGGAGTTCAGGGATCTCAAGTGACCTTAGTCACGCAATGTTTGTCCGTTCATGAAAGCGTAGCGTAAACCCAGTCTCAATCATACAATCAAAATATCAACTATTTTACCACACAAGCATAAAGCGTATCAAATCTCAATAAGTTTTCAACTACAACTGACCGCATAAATTATCACGGTATACATCAAACTAAAACAAATGAAATACCGTATGCAAATAAGTTGTGGTCAATCAGACAATCCTATCCGCCAACAGAGGAGAAAGGCCATGAAGAACCAGCGGAGAACAACTGAGATGTGTAGTCCAAAGGAAACAATGAGTGGATCCGATCCTGTTTAAACTTGAGACAAGGCTACAAAGCACACTTTAAATATAACAAAACAAACGGAGTAAAGAAGCTTTGGAAGTGAGAGTTGAACACATCCTCATTAGCGTCTCCATCGCAACCCCACTTTTTGCACAGCTGATGCTGGCTATTTAATTGGGAATTAAAGGGGAAGCGCCCTATTGGAAGGAGAAGCACTGAGACGGTTCAGGCAAATTCAGAGCCGTCACAGCCTTGAATTCTAAATACAGTGGGGCAAAAAAGTATTTAGTCAGCCACCAATTGTGCAAGTTCTCCCACTTAAAAAGTTGAGAGAGGCCTGTAATTTTCATCATAGGTACACTTCAACTATGACAGACAAAATGAGAGAAAAAAAATCCAGAAAATCACATTGTAGGATTTTTTATGAATTTATTTGCAAATTATGGTGGAAAATAAGTATTTGGTCACCTACAAACAAGCAAGATTTCTGGCTCTCACAGACCTGTAACTTCTTCTTTAAGAGGCTCCTCTGTCCTCCACTCGTTACCTGTATTAATGGCACCTGTTTGAACTTGTTATCAGTATAAAAGACACCTGTCCACAACCTCAAACAGTCACACTCCAAACTCCACTATGGCCAAGACCAAAGAGCTGTCAAAGGACACCAGAAACAAAATTGTAGACCTGCACCAGGCTGGGAAGACTGAATCTGCAATAGGTAAACAGCTTGGTTTGAAGAAATCAACTGTGGGAGCAATTATTAGGAAATGGAAGACATACAAGACCACTGATAATCTCCCTCTATCTGGGGCTCCACGCAAGATCTCACCCCGTGGGGTCAAAATGATCACAAGAACGACAAGCAAAAATCTCAGAACCACACGGGGGGACCTAGTGAATAACCTGCAGAGAGCTGGGACCAAAGTAACAAAGCCTACCATCAGCAACACACTAAGCCGCCAGGGACTCAAATCCTGCAGTGCCAGACGTGTCCCCCTGCTTAAGCCAGTACATGTCCAGGCCGTCTGAAGTTTGCTAGAGAGCATTTGGATGATCCAGAAGAAGATTGGGAGAATGTCATATGGCCAGATGAAACCAAAATATAACTTTTTGGTAAAAACGCAACTCGTCATGTTTGGAGGACAAAGAATGCTAAGTTGCATCCAAAGAACACCATACCTACTGTGAAGCATGGGGGTGGAAACATCATGCTTTGGGGCAGTTTTTCTGCAAAGGGACCAGGACGACTGATCCGTGTAAAGGAAAGAATGAATGGGGCCATGTATCGTGAGATTTTGAGTGAAAACCTCCTTCCATCAGCAAGGTCATTGAAGATGAAATGTGGCTGGGTCTTTCAGCATGACAATGATCCCAAACACACCGTCCGGGCAACGAAGGAGAGGCTTCGTAAGAAGCATTTCAAGGTCCTGGAGTGGCCTAGCCAGTCTCCAGATCTCAACCCCATAGAAAATCTTTGGAGGGAGTTGAAAGTCCGTGTTTCCCAGCAACAGCCCCAAAACATCACTGCTCTAGAGGAGATCTGCATGGAGGAATGGGCCAAAATACCAGCAACAGTGTGTGAAAACCTTGTGAAGACTTACAGAAAACGTTTGACCTCTGTCATTGCCAACAAAGGGTATATAACAAAGTATTGAGATAAACTGTTGTTATTGACCAGATACTTATTTTCCACCATAATTTGCAAATAAATTCATTAAAAAATCCTACAATGTGATTTTCTGGATTTTTTTTTCTCATTTTGTCTGTCATAGTTGAAGTGTACCTATGATGAAAATTACAGGCCTCTCTCATCTTTTTAAGTGGGAGAACTTGCACAATTGGTGGCTGACTAAATACTTTTTTACCCCACTGTAAATCATAGACAGTGTCACCAGGAAAGCACCCCCACAGCATAACACCTCCTCCTCCATGCATGCTTTACAGTGGTAAATACACATGCAGAGATCAACCGTTCACCCACACCGCGTCTCACGAAGACACGGCGGCTGGAACCAAAAATGTCCATGTCCAAAATGTCTAATGTCCATTGCTCGTGTTTCTTGACCCAGCAAGACTTCTTCTTATTGGTGTCCTTTAGTAGTGGTTTCTTTGCAGCAATTTGACCATGAAGGCCTGATTCACACAGTCTCCACTGAACAGTTGATGTTGATATGTGTCTGTTACTTGAACTCTGTGAAGCATTTATTTGGGCTGCCATTTCTGAGGCTGGTAACTCTAATGAACTTATCCTCTGCAGCAGAGGTAACTATGGGTCTTCCTTTCCTGTGGCGGTCCTCATGGGAGCCAGTTTCATCATAGCACTTGATGGTTTTTGCTGCTGCACTTGAAGAAACTTTCAAAGTTCTTGAAATGTTCCGTATTGACTGACCTTCATGTCCTAAAATAATGATGGACTGTTGTTTCTCTTTGCTTATTTGTTTTGTTCTTGCCATAATATAGTCTTGGTCTGTTACCAAATATCTTCTGTATACCCCCCTACCTTGTCACAACACTGACACTGATTGGCTCAAACGCACTAAGAAGGAAAGAAATTCCACAAATTAACTTTTAAGAAGGCACACCTGTTAATTGAAATGCATTCCAGGTAACTACCTCATGAAGCTGGTTGAGAGAATGCCAAGAGTGTGCAAAGCTGTCATAAAGGCAAAGAACATATTAACATAACATATTAACATATTTGATTTGTAAAAAAAAAAATGGGTTACTACATGTTTCCATATGTGTTATTTCATAGTTTTGACATCTTCACTATTATTCTACAATCTAGATAATTGTGAAAATAAAGAAAAACCCTGGAATGAGTAGGTGTTCTAAAACGTTTGTGTATGTCTGTATATATATATATATATGACACACACACACACACACACTACATTTGTTGTTTATCTCTAATACTACTAGCCACCTAGCAATTTTATGAAGTTGGCTTTAGTTAGCCCAGATAGGTTCCCATTCTCCCAGCCTCCAAGAAGATATTTCAGGCAATCAATCAAGTTAGTTAGACAGACTAGCTACTCTATCTTAAATCAAATAACATTTTATTGGTCACATACACATGGTTAGCAGATGTTAATGCTAGTGTAGCGAAATGCTTGTGCTTCTAGTTCCAACAATGCAGTACTATCTAACAAGTAATCTAACAAATTCACAATAACTACCTAATACACACAAATCTAAAGGGGTGAATGAGAATATGTACATATAAATATATGGGTGAGTGATGGCCGTGCGGCATAGGCAAGATGCAGTAGATGGTATAGAACAGTATATACATATGAGATGAGTAATGTAGGATATGTAAACATTATTAAAGTGGCATTATTTAAGGTGACTAGTGATACCTTTATTAAGTCCATTTATTAAAGTGGCCAGAGATTTGAGTCTGTATGTTGACAGCAGCCTCTCTATGTTAGTGGTGGCTGTTTAACAGTCTGATGGCCTTGAGATAGAAGCTGTTTCTCAGTCTCTCGGTCGCAGCTTTGATGCACCTGTACTGACCTCGCCTTCTGGATGGTAGCAGGGTGAACAGGCAGTGGCTCAGGTGGTTGTTATCCTTGATGATCTTTTTGGCCTTCCTGTGACATCAGGTGCTGTAGGTGTCTCCTGGAGGGCAGGTAGTTTGCCCCCGGTGATGAGTTGTGCAGACCGCACTATCCTCTGGAAAGCTTTGCGGTTGAGGGCGGTGCAGTTGCCGTACCAGGCGGTGATACAGCCCAACAGGATGCTCTCAATTGTGCATCTGTAAAGTTTGTGAGTGTTTTATGTGACAAGCCAAATTGCTGTTGCGCCTTCTTCACCACACTGTCTGTGTGGGTGAACCATTTCAGTTTGTCCGTGATGTGTATGTCAAGGAACTTAAAACTTTCCACCTTCTCCACTGCTGTCCCGTCGATGTGGATGGGGGGGTGCTCCCTCTGCTGTTTCCTGAAGTCCACAATCATCTCCTTTGTTTTGTTGATGTTGAGTGAGAGGTTATTTTCCTGACACCACACTCCGAGGGCCCTCATCTCCTCCCTGTAGGCTGACTCGTCGTTGTTGGTAATCAAGCCTACCACTGTAGTGTCGTCTACAAACTTGATGATTGAGTTTGAAGAGTGCATGGCCATGCAGTCATGGGTGAACAGGGAGTACAGCAGAGGGCTGAGATCGCACCCTTGTGAGGCCCCAGTGTTGAGGATCAGAGGGGTGGAGATGTTGTTTCCTACCTTCACCACCTGGGGGCGGCTCGTCAGAAAGTCCAGGACTCAGTTGCACAGGGCGGGATGGAGACCTAGGGTCTCGAGCTTAATGACGAGTTTGAAGTGTACTATGGTATTAAATGCTGAGCTCTGGTCAATGAACCGCATTCTTACATAGGTATTCCTCTTGTTCAGATGGGATAGGGCAGTGTGCAGTGTGATGGCGATTGCATCGTCAGTGGACCTATTAGAGTGATAAGCTAATTGGAGTGGGTCTAGAGTATCAGGTAAGGTGGAGGTGATATGCTCCTTGACTAGTCTTTCAAAGCACTTAATGATGACAGAAGTGAGTGCTATGGGGCGATAGTCGTTTAGTTCAGTTACCTTAGCTTTCTTGGCAACAGGAACAATGGTGGCCATCTTGATGCATGTGTGGACAGCAGACTGGGATGGGGATTGATTGTATATGTCCGTAAACACACCTGCCAGCTGTTCTGCGCATGATCTGAGGACACGGCTAGGGATTCTGTCTGGGCCGGCAGCCTTGCGAGGGTTAACACGTTTAAATGTTTTACTCATGTTGGCTACAGAGAAGGAGAGCCCACAGGCATTGGTAGCAGGCCGTGTCAGTGGCACTGAATTGTCCTCAAAGTGATCAAAGAAGTTGTTTAATCGATGTCCGTGACGGGGCTGGTTTTCTTTTTGTAATCCGTGATTGACTGTAGACCCTGCCACATACGTCTCGTGTTTGAGCCGTTGAATTGCGACTCTTGTTTTATTGCCTTGTAGAGGGAATAGCTGCATTGCTTGTATTAGGTCAGATTTCCAGTCGCCTTGCCATGATTAAGATCGGTGGTTCGCGCTTTCAGTTTTGCTCGCATGCTGCCAGCAATCCACGGTTTCTGGTTAGAAAATGTTTTAATAGTCACAGTGGGTACGACATCTCCAATGGACTTGCTAATAAACTCGCTCACCGAGTCAGCGTATACATCAATGCTGTTGTCTGAGGCTATCCGGAACATATCCCAGTCCACGTGATCGAAGCAATCCTGAAGCGTGGAATCGATTGGTCAGACCATAGTTGGACAGACCTGAGCGTTTCCTATTTTATTTTCTGTCTATAGTCTGGGAGCAACAAAATGGAGTCATGTTCCGATTTGCCAAAAGCAGGGCGGGGGAGGGCTTTGTATGCATTGCGGAAGTTAGAGTAGCAATTATCCAGAATGCTAGCAGCCTGTGTCGCGCATTCGATATGCTGATAGAATTTAGGAAGTCTCGTTCTCAGGTTAGCTTTGTTAAAATCCCCGGCTACAATAAATGCAGCCTCAGGATGTATGGTTTCCAGTTTACGTAGAGTCCAGTGAAGTTCTTTCAGGGCCGACGAGGTTGTTGTGATTACACCATGAGTCGTTAATCATAAGGCATACACCCCCGCCCTCCTTCTTACCAGAGAGATGTTTGTTTCTGTCAGCGTGATGCATGAAGAAACAGGGTGGCTGTACTGACTGACAACATATCCCGAGTGAGACATGTTTCTGTGAAAAAGAGAATGTTGCAATCTCTGATGTCTCTCTGGAAGGCAACTCGTGCCCTAATGTCATCCACCTTGATATCTAGAGATTGGACATTGGCGGGAAATATGCTCGGGAGCGGTGGATGGTGTGCTCGCCTTCTGAGTCTGACCAGTAGGCCGCTCCGTCTGCCTCTCCTGTGGTGATCGCGTTGTTTTGGGTCGACCTCTGGGATAAGATTGCATGTCCAGGGTGGAGGTCCGAACAAAGGATCCACTTCGGGAAAGACGTATTCCTGGTTGTAATGTTGGTAAGTTGTCATCGCTTTTATATCCAATAGTTCTTCCTGGATGTATGTAATAACACTTGAGATTTCCTGGGCTAACAATGTAAGAAATAATACATTAAATAATACATAAAAAAAACAAATAACTGCATAGTTTTCTAATGACCTGAAACTGGGCGACCATCTCTGACCGCGCCAAGCGCATAACGTCTTTGTTTCCTGGCAAGGTTGGCAAGGTTAGTACACTTTAGAAAAGCAAGCAATTACTAAATGTACTAAATATCCTTTCAATCTTTTACCCAGACATTAGCAGAGATGCGGAGAACCATATTTAGTTTATTTAGAAAAACCAGCCAGCTCAAGAGGTATGCTTAGATATGTAGAGAAATATACATTTTTTTTTTACATATAATTAAGCATAATAATTATGGCTCTAGATTTTAGGAAAAAGTGGTTTCAGGTGTTTGAAAAATGCTGAATTCTCCAATTTCCACCCGCCCAGCCATCATCACATACTTTTTCCCCCCTCAGACTTTTGCCCCTGAGTGGGAATGCTATGTTTAACAGCATATTGCCATCATGAAGCCATGCAATTATTTAGAACAATGTGGACTGCAAACATGTTCAAAATATTTAGCAAATATGGGATAGGCCTACATTTTGTTATTTCGAATTGTAGTCGATGACACCGCAATACTTGCCTAGTTAAATAAAGGTTCAATTTAAAAAAAAGAAATACCTGAAAGACAACTTGAAGCAACCACATATTTAGCCATGGAGTATGTTCTGATTAGTCAGTGAGGGGTCAAGCCTCGACACACCTACATCTTATCCCCCCATCAAAACCAAGCACTTTCGTGCCACTGCCAGCTAATGCACCCATAATTCAGGTTGTGAAAATAGATAATAATAATCTGATACACCCCCGAACCTATTACGCTACCACCAGCACTAAGATTTACCATCGCTTTAGGTTTGTTAAAATAGAGCCAAGAGTGTAATCCCCTCTTTGGGTTTGAATTGTTTAACTTGTCAATATTGGGTACATTCCAATGTGTTTTGGTTAGAAAATGCTATAGTCAGTGGTTGGCAGTGCTTGACTTGGGCAGGAGCTCACCGGTACTGAATACCGGCACCTCAAATGTTTTACTGCTTGAGCTCCTGCACATCTCATAAAATATTAGCACAGCATTATTGTGGAGCTCCTGCACCTAAATATAAACAGTACCGGCAACCAAAATGAGTATCAGCACATATTTCATTCCAAGTCAAGCACTGGTGTGTCACGAACCTTGCCGAAGATGGTGCCTCTTCCTGTTCGGGCGGTGCTCGGCGGTCGTCGTCACCGGCCTATTAGCTGCCATCGATTCCCTTTCCGTTTGTTTTTGGTTATTGGGTAATTGGGTACACCTGTTTTGTGTTAGGGTTTGTTTGTAGGTTATTTAAGGGCACTAGGCCTGCTGGGTATTTGTGCGGGCTTGTTTCTTGTTACTCTGTTGGATGGTGTTATTTTGTTCGTGTCTTTATTCTCCGGACTATTTTTGTCCTGTTGTTTGGACTGGTAACTTGTATACGCCCTGTGTGTTGGCGTGACCGTTCTTGTTGCGCCAGTGAATAAATTTGACAAACAACTGAACCCTGCTCTCTGCGCCTGATTCCACCCACCACTCCTAGTTTATCGTAACAGAAGGGGGCAAAGCGGCGGGTGAGCGACTGTTCCACCTCAGACAGGAGACGAGGAGCGCGCAGGACTTTGCGTTGGAGTTCAGGACCCTAGCTGCTGGTGCTGGGTGGATGACAGGGCCCTGATGGACCATTACCGGTGAAGTCTCCGGGAGGACGTCCGCCGGGAGCTAGCTTGCAGGGACACAACTCTCTCCCTGGATGAACTTATAGACATGTCTATTCGATTGGACAACCTGCTAGCTGCCCGCGGGCGTTCAGAAGGGGTCCTGTCAATTCCACCTTCCAGCTCTCCCACTCCCACTCGGATGGAGTTGGGAGGAGCTGCATCTAGGGGGACCAGAGGAGGAGGTTCCTCCTGCTCCTATTGTGGACGGAGAGGACACACTTCGGACCGGTGCTGGAGGAGTTCCTCTGGGAGTCGAGCTGGCCGGTGGAACACTCCTCGGCCACCCCAGGTGAGTAAGCACCAAACTCACCCAGAGCTCCCTGTTGGTCACATGTTTTTGTTTATTTTTTTTCCTGCGTTTTTCCCCTCTCTTCAGCATAAGGCGCTAGTCGATTCAGGTGCAGCTGGGAGTTTTATGGATCGCGGACTCGCCCGTAAATTGGGTATTCCGTTAGTACAGATAGACCCACCTGTCCCCGTGCACTCCTTAGATAGCCGACCGTTAGGGTCAGGGCTGGTCAGGGAGGCCACGATTCCGCTGGACATGGTAACACAGGGGAATCATAGTGAGAAGACCAGTTTCTACCTTATTGATTCACCTGGGTTTCCAGTGGTGTTGGGGGTTCCCTGGCTGGCTATTCACAATCCCCTTATTTCCTGGAAACAGGGGGCGTCAGACGAGTGTTCAGATAGGTGTATAGGAGTTTCCATCGGTGCCACGACGGTGGAGAGTCCAGACCAGGTTTCCACCGTGCGCATTCCCCCAGAATATGCCGATTTGGCTATCGTTTTAGTAAGAAGAAAGCGACCAAATTACCACCCCATCGACGGTGGGATTGCGTGATAAACCTCCAGGAGAACGCTGCACTTCCCCGGAGTCAGGTGTAACCACTGTCACAGGAGGAGACGCTGGCAATGGAGACATATGTCACGGAAGCCATGAGACAGGGGTACATTCGGCCCTCCATATCACCCGTCTCCTCGAGTTTCTTTTTTGTGAGGAAAAAGGAGGGAGGTCTGCGTCCGTGCATTGATTATCGAGGTCTCAATTCGATCACAGTGGGTTTTAGTTATCCGCTACCTCTCATCGCTACGGCGGTGGAATCATTCCACGGAGCGTGTTTCTTCACAAAACTGGACCTCAGGAGCGCGTATAATCTGGTGCGTATTCGGGGAGGAGACGAGTGGAAAACAGCGTTTAGTACCACATCAGGCCATTATGAGTACCTCGTCATGCCGTATGGGTTGAAGAATGCTCCAGCCGTCTTCCAATCCTTTGTAGATGAGATTCTCAGGGACTTGCAATGGCAGGGTGTGGTAGTCTATATTGATGACATCTTGATTTATTCTACCACACGCGCAGCGCATGTTTCCCTGGTGCGCAAGGTTCTTGGGCGACTGCTGGAGCATGACCTATACGTCAAGGCTGAGAAATGTGTGTTCTCCAAACCAGCCGTTTTCTTCCTGGGTTATCGCATTTCCAGCTCGGGGATGATGATGGAGTGTGACCGCATTAACGCCGTGCGTAATTGGCCGACTCCGACCACGGTAAAGGAGGTGCAGCGGTTTTTAGGGTTTGCCAATTACTACCGGAGGTTTATCCGGGGTTTTGGCCAAGTAGCAGCGCCCAATACCTCACTGCTGAAGGGGGGGCCGGTGCGTCTGCGGTGGTCAGCAGAGGCTGATGGAGCCTTCAACCAGTTGAAGGCACTGTTCACTGGGGCTCCCGTGTTGGCCCATCCGGACCCTTCGTTAGCATTCATAGTGGAGGTGGATGCGTCCGAGGCTGGGGTTGGAGCCGTGCTGTCTCAGCGCTCGGGCACGCCACCGAAGCTCCGTCCCTGCGCTTTCTTTTCTAAGAAGCTGGGTCCGGCGGAACGGAACTATGATGTGGGGGACCGGGAGTTACTAGCTATGGTAAAGGCCCTGAAGGTGTGGAGACACTGGCTAGAGGGGGCTAAACACCCTTTCCTCATCTGGACTGACCACCGTAATCTGGAGTATATTTGAGCAGCGAGGAGACTGAATCCGCGTCAGGCTAGGTGGGCCATGTTCTTTACACGTTTTAGAGTTACGATCTCGTATAGACCAGGTCCCCTCAACATTAAGGCCGACGCGCTGTCCCGTCTCTATGACACCGAGGACCGGTCCATCGAACCCACTCCCATCCTTCCAGCCTCTTGACTGGTGGCCCCAGTGGTATGGGAGGTGGACGCGGACATCGAGCGGGCGTTGAGGGTCGAACCTGCGCCTGCACAGTGTCCGACCGGTCGAAGTTACGTACCGCTTGGTGTCCGTGATAAATTGATTCGGTGGGCTCACACACTACCGTCTGCGGGTTATCCGGGGATTGATAGGACAGTGCGGGGTCTTAGGGGGAAATACTGGTGGCCCACCTTAGCTAGGGATGTGAGGCTCTATGTCTCTTCCTGTTCGGTATGCGCCCAGAGTAAGGGTCCTAGGCACCTTCCTAGAGGGAAGTTACAGCCCCTCCCGGTTCCACAACGGCCATGGTCCCATCTCTCGGTAGATTTCCTTACTGATCTTCCCCCATCTCAGGGGAACACTACCGTTCTGGTCGTTGTGGATCGGTTCTCTAAGTCCTGCCGTCTCCTCCCATTGCCTGGTCTCCCTACGGCCCTACAGACTGCAGAGGCTCTATTTACCCACGTCTTCCGGCACTATGGGGTTCCAGAGGATATCGTCTCCGATCGGGGTCCCCAGTTCACGTCCCGGGTTTGGAAGGCGTTTTGGAGCGTCTGGGGATCTCGGTCAGCCTTACCTCTGGTTATCACCCCGAAAGTAATGGGCAGGTGGAGAGAGTAAACCAGGAAGTGGGTAGGTTTCTGAGGTCGTATTGCCAGGACCGGCGAGGAGAATGGGCGAGGTACGTCCCGTGGGCAGAGTTGGCCCAGAACTCACTTCGGCATTCATCCACGAATATGTCGCCATTCAAATGCGTACTGGGCTACCAGCCGGTCCTGGCTCCGTGGCATCAGAGTCAGACCGAAGCTCCTGCGGTGGAGGAGTGGGTGCAGCGCTCTAGAGAGACCTGGCGGGCAGTCCAGGATTCTCTCAGGCAGGCCAGTGAACGGCAGAAGAGAGACGCTGACCGCCACCGCAGTGAGGCCCCGGTGTTCGCACCAGGGGACAGGGTCTGGCTCTCGACCCGAAACCTGCCCCTCCGCCTGCCCTGCCGGAAGCTGGGGCCGCAGTGTGTGGGGCCATTTAAAGTCCTGAGGAGGATAAACGAGGTGTGTTATAGATTGCAACTTCCCTCTTATTATCGCATTAACCCCTCGTTTCATGTGTCTCTCCTCAGGCCGGTGGTAGCTGGTCCCCTACAAGACAGTGAGGTACCGGAGGTCCCTCCACCCCCTCTGGACATTGAGGGGTCCCCGGCGTACACAGTACGAGCTTTTCTGGACTCGAGACGCCGGGTGAGGTGCCTGCAGTACCTCGTGGACTGGGAGGGGTACGGTCCGGAGGAGAGGTGCTGGGTACCGGGGAGGGACATTTTGGATCCTTCCCTCTTGAGGGATTTCCACCGCCTCCACTCGGATCGCCCTGCGCCTCGTCCTCCGGGTCGTCCTCGAGGGGGGTTTTGTGTTAGGGTTTGTTTGTAGGTTATTTAAGGGCACTAGGCCCGCTGGGTATTTGTGCGGGCTTGTTTCTTGTTACTCTGTTGGATGGTGTTATTTTGTTCGTGTCTTTATTCTCCGGAATATTTTTGTCCTATTGTTTGGACTGGTAACTTGTATACCCCCTGTGTGTTGGCGTGACCGTTCTTGCTGTGCCAGTGAATAAATTTGACAAACGACTGAACACTGCTCTCTGCGCCTGATTCCACCCACCACTCCTAGTTTATCGTAACATGGTGGTTGGTAACAGTGGGGAGGCAGGTAGCCTAGTGGTTAGACCAGTAACCGAAATGTTGCAAGATCGAATCCCCAAGCTGACAAAGTAAAAATCTGTTCAGTTAACCCATTGTTCCTAGGCCGTCATTGAAAATAAGAATTTGTTCTTAACGGACTTGCCTAGTTAAATAAAGGTTACATTTTTTAAAATAAAAAAATACATTTAAAAAACAGTGGCTAGGTAAACAAATCCAAAGCGTGGATTGCGGTCTCTCCTAATCGATCAATTGCTTTCAATTGATGGAACTCCGGTGTATTGGACTGGTGGTTGTATACCTGGTGATAGTCCTTGAAAAGATTAAGCTGTAGAGAAACAAGATGACTCCATGACTCCCCTCATCTTCAAACTGCAGGCAGGAGGGGGGAAAAAGAAACATGACACCATCCAAAACAGGTCATTTTTGTATTGGTCCAGAAACTCTGGAACCTGGGCAGCCAGTAGTAGGAAATGTTACCCACATATTAGCTAAAAATTACTTGTTTACTCACACACTGGATGTGCTCATGGACAAATTTCTTGACATCCTCTTTCTTGTTGAAACTAAAAAGCTGTAGCTGGAAATAAAGAGTGAAAAACAAATTCTCAGTACACAGGATGGATGTCACTACACACTAGAGACATTTGCCAACTATTGTCCAGCAGAAGGTTTAGTGATGGTGAAAACCAGAACTGTCATGATACATGAATAAAGGATTTCACAGCCAGAAAACAGCTTAGCAGTCTATCTCTGTTGATTGGTTTGGGCTAGAATCTAGTCTAGAGGGTCTCGACATCCGACTCACTGAAATTGGACAAAGAAGTTACATACCCCATTACCCAATGAGTGTGTTTATTCCTAGATGACCAGACTATTTCAGGTCTGGACCCCTATTCATAAAGTGTCTCAGAGTAGAATCAATTTAGGATCAGTGTTGCCATTTAAATCATGATGAATAAGAGGGAGGACCTGATCTTATCATCAGCGCTCCTACTCTGAGACGCTTTGTGGATCATGCCCTGGCATGCAACTTTTGATGGAGGCCATACTCTCTCAGTGAAGTTGTCCAGTTTGTAGTCCAGGTGGGGGGTGAAACAGTAGTCTGATGTCACTAAGGAGATGGTGGCGCTCCTTTCCTCCCCAGCTGCCCACAGAATGTCAGTCAGAGCGACGGCCAGGGCCCTCTCCTGCTCCTTCTCACCCACCTCACTCAGACTGGGCAGGAGCAGAGACGGAGGGAGAGAGCACAGTCAAAAGTCTCTTCACTTTTTCCCCCTTTGTCTTAATGGTCTGTCCTTTCTACCCAAGTGTACACTCGTTCACTCCTCCTCACACATTTACAGTCGGAAGTTTACACACACTTAGGTTGGAGTCATTAAAACAACCAATCCACAAATTTCTTGTTAAAACCTCTTGAACCTCTTGAAACAATTTTTTTTTTACATATAATTAAGCATAATAATTATGGCTCTAGATTTCAGGAAAAAGTGGTTTCAGGTGTTTGAAAAATGCTAAATTCTCCAATTTCCACCCGCCCAGCCATCATCACGTACTTTTTCCGCCCTCAGACTTTTGCCCCTAAGTGGGAATGCTATGTTTAACAGCATATTTCCATCATGAAGCCATGCAATTATTTAGAACAATGTGGACTGCAAACATGTTCAACATATTAAGCAAATATGGGATAGGCCTACATTTTGTTATTAAAACCTCTTGAAACTAGGGGGCACTATTTTTATTTTTGGAAAAATAATGTTCCCAAAGTAAACCGCCTATTTCTCAGGACCAGATACTAGAATATGCATATAATATACAGCTTATGATAGAAAACACTCTAAAGTTTCCAAAACTGTCAAAATATTGTCTGTGAGTATAACAGAACTGATATTGCAGGCAAAACCCTGAGGAATATCCAATCAGGAAGTGCCTCTTATTTTGAAACCGTTGTGTTCCTATGCACCCTATTGGCCATTGAAAGGGATATCAACCAAATTCCCTTTTCTACGTATTCCCTAAGGTGTCTACTGCATTTTGATGTAGTTTCACGCTTTTATGTTGAAGAATGAGCGTAAATGATGACATTGCGTAAGTGGCCAGCTGAGGGCTCTCAGAGTTTTTCCTCTCGCTCCTACTGAAAAGCCAATTGTCCCGGTTGATATATTATCCAATAGATATTTGAAAAACACCTTGAGGATTGATTATAAAAAACGTTTGCCATGTTTCTGTCAATATTATGGATATAATGTGGAAATTTTTTCTGCGTTGTCGTGACCTCTATTTCCAGTGGATTTCTGAATATAACGTGACCAACAAACAGAGGTATTTTGGGTATAAAAATAATCTTTATGGAACAAAAGGAACATTTGCTGTCTCACTGGGAGTCTCGTGAGTGAAAACATCCGAAGCTCAAAGGTAAACGGTTAATTTGATTGCTTTTCTGATTTTCGTGGCCAAGCTTCCTGCTGCTAGCTGGACATAATACTATGCTAGGCTATCGATAAACTTACACAAACGCTTATCTTGCTTTGGCTGTAAAGCCTCATTTCAAAATCTGAGATGACAGGGTGATTAACAAAAGGCTAAGCTGTGTTTCACTATATTTCACTTGTGATTTCATGAATATGAATATTTTCTAGAAATATATTTTGACCGTTGCGCTATGCTAATTAGTGTAGTTGATGACAATTCTCCCGGATCCGGGATGGGTAGTTCCAAGAGTTAACAAACTATAGTTTTGGCAAGTCGGTTAGGACATCAACTTTGTGCATGACACAAGTAATTTCTCCAACAATTGTTTACAGACAGATTATTTAACTTATTCACTGTATCACAGTTCCAGTGGGTCAGAGGTTTACATACACTAAGATGACTGTGCCTTTAATTAAACAGCTTGGAAAATTCCATAAAATGATGTAATGGCTTTAGAAGCTTCTGATAGGCTAATTGACATGATTTGAGTCAATTGGAGGTGTACCTGTGGATGTATTTCAAGGCCTACCTTCAAAATCAGTGCCTCTTTGCTTGAGATCATGGGAAAATCAAAAGAAATCAGCCAAGACCTCAGAAAAAAAATTATAGACCTCCACAAGTCTGGTTCATCCTTGGGAGCCTAATGCTTGAAGGTACCACGTTCATCTGTACAAACAATAGTACGCAAGTATAAACACCATGGGACCATGCAGCCGTCATACTACTCAGGAAGGAGACGCGTTCTGTCTCCTAGAGCTGAACGTACTTTGGTGCGAAAAGTGCAAATCAATCCCAGAACAACAGCAAAGGACCTTGTGAAGATGCTGGAGGAAACAGGTACACAATTATCTATATCCACGGTAAAACAAGTACTATATCGACATAACCTGAAAGGCCACTCAGCAAGGAAGAAGCCACCGCTCCAAAAACCGGCATAAAAAAGCCAGACTACAGTTTGCTACTACACATGGGGACAAAGATCGTACTTTTTGGAGAAATGTCCTCTGGTCTGATGAAACAAAAATAGAACTGTTTGGCCATAATGACCATCGTTATGTTTGGAAGAAAAAGGGGGAGGCTTGCAAGCCGAAGAACCACATCCCAACCGTGAAGCACGTGTGTGGCAGCATCATGTTGTGGGGGTGCTTTGCTGCAGGAGGGACTGGTGCACTTCACAAAATAGATGGCATCATGTGATAGGAAAATTATGTGGATATATTGAAGCAACATCTCAAGACATCAGTAAGGAAGTTAAAGCTTGGTCAAAAATGGGTCTTCCAAATGGACAATGGCCCCAAGCATACTTCCAAAGTTGGCAGAACTGAAAAACTGTGTGTGAGCAAGGAGGCCTACAAACCTGTGTCACGCCCTGACCTTAGAGATCCTTTTAATTCTCTATGTTTGGTTAGGTCAGGGTGTGACTTGGGTGGGCAATCTATGTGTTCTATTTCTTTGTTGGCCGGGTATGGTTCCCAATCAGAGGCAGCTGTCTATCGTTGTCTTTGATTGGGGATCATACTTAGGCAGCCTGTTTTCCACCTTAGTTTGTGGGATCTTGATTTTGTTAGTTTCTGTACAGCCTGCAGAACTTTATGTTCGTTTTTTCTTGTTTTTTTTGGTGTTCATTTTTAATAAAAGTAAGATGTTCGCCTACCACGCTGCACCTTGGTCTAATTAATCTTTAAACGAGCGTAACAACCTGACTCAGTTACATCAGCTCTGTCCGGAGGAATGGGGCAAAATTCACCCAACTTATTGTGGGAAGCTTGTGGAAGGCTACCCGAAACATTTGACCCAGTTAAACAATTTAAAAGGCACTGCTACCAAATACTAACTGAGTATATGTAAACTTCTGACCCACTGGGAATGTGATGAAATTAATAAAAGCTGTAATAAATCATTCAAATCAAATCAAATTTATTTGTCACATACACATGGTTAGCAGATGTTAATGCGAGTGTAGCGAAATGCTTGTGCTTCTAGTTCCGACAATGCACTAATAACCAACAACACTAACAACAACTAACAATTCCAAAACTACTGTCTTATGCACAGTGTAAGGGGATAAGAATATGTACATAGAGATATATGAATGAGTGATGGTACAGAGCAGCATAGGCAAGATACAGTAGATGGTATCGAGTACAGTATATACATATGAGATGAGTATGTAAACAAAGTGGCATAGTTAAAGTGGCTAGTGATACATGTAATTACATAAGGATGCAGTAGATGATATAGAGTACAGTATATACGTAAACATATGAGATGAATAATGTAGGGTATGTAAACATTATATTAGGTAGCATTGTTTAAAGTGGCTAGTGATATATTTTACATCATTTCCCATCAATTCCCATTATTAAAGTGGCTGGAGTTGAGTCAGTGTGTTGGCAGCGGCCACTCAGTGTTAGTGGTTGCTGTTTAACAGTCTGATGGCCTTGAGATAGAAGCTGTTTTTCAGTATCTCGGTCCCAGCTTTGATGCACCTGTACTGACCTCGTCTTCTGGATGATAGCGGGGTGAACAGGCAGTGGCTCGGGTGGTTGTTGTCCTTGATGATCTTTATGGCCTTCCTGTAACATCGGGTGGTGTAGGTGTCCTGGAGGGCAGGTAGTTTGCCCCCGGTGATGCGTTGTGCAGACCTCACTACCCTCTGGAGAGCCTTACGGTTGTGGGCGGAGCAGTTGCCGTACCAGGCGGTGATACAGCCCGCCAGGATGCTCTCGATTGTGCATTTGTAGAAGTTTGTGAGTGCTTTTGGTGACAAGCCGAATTTCTTCAGCCTCCTGAGGTTGAAGAGGCGCTGCTGCGCCTTCTTCACGATGCTGTCTGTGTGAGTGGACCAATTCAGTTTGTCTGTGATGTGTATGCCGAGGAACTTAAAACTTACTACCCTCTCCACTAGTGTTCCATCGATGTGGATAGGGGGGTGTTCGCTCTGCTGTTTCCTGAAGTCCACAATGATCTCCTTAGTTTCGTTGACGTTGAGTGTGAGGTTATTTTCCTGAAACCACACTCCGAGGGCCCTCACCTCCTCCCTGTAGGCCGTCTCGTCGTTGTTGGTAATCAAGCCTACCACTGTTGTGTCGTCCGCAAACTTGATGATTGAGTTGGAGGCGTGCATGGCCACGCAGTCATGGGTGAACAGGGAGTACAGGAGAGGGCTCAGAACGCACCCTTGTGGGGCCCCAGTGTTGAGGATCAGCGGGGTGGAGATGTTGTTGCCTACCCTCACCACCTGGGGGCGGCCCGTCAGGAAGTCCAGTACCCAGTTGCACAGGGCGGGGTCGAGACCCAGGGTCTCGAGCTTGATGACGAGCTTGGAAGGTACTATGGTGTTAAATGCCGAGCTGTAGTCGATGAACAGAATTCTCACATAGGTATTCCTCTTGTCCAGATGGGTTAGGGCAGTGTGCAGTGTGGTTGAGATTGCATCGTCTGTGGACCTATTTGGGCGGTAAGCAAATTGGAGTGGGTCTAGGGTGTCAGGTAGGGTGGAGGTGATATGGTCCTTGACTTGTCTCTCAAAGCACTTCATGATAACGGAAGTGAGTGCTACGGGGCGGTAGTCGTTTAGCTCAGTTACCTTAGCTTTCTTGGGAACAGGAACAATGGTGGCCCTCTTGAAGCATGTGGGAACAGCAGACTGGTATAGGGATCGATTGAATATGTCCGTAAACACACCAGCCAGCTGGTCTGCGCATGCTCTGAGGGCGCGGCTGGGGATGCCGTCTGGGCCTGCAACCTTGCGAGGGTTAACACGTTTAAATGTTTTACTCACCTCGGCTGCAGTGAAGGAGAGGCCGCATGTTTTCGTTGCAGGCCGTGTCAGTGGCACTGTGTTGTCCTCAAAGCGGGCAAAAAAGTTATTTAGTCTGCCTGGGAGCAAGACATCCTGGTCCGTGACTGGGCTGGTTTTCTTCTTGTAGTCCGTAATTGACTGTAGACCCTGCCACATACCTCTTGTGTCTGAGCCGTTGAATTGAGATTCTACTTTGTCTCTATACTGACGCTTAGCTTGTTTGATAGCCTTGCGGAGGGAATAACTGCACTGTTTGTATTCAGTCATGTTACCAGTCACCTTGCCCTGATTAAAAGCAGTGGTTCGCGCTTTCAGTTTCATGCGAATGCTGCCATCAATCCACGGTTTCTGGTTAGGGAATGTTTTAATCGTTGCTATGGGAACGACATCTTCAACGCACGTTCTAATGAACTCGCACACCGAATCAGCGTATTCGTCAATGTTGCTGTCTGACGCAATACGAAACATATCCCAGTCCACGTGATGGAAGCAGTCTTGGAGTGTGGAATCAGCTTGGTCGGACCAGCGTTGGACAGACCTCAGCGTGGCAGCTTCTTGTTTTAGCTTCTGTTTGTAGGCAGGGATCAGCAAAATGGAGTCGTGGTCAACTTTTCCGAAAGGAGGGCGGGGCAGGGCCTTATATGCGTCGCGGAAGTTAGAGTAACAATGATCCAAGGTTTTTCCCGCCCTGGTTGCGCAGTCGATATGCTGATACAATTTAGGGAGTCTTGTTTTCAGATTAGCCTTGTTAAAATCCCCAGCTACAATGAATGCAGCCTCAGGATGTATGGATTCCAGTTTGCAAAGAGTCAAATAAAGTTCGTTCAGAGCCATCGATGTGTCTGCTTGGGGGGGAATATATACGGCTGTGATTATAATCGAAGAGAATTCTCTTGGTAGATAATGCGGTCTACATTTGATTGTGAGGAATTCTAAATCAGGTGAACAGAAGGATTTGAGTTCCTGTATGTTTCTGTCATCACACCACGTCTCGTTAGCCATAAGGCATACACCCCGCCCCTCTTCTTACCAGAAAGTTGTTTGTTTCTGTCTGCGCGATGCGTGGAGAAACCCGCTGGCTGCACCGCCTCCGATAGCGTCTCTCCAGTGAGCCATGTTTCCGTGAAGCAAAGAACGTTACAGTCTCTGATGTCCCTCTGGAATGCTACCCTTGCTCGGATTTCATCAACCTTGTTGTCAAGAGACTGGACATTGGCGAGAAGAATGCTGGGGAGTGGTGCACGATGTGCCCGTCTCCGGAGTCTGACCAGAAGACCGCCTCGTTTCCCTCTTTTACGGAGTCGTTTTTTTTGGGGGGGGGTCGCCGGCTGGGATCCATTCCGTTGTCCTGGTTGAAAGGCAGAACACAGGATCCGCTTCGTGAAAGTCATATTCTTGGTCGTACTGATGGTGAGTTGACGCTGATCTTATATTCAGTAGTTCTTCTCGACTGTATGTAATGAAACCTAAGATGACCTGGGGTACTAATGTAAGAAATAACACGTAAAAAAACAAAAAACTGCATAGTTTCCTAGGAATGCGAAGCGAGGCGGCCATCTCTGTCGGCGCCGGAAGTCTCGCTACTGTTATTCTGACATTTCACATTCTTAAAATAAAGTGGTGATCCTAACTGACCTAAAACAGCGATTTTTTTGTTTGTTTTGTTTACTGGGATTAATTGTCAGGAATTGTGAAAAACTGAGTTTAAATGTATTTGGCTAAGGTGTATGTCAACTTCCGACTTCAACTGTAAATGCATTGTATTGGTGTAAGACAAGTTTCATCCATATTTCTTATATCAGTCCTTTCCTTTTAAGGGAAGAAGGGAAGAGAACAAGCACATGCTATGGTAAAAATGACTATTGAGACGCAGGGCTAATACTATGTATGGCCTCCGACCCATCAATGTTCAAGGAGCAGGCATAGTGTGAAAATGAATTTGACTGTTTCTAGTTGGGTGATGTTTGAATGGGTTTCATTTGACTTGATTTGGTCAAATTTTAGCCATTTTCTCACCTTTGCAGTCTGCAACAGTCTGAGTTGGTCTGGCGGGTGAAGAGCAAGTATTTGATAATGTTCGCTTGGACCACCATTTGAATGGCACGGGATCCTCCCTAAAGAAAACATATGCTGTTTCATTAAATCTACTGTTGAACAAAATGCCTTGAGTTTGGCCTTAAGGAAAAATAAATGAATTATGACTTTAGGAACTTTTCCTACGAGTTCCCTGTTTGAGGAAGATCCTTTACAGTATCGCTAATTTACCTTCCGAGTCATGGTTTAATTCTCGTTCCTAGTCTTGTACGGGCAGCTGTTTAACATTAAGTCACATTTAACACTAAACATTAAATCACCTTATTATGTGAGACCAGACACCTTGACACATCCTGAGATAATGGTGACACTGGTCTATAATTAAGTCTAACAGCAGCTGGCTAATGGTGTAACTGATTGATGATTTCACACCCAGAAAACAGCTTAGCAGTCTATCTCAGTTGATTGGTTTGGGCTAACCTCTAGTCTAGAGGGTCTCGACATCCGACTCACTGAAATTGGACAAAGAAGTTACATACCCCATTACCCAATGAGTGTGTGGAACCTAATCCTACTACAGTTAAGTAAGAGATAGGGGTAGGGCTACATTTGATTAATGAAGACATGTACGTGTAGCAGTATGGGTCTTAGGACTGAGGCGTCACAAGGAGGGGGGCGGCATTATTCCAGAACTACACAAGACCCGGGTCTCCGATTGCAACTGTTATATAACGGTCTGATCTTTTCAGCTTGTAGGAATATCAACAGTCCATCCTCTGTCTGAGATAACAACTGTGTCATCATCGCATTTATTTGACAGGTATAACTATCTCTTAAATTAGATTGGGCAAAAATACAGGGCGTGCCGTTGTGATTAGTTCATCACCTTAATGAGGCCCTTATGAAACCATCTACAATGCTGCCTACGGCTGTTGTAATTCTTTAAATAACCGCATTTGATTCTTCTGGGTATATGTAAAATAGGTAACAATTCTACATGGTTAGAATGATAGTAAACAACATACAGTGCTGCCATTTCATTCATACCTCTTCTAAGTTTGTTAGCTGGTTAGTTAGCAGCCTCCAGAATCTCCTGGCTAGCATTTATGGCGCAGGTTGATAAATCAACTATTGGATTTCAAATGGTTTTGATGCAACCAAACCCGAGGTATGCAAAACATTTGCTTAACTTTAAAAAAGTGAACTATCCCTTTTAATTCCTTCAATACTCTTTAAATAATTTGTTTTGATGGGAAGGGCAGTGTGTAAAGTATCAGCCATATCAATAATAACTGGCTAGGCATGCAGAAACTGGCCCAGTGTAAAGACTATGGGGACCTGAAAACACTGCGGTTGATATTGAATTCATTGGGGAAAGACAGAGCTTCCTAAGAACAGCATCAACTGTTGACACCATCAACCTGAGTTCATTAAATGATGCAAGTATTTTCATTATGATGACTATAAAAACATATATAATTAGCATATAGGGTTTTTAAAAAACGATTTGGTTCTGTAGGGGCAAGTTTTACTAGTCTATTCAAGTCAATTATCCTTCAATGATCAAAAGTCCACACTGCTACTCTTGACCAAAGTCTCTCCACCCTGTTTCAAAGTTCCCCTCCTCAACACTGGTTGTAATCCCAATAAATCGGTCCTTTCTTCTGAAGTGTGCACTTGTTCGCTTCATATTGAATGAGTGCACACTTCAGGAAGAAGGGGAGATTGAGACACACACACACTGTTTGTTTACTCACTCTTTCTGCCTCCAGGGCATAGGATAGGTTGGAGTAGGGCTCCCTGAATTTGAAGAAGGACTTCTTCCACTCATAGTTGAAGACGTAAAAAGTATTGCCGAACAGAATCTTCCTGAGGTTCTGAAAGACAAAAAAAACGTATCCTCTACCAGAGCTTGACATCTATTTTATATATTTCTAATCTAATCTCTACCTCTGTAATTCAACTCTAGGTAAATGTCTACTTATTTAGAGAGGCAAAAGGCAAAGGACAGTTTTGGAAAATGTCAGATGGGCTGGTCCATCTTTCGCCCAGTGGGCCTGTCTCAACTGGGGTTTTTATGCAAAAGTATCATTATTTGGCAAACAATGTGTTAGGGTCAAGGAAGAAAATAGGCCAATGTGGTGGCTTTAAGGACCAAAAAAATGGGCCTATTAGAAATGCCCGGCCTTTTTCTGGTCCCTGTCCGTCCATGCAAGATTCACATTCGTTTAGACTAGGGCTGTTATGGTGATCGTATTACCACCACACTGGCGGTCACGAGTCATGACCACAGTCAAATTCCACATGACCGTTTAGTCACGGTAACTAGGCTTCTCCAAGCTCTGATGCTGCTGATGGTCATTAGTAGCCTAAAAAAACTTTATAGACACTCTGGTAGAGCTCCATAGTTCCTCTGTGGAGATGGGAGAACCTTCCAGAAGGACAACCATCTCTGCAGCACTTCTGCCAATCAGGCCTTTATGGTAGAGTGGCCAGACGGAAGCCACTCCTCAGTAAAAGGCCCACTTGGAGTTTGCCAAAAGTCACCTAAAGGACTCAGACCAATGAGAAACTAGATTCTCTGGTCTGATGAAACCAAGATTGAACTCTTTGGCCTGAATGCCATGCATCCGGTCTGGAGGAAACCTGGCACCATCCCTACGGTGAAGCATGGTGGTGGCAGCATCATGCTGTGGGGATGTTTTTCAGCAGCAGGGACTGGGAGACTAGTCAGGATGGAGGGAAAGATGAACGGAACAAAGTACAGAGAGATCCTTGATGAGAACCTGCTCCAGAGTGCTCAGGACCTCAGACTGAGGCGAAGGTTCACCATAAGCACACAGCCAAGACAACGCAGGAGTGGCTTCGGGACAATTCTCTGAATGTCCTTGAGTGGCCCAGCCGGACTTGAACCCGATCTAACGTCTCTTGAGAGACCTGAAAATAGCTGTGCAGCTACACTCCCCATCCAACCTGAATGAGCTAGATAGTATCTGCAGAGAAGAATGGGAGAAACTCCCCAAATATAGGTGTGTCAAGCTTGTAGTGTCATACCCAAGAAGGCTGTAATTGCTGCCAATAGTGCTTCAATAAAGTACTGAGTAAAGGGTCTGAATACTTTTTAAAAAATGTATACATTTGCAAAAATTTCTAAAAACCTGTTTTGCTTTGTAGTTATGGGGTATTGATGACGGAACAAAATGTAATACATTTTTTAATAAGGCTGTAACGTAACAAAATGTGGAAAAAGTCAAGAGGTCTGAATACTTTTTTCCCCTTGCCCCTGTTCCGAGACACGTGCATGATAATGGTCCATTGAAAACGAATATCACACATACAGCATATTATTTAGTAGGCTATAGTCTGATCGGTGACAATATTAGGCTATCACTTGTGAATTATGTGTTATCACTTGCGAATGATTCCCAGTTTTTGCAGTAAAGCAAGAAACAGTGCATGCCTTTTGTTGCGACTTTTCCAATCATAGTCACACCTCATGTAGCCTAGCTCATAGGCCTATATGATAAGGTTTGTATCAAACTAATGTGGCCAAATAACAGCTTAACTGGCATACGTAGGCAGCGTAGCAGTTTAAAGTTTGGGGAAGATAATTTTCACCATAAAAATGCACCTTTATAATAAAGCATTTGCAGTCACTTTTGAGAACACATTTTTTTGCATTTTGGGACGTTTCCACTTATAGCCTACTGCCGTGTGTGCATTACTGTGTTTATAATAATAAGAAATAGACTAACAGTTTATCAACATTTTAAGCTAAACGTTCTGATCTGTTGCATCAGCCTCATTGCTTTGAAACGTTTTTTTTTTGATGCGAGTGGTTGTATTAATTTGTGATCTATCGCATCCCACGACTGTCCCAGAGTATGTTTAGAATATTTATTTTTCGCGCAGAAGGACAAGTTAAGCAATAGAATAGGTCAACTTTTGTATTATAAGGTATAGTAGTCTAGTGATGTAAATGTGGACAATGCTTCTAACATCTTCAATATGTGCGTTGGAATTCGATAAGAGGGACGCTCACAGTTGCTGATTGTCTTCACTTGTAGCCTACTTTGGAGGTTAGATGGCTGTGGGAACGACCCTATCTGAGAGCGCCTTGTGAGTGAGAGGTGCTTCAGAGCAGGCTGCTGGGAGAAGGGAATTAAAATGATTATATTCAGCCCAAGGGCACAATGGCCACATTGGCTGTAAAAGGCATGAGCATTTTTTTTATGACACACAAGGTGGATGCGCCGGGAGATTTGAGGCCTGGTGAAAATATTATCAAGTGCTTGTCAAATTGTGAATAAGAAACTGATGAAACTGATGAAGTGTGTGCAGCCTGCACAAGGAGCAGAGCTTATGCCTTTCATGCTACTTTTTTTCAAATCATCATTAGAGTCGCATCATGCAGACATGAATGCATTAGAATGTATTAAAAATCAAAACACATAGCCCAACGTTTGTATTGCAACTAAAGTTGCATAAATAACTCTAAATTAAGCATATATGAGGACGTGTTTCTTTGTTAACTGCTCAACCCCGAATAGCCACGTGTACACTCCCTCGGAAATCGTTTGGAGAAAATATTATTTATTTTTTATTCAGCTATGTTTAATTGTATTATTCATACTATAAAATAATGCCACAAAATTTTTTGCAAATTGAACTAGTGTAGCCCACCGCCACATGGCAAAGCCATATTAGGCCCTAACATAAGGACAACTCAGAGTATGCTATTCTGTTCTTCTGAAATACACAACATTTTCTTCATATCATAATGTTTCTTTAGCCCTGTCTAAAATAAATAATGGGTTTATTGTGATGGTGTAGTCTATTACATGGATTTATTACTACTTTTTGAAATGTTGATGTTTCAAAGGTCTGCATCAGTGGCTTGTAGGCTATACGTGGAAACCAGGAGATGCTAAATGCGTTTATGTTAATGAATGGTTAATTACCGTGAGACCGGAAGTTATTTGCTTGACAATCACCAGCTGACAAAATGTAATGACCTCCACAGACCTAGTTTTGACAGATGTCAACAGAGACTGTACAGAAAACAACTACTCAAAAACAGTTACCAGATAATTTGGCTGTAGTAAAAGACCTTGTTAACTTGTTTTCAGATGACCACACTTGCTAACTCAATCCATTGCTTAAGAAGACCATGAATAAATAAGGTCTCTGTATTGCTGCTCTTTTGTCTCTGGCACACACACATACACACTCACACACAGTGAAACACACAAACACAGCAATTGGAAGCAGCAGGTGTCAAGTGACCAGCTCATGTTGCTAGTGCAGACTCACCCCTGCTAACTCGGGTGTGATAGGGAGCCCTCCTAGGCTAGGAGAGACAGTCAGGGCCCGGGGGATAGAGTAGGGCACTGTCGATTGGTTGGTGTTTCCACAAGGCGGCTGTGCTGTGGACGGTGGCCTGCCTGTGCCATCCTCGCTTTCCTCCTCAAGCTTAGTCCTCTCCAGAGGCCTCTGCAGAGAGACATGACAGAGACCTTCAGAAAGATCCCACCTTATCGTTCACAATGTCCCACATTTTCCAACAACACACAATTCCTCTTCTTTGAGAAAGCCCCACATTCTTTAAAAGAGGTTCAGGCTAGGTGTCAATCCGCAGCACCCTATAACAGACTTTTAAAGGTAAATAACAATTGAGCTGACATGCACAGCCTTTACCGTGAGTGCGATCTCTGGGTAAATACCTTTCAAAGGGTACATTATCAGCAGTCTAGTTTGCTGCTCTATAACACTCCTTGAATTGAATCTTGACATTAATCCAACCAACAAGAACCTGCAATATGATAAGGTTACATGAATGAGATGATGGTAAACATATGGTTAAACTCTCTGCCGCTATGTGTCTCTCTGTCTCCATCTCTCAGCTGTCAACACAGTTGACCTCATATGGCTGTTTTGTTTGCCATTCAGTTTGGACACTGTGGCACATATACAGTGCCTTCAGAAAGTATTCACAACCCTTTACTTTTTCCACATTGTGTTGTGTTACAGCCTGAATTTAAAAGAGATGAAATTTAGATTTGTTCACTGGCCTACATACAATACTCCATAATGTGAAAGTGGAATTATGTTTTTTGAAATGTAAAAAAAAATATATATATATATATTGAAAAGCTGAAGTGCCTTTAGTCAATAGGTATTCATCAACCCCTTTGTTATGGCAAGCCTAAATAAATTGAAGAATAAAAATGTGCTTAACAAGTCACATAATAATTTGCATGGACTCATTCTATGTGCAAAATTAGTGTTTAACATGATTTTTGAATGACTACCTCATCTACCCCTCACATACAATTATCTATAAGGTTCCTCTGTCGAGCAGTGAATTTCAAACACAGATTCAACCACAAAGACCAGGGAGGTTTTCCAATGCCACGCAAAGAAGGGCACCTATTGGTAGATGGGTAAAATTTTAAAAAAAGCAGACATTGAATATCTCTTTGAGCATGGTGAAGTTATGAATTACACTTTGGATGGTGTATCAATACACCCAGTCACTACAAAGATACAGGCGTCTTTCCTACCTTAGTTGCCGGAGAGGAAGGAAACCGCTCAGGGATTTCACAATGAAGCCAAAGGTGTCTTTTAAACAGTTAGAGTTTGATGGCTGTGATGGAAAACTGAGGCTGGATCAACAACATTGTAGTTTTACTCCATAACACTAACCTAATTGACAGAGTGAACAGAAGGAAACCCTGTACAGCATTCCAAAACATGCATTATTTTTGCTACAAGGCACTAAAGTAATACTGCAAAAAAATTGGCAAGGCAATCACCTTTTCATCCTGAATACAACGTGTTATATTTGGGGCAAATGCAATACAAACCATTACTGAGTACCACTCTCCATATGTTATGGGTATGCTTGTAATCGTTAAGGACTGGGAATTTTTTCAGGATAAAAAATAAATGGAGTGGCGCTCAGCACAGGAAAAATCCTAGAAGAAAACCTGGCTCAGTCTGCTTTCCACCAGACACTGGAACATGAATTCACCTTTCAGCAGGACAATAACCTAAAACACAAGGCCAAATCTAAAATGGAGTTGCTTACCAAGAAGACAGTGAATGTTCCTGAGTGGCCGAGTTAAAGTTTTTTAACTTAAATCTACTTGAAAATCTATGGCAAAACCTGTACATGTGTAAGGGTGCATGCTGGTGGCAGGGAAGTCAGGCGCAGGAGATCGAACTTGGTATAAAACGGAGCAGTGCTAAAAAACTCAAAACCAAAATATACAAATAATACAAATACACATGGGTAGAAAAACCTGTTGCACACCAGAACATATCTTGCACAATGCTTACAAACAAACAATCACTGACATGGACAGTGAGGGGGAACAGAGGGTTAAATACACAACATGTAATGAATGGGGTTGGAACCAGGTGTGATACAAGACAAGACAAAGCCAAAGGAAAATGAAAAGAGGATCAGCGATGGCTAGAAGGTTGGTGACTTCGACCACCGAAAGCCCCCCAAACAAGGAGAGGGACCAACTTTGGCGGAAGTCGTGACAAATGGTTGTCTCGCAATGATCAACAATGATTGCACACCTGCGCCTCATGACACTCACCTGGAGTCCATGTTGTCGTAGCTGAATCAGAATTAGTTAGGTAACATAGATAAATAAGATGTTTTATTTACTTTATACTTGTCATTAGAATGTCTTCTTTTGGACTATACTGTTGGCAGTTGCATTTTTCTTTCTTCTCCGGGGAAAAGTCACTTGGGGCCCAGAGAGGGGAGAGGTCAGGCTTGTCTTTTACATGTCTGGTAATATGCAGAATATCAGAAAGGGAGAAGTCAGGTTTGAACATTGTCTTCATATTTTAATGTGTCTGTAACTATTCCTAAACCATGTGAAGGGCTCCACCATGTCTGTACTCCAGTCACTCCCTCCTTTTCCCATTGGGGGGAGGAGTATGGCAGTGTCTGGAACCATTGTATTACCCCTCTGATGTTGCATGAATCTTGACCTAGTATATGACCTAGAGGCCCACTCCCCTCCGTGAGCTTGTCCAGGAGGGGGTGTATTTGAGATGGTAGTATCTAGAATTGACAATTGATATATGCTATTGGATGAGGTAATGTTTTGGTACTATGAAGTACCAAGAACGAGAAGTAGAACCTCGTCTAAGAGCCCAAACTGAATGATAATTTATAGCTAATGCTATCTGGCTATGGGATACTCCTCTCTCAAGTAAAAGGCCCTTTGTGAAGTTCCTAAGATCTGTGGTTCGTCATGTGAGTTGAGAGGGGTGTATCTTGGCTATAAAAGATACTAAGTATTATTTTGTAAGCACTCTCAGAGAATTCATTTATAGACACTGAATACACATCTGAGAGTCAAAGGGCTATGGTGAAGCTCATGTTATTAAAGATGGACTTTAAAATATAACTCTGACTTGTGTGTGGTTTGTAAACTCTCCTCATTTAGTAATACAGGAAATTACCGCAACAATGTCTAAACATGTTTTCACTTTGTTGTTATGGTTTATTGTGTGTTGATGGGTGAGAAAATAAATATTTAATCAATTTTGAATTCAGGCTGTAACACAACATATGGAATAAGTTAAGGGGTGTGAATACTTTCTGAAGGCACTGAATGACCCAGTTCTATAGCATATCGTTGTTTTGTCATGTGACTGGATGGGGCCATACACATACTCTCTAGGAGTCTATACACACTCTCTACATGTAGTTGCCAAAAGGTATGCTGAGAAAGGAATGGAAGCAGAGAAAGAGAAGGACACACATAGAGACAAATATGTTGTGGAAAAGTTATGCTGGCTCCGGAGGGGACCAGCGCAGGGATAGTGGAGGTCAGGTTTGGAGTCAATTTAATTTAAATTCCGTCAATTCACATCCTGAATGGACTTTATTGCCAATTTGCGTTCTGAACTGAAACTAATTGGCCCCAACACTGCCGGAGGTATTTGTCATCACTCACATCCTGGTTCCTCTTTACCTCCTCTTGAAGGATCTCGATGTAGCCAAGTCTGGAGGGCTGCAGATCCCGGATGGTCTGTAGGAGCTCCTGGTAGTCTGTCATCACGCCACGGGGCCTCGACACCCTTAACCCTAACTACAGCACAACGATACCTATACTATACACACTCTCCACATGAAGTCGCCAAGAGGTGTGGTAGACAGGGAGATATATAGGGGAAATTAAAATAGGGAGAGGCAGAGAGCGAAGGATACAGAGAGAGATAGACGACAGAGGGAGAGATAGAGTAAGCCTTGCTGGGTGAGCAGTAAACGTATATGCCCCACCCAGTTCTCTCTCTTTCTCTTCTCTCTCTCCTCTCTCCGCTCCTGGTCTTTCCGAGGCAGATCAGGTTCAGTGACGAAAAGCCCTCCCCCCACCCCACCCCTCCACACACACTGCACCACGTTGTCTGATTGGATAGGAGTGACATGTGGTTATCTGAGAAGAGCATCTGCATAGGATCAGCTATCACACTGAAAATGTAAGCTTTAGCCTAACTGACTTATGCAAGAAGTGCAGGTGAGATGGGAGATGCAGGTGTGCAAGTGCTTATGGTCACAATATGTGGTTATGGATTCACAAAGAGAATGTCATACAACTAAGAATCTCTTTTAAATTGATTTATATTTATAAGTAGGCTACTGAGTGTACAAAACATTAAGAACACCTTCCTTTTATTGAGTTGCACACTCCACCCATTTTGCCCTCAGATCAGCCTCAATTTGTTGGGTCATGAACTCTACAAGGTGTCGAAAGCGTTCCACAGGGATGCTGGCCAACATTGACTCCAGTGCTTCCCACAGTTGTGTCAAGTTGGCTGTATGTCATTCGGGTGGTGGACCATTCTTGATACACACGAGAAACTGCCTTGAGTGTGAAAAACACAGCAGTGTTAAAGTTCTTGATGCAAACCAATGTGCCTGGCACCTACTTCCATACCCTGTTCAAAGGCACTTAAATATGTTGTCTAGCCCATACAACCTCTGAACGGCACACATACACAATCCATGTCTCAACTGTCTCAAGGCTTAACAATCCCTATTTAACCTGTCTCTTCCCCTTTATCAACACTGACATCAATAAGGGGTCTTAGCTTTAACCTGTAGTCACCTGGTCAGTCTGTCATGAAAAGAGCAGGTGTTCTTAATGTTTTGTACATTCAGTGTATATCTAAAACATTTTTAAACTGTTTCATGTATTTCAATGTATTCAACAAAATCACATTTCTATTCATTGCATTGGTGAGCAATGAATCCATGCCAAGGCATTTTATGGGAATGAAATCCAGATTCAAGAATGAGCCAAAGTTCATTTTGGCATTTTCAAGTTATTTAATGTAAAAGAAAACAGACAACTTACTTTAATGATACAATCTTGTAATTCCAACCTGTAAATAAATATGATCTGATAAGTTTAAAGTAATGTGCATGGTTTTGCTTGAATATATCTTTATGCACTAGATGTGTTAGGGCTATAAAACAGCATAGACTTCTCATAATTACTGCACAGGCCTATGGAATGACCCAAAGAAAACAATAATTTGAAAGGTGAAATTGACTTCTCCAACTTACCCACGGGAGTTGAAGATGTTTCTCCATTTGTCCAGCTCTAATATTTGTCTGAGGATGTCATCCAGCTCGGTGTTGCGGTTCACAATTTCGGGATCCATTTCCATCTGCAGTGAGGGACATAATAAAGCAACCAGTTGTGAACCCTGACATGTTGGAGGGAAATATTTAGGAGAATGCTGGCTCTGGTCCAGTGTGAGTTCCTCTATACTGACGGGACCAGAATACCAGCAGCGAGAAAGGTGTGCAAAGGCCAATTGACCGTGTTCCATCTTGACCCCCTATGGCTTCTGTTATCCTGTCAGTAGCAGTGACGTCATTAGGCCTGGGCTTCTAGGGCTTCAGCCTTTCCTCGTACCCCAAAAAATTATCATTTTTATTTCCGTCTGATGAGTTTCCATCACTTGCGCTATGCAGTATTACACGTTAATGACAAAAATAAATAATACAACATACTGCGCTAGGCAGTAGCAGACACTGCAAGAAGTCCCTGGAGTGACGTGATGCCTGCTGTGATTGGATGAGCATATAGCACAGAGCAAATATGGATATTCGGAACATCTTACGAAAGCAGTCGCAAAAAAGCGAGCAGGTTGAGCAAGTTGAGGCAGCAGTGAATGAGGTGGAGAGGACATAACCGTCAGAAAGTCAAAGTGCAGCAGAAGCAGCAGAGTTAGACACAGGCTTGTGCAGGGTTGGTGGTAGCTAACTAGTTAGTCGACCTCAACATAAAGGTTGGCTAATGCTAATAAGCTAGCATTAGCGCTCAGCATCCTTAAGCTTTTGCGTGTCACTCGGAGTTATTTAACAGTATATTCAGTGAATGGGCAAGCTAAGGTTGTTGATATAAGTCATGATATTAGGAAAATGTTTATTTCCAACAAGTGTATTTGATTGGTTTAATTTCTGTAGCTAGCTTGACTGGCTAGCCACATCGGTAGCTACTGGCTAGCTAGCTAGCTGAGACTGAAGAGATGATAACTTTTTTCCTGTTGACTGAAGCTGAACTACAACATAATATTTAAAGGGTAGGTAGCATAAACGTAACCACATGTAACATATGGATTTGCATTAGCATACGCTTCAAAAGTCCCAATGCAAAGTTACACCTCACTTTTCAATTTTTTTAGTTATTACATCAAACGGATTAGAATTCTGAAGAATGCCGAAGTCACGTCGGAAAATGTTTTTCCTTATTGCCTATAACATAAACTCCAACATAACTTAAAAAGCAACATTTCAAATTAAAACAAATAATTTGCACTCAGGACAACTGGTTTCAATTACATTTTCAGCAAATTTACAAGCAAAATACTTTAGGATTTTTTTACAAATCAACTTGCAAGGTTGCTAGCCAACTAGCCTGCTAACGTTGGCCCTACTAGACTACTAACGTTAGCCTTACCAGCCTGCTAACATTACATTAACACTGAATAAGTCATCCAGTTGCTATCAACACACAGTTGAAGTCGTAAATTTACATACACGTTAGCCAAATACATTTAATTTAATCCCAGTACAAATTCCCTGTCTTAGGTCAGTTATGAACACCACTTTATTTTAAGAATGTCGGAATAATAGTAGAGAATGATTTATTACAGCTTTTATTTATTTCATCACATTCCCAGTGGGTCATAAGTTTACATACACTCAATTAGTATTTGGTAGCATTGCCTTTAAATTGTTTAACTTGGGTCAAACGTTTCGGGAAGCCTTCCACAAGCTTCCCACAATAAGTTGGGTGAAATTTGGCCCATTCCTCCTGACAGCGCTGGTGTAACTGAGTCAGGTTTGTAGGCCTCCTTGCTCGCACAAGCTTTTTCAGTTCTGCCAACAAATTTTCTATAGGATTTAGGTCAGGGCTTTGTGATGGCCACTCCAATACCTTGACTTTGTTGTCCTTAAGCCATTTTGCCACAACTTTGGAAGTATGCTTGTGGTCATTGTCCATTTGAAAGACCAAGCATTGTCCATTTGCGACCAACCTTTAACTTCCTGACTGATGTCTTGAGATGTTGCTTCAATATATCCACATAATTTTCGACCCTCATGATGCCATCTATTTTGTGAAGTGCACCAGTCCCTCCTGCAGCAAAGCACCCCCACAACATGATGCTGCCACCCCCATGCTTCACGGTTGGGAGGGTGTTCTTCGGCTTGCAAGCCTCACCATTTCTCCTCCAAACATAATGGTGGTCATTATGGCCAAACAGTTATATTTTTGTTTCATCAGACCAGAGGACATTTCTCCAAAAAGTACCATCTTTGTCCTAATGTGCAGTTGCAAATCGTAGTCTGGCTTTTTTATGGCGGTTTTGGAGCAGTGGCTTCTTCCTTGCCGGGCGGCCTCTCAGGTTATGTCGATATAGGACACGTTTTACTGTGGATATTGATATTTTTGTATCTGTTTCCTCCAGCATCTTCACCAGGTCCTTTGCTGTTGTTCCTGGATTGATTTGCATGCTTTTCAACCGATCGCTGCCTGCACCCGCATGCCCGACTAGCATCACCACCCTGGATGGTTCCGACCTTGAATATGTGGACATCTATAAGTACCTAGGTGTCTGGCTAGACTGCAAACTCTCCTTCCAGACTCATATCAAACATCTCCAATCGAAAATCAAATCAAGAGTCGGCTTTCTATTCCGCAACAAAGCCTCCTTCACTCACGCCGCTAAGCTTACCCTAGTAAAACTGACTATCCTTCCGATCCTCGACTTCGGCGATGTCATCTACAAAATGGCTTCCAACACTCTACTCAGCAAACTGGATGCAGTCTATCACAGTGCCATCCGTTTTGTCACTAAAGCACCTTATACCACCCACCACTGCGACCTGTATGCTCTGGTCGGCTGGCCCTCGTTACATATTCGTCGCCAGACCCACTGGCTCCAGGTCATCTACAAGTCCATGCTAGGTAAAGCTCCGCCTTATCTCAGTTCACTGGTCACGATGGCAACACCCATCCGTAGCACGCGCTCCAGCAGGTGTATCTCACTGATCATCCCTAAAGCCAACACCTCATTTGGCCGCCTTTCGTTCCAGTACTCTGCTGCCTGTGACTGGAACGAATTGCAAAAATCGCTGAAGTTGGAGACTTTTATCTCCCTCACCAACTTCAAACATCAGCTATCTGAGCAGCTAACCGATCGCTGCTGCTGTACATAGTCTATTGGTAAATAGCCCACCCATTTTCACCTACCTCATCCCCATACTGTTTTTATTTATTTACTTGCTCTTTTGCACACCAATATCTCTACCTGTACATGACCATCTGATCATTTATCACTCCAGTGTTAATCTGCAAAATTGTAATTATTCGCCTACCTCCTCATGCCTTTTGCACACATTGTATATAGACTCCCCCCTTTGTTTTCTACTGTGTTATTGACTTGTTAATTGTTTATTCCATGTGTAACTCTGTGTTGTCTGCTCACACTGCTATGCTTTATCTTGGCCAGGTCGCAGTTGCAAATGAGAACTTGTTCTCAACTGGCCTACCTGGTTAAATAAAGGTGAAATAAATAAAAAATAAAAATTTGCACTTTTTGCACCAAAGAACATTAATCTCCAGGAGACGGACCGCGTCTCCTTCCTGAGCTTCCTACTATTGTTTGTACAGATGAACGTGATACCTCAGGCGTTTGGAAATTGCTCCCAAGGATGAAACAGACTTGGTGCACGGACCCGAGAAGACCTTTAATATGCAGCTATATTAGCCAGCCAGCTAATGTTAGCTATTTAGCCAACTAACGTTAGGAGCTCTTAGCCTAGCCAACCTTGCCAATCAGCACGGCTATGGTTGGCATGCAAGAGCCCTAATACTGGAGACCAGTTTGAACACAACATAACTAAAAGATAACCACAGATCCAAAGAGCAGAAATTTACAGATTAATGGCTCGGTTACCATCAGGGTAAGTGTCAGGGAAAATAGAATAGCTATAGTGAGAAAAATCCATAATAGATGTCAGTCAGCTAGCGTGCTAGCATTAAGCTAAGGTGTAAAAGTAACAAAACTCCCGTAGCCTACATCACAGAGAACATGCCGAGAAATTGACAAAACAAAAAGGAAAATAGACGAGGTACCAGAATTACACAATTAGAGCAAGCAGGTGTGATTTTCTTTGTTTGTTTTAAGCAGGTGTGATTTTTTATTTTGTTTTGACCCCATGGCAAGAAGGCAACAGAGCCTGCAGTGCTAATGGGTTCCCATTAGATAACACAGCCATGAAGTCCATGAAGAGCATGACGTGTGGCTAACTTTAGGCAGTTTGAGCTAGCTACCGAGCTAGCATACGAACTCGATAGCAAAGAGCAGGTCCGGCATATGACCTTGAAAAATAGTGCATTAGGGGTAGTTCCGAAGACATCCAGATATAAGTTAATAAATATGTTAAAAAAACAAAACAAACAGTAACTATGTTTGTTGTTATAGGTAACCAGATCGTGATATTTCTAAATCTTTGCCAACACATTGTGTTGTTTTTTTGTTGAGTAAAAACTCATGCTTCCTACCCTTTTTTAAAATGAGCAATGTAGAACTGACAAAACAAAATTAATCATGGAGGTCTTATAACCTAATCCATTCTAAAGGTAAACATGCGTGGCTAATGTCTGTTATTGTCACATCCTGACCTTAGTTCCCTTTTATGTCTCTATTTTAGTTTGGTCAGGGCATGAGTTGGGGTGGGCATTCTATGTTTTGTGTTCTATGTTTTCTATTTCTATGTGTTTGGCCTGGTATGGTTCCCAATCAGAGGCAGCTGGCAATCGTTGTCTCTGATTGAGAACCATACTTAGGCATCCTGTTCTCCCACTATGGGTTGTGGGTAGTTATTTTCTGTATAGTGTTTTTGTTGCACCTTACAGAACTGTTCGTTTGTCGTGTTATTGTTTTTGTTCAGTATTCATCTTTATTAAAAGTATTATGAATACCTACCACGCTGCACTTTGGTCCTCTTCTCCTTCTCCCGACGACAATCGTTACAGTTATTTCCATATAGGTTATGTAACTATTCGTTTAAAAAAACGACCCACTATTGAATTGGTGAAATTATTTCATTGAGATTTTATTTTATCACTCTTTTTTTATTCACATAGCGACTTAGTTTTCTATTGTTCTTGCATTGTCGAGAGGTTAACCTGCAAGTAAGTGTTTCATTGCACTGTGTACTCCATGTATATCATATTGGGATGGAAATGTTATACATGTGCTTTTCTTATAACTAATTTCTGTGTTCTATTCATGTGCTGTTCTAATAACCAATTTCTGTGTTTATGCAAGGGTCTGATTGAACTAATCCTTGGCAGTACACCCAGACCTTGTTTTGAGTACGAAAGACATCTCAGTTTACAGAGAAGAAGCCTTGTGAGGTATTGGTCTGTCACATGTTATGAACCAGTATTGGTCGGTTACATGAATGAAACACAATGGTAATGATGAATGATTTATACTAAATTATGCAAAAACATTGTCTGTGTATTGCCTTATATAAGACAACTGCTGGGACTGCCCCAGTAGAGCTTCTGATTGACATGTATACTATGGTGCATAGTGTTGGTTGGAACCTCTCCAGTGAGCTGATAATAAAGGATGATTCATTTAAGATTGACTTAGAGCGTCCCCGTATAATAATTTCCACAACAATTTGGCGTCAACAAACAGGATCAGGGATTCCACCTGTGGAGCATCCCAGTGAAGGTCTACATGGGAGACACCGGTGCAGCATTCCTTAGTGGGAAATTGTAAGGGAAATTCCCATCTGACCAAAGACTACGTGGAACCGCCCAGAACAGACTTTAACTGAGAGCTGCCTGGGGGAAGATACCTGATATGTGAACTTCTGAGGGACATATCTTCTAAATTTCAGTAAGTCAATTTAAACGACAAAAAAATGAAAGCGTGTAACACATAAAAAGGTACCCATAGTCTTATAGAGAGAACACTATTCACTAGTTTTAAGAGAAGACTAGAGCGAGGGCATACATGTACTGACAGCTGTCTTTAGGCATTTAGAAGAAATGTCTATGTGGTCTGCAGTATTTTTTCATACGGGTGTTATGTATATGTGTAGCAAGTAGCGACAAGAGAATTGTTGATGATGCACATAGGGTAATAAGCAGATTACAGAGATTGTTTGGGAATAGTACTAAATGAATGTGGATGTGAAAGTTGTGTGAATATGAAGAGGATATGAACTGAGTTTTCAAGTTCTGTGTGAGCTGATTTTTGAGGTTCTATGTGAGCTGATCTACAACGTTATCTACCTTATCTACAGGTAGAGGATAACATGTCTCAAAAATCTCATTTGAGATAACATGTCTCAGAGGATGTCTCGAATTACATGTCTCGTTAGTGATGAGGATAACATATCTCTGAGGGTAACATGACTCATTCTTTGTGATTACATGAGGATAACATGTCTCATCGGTGGAGTTTGATGTATAACGTTATTATGTATGTAGAGTTATGAAAGAAGTGAGTACTATTCCAAATATGCTGTTAAATAGACCAACTAGTCTAGATATCTAAATACCTGTATGAATAGAACACTAGTGTATGAGATAACTTTGTTAAAACCTCTTAAGGTATAGGGGGCATCATTTTCACTTTTGGATAAATATCGTGCCCAATTTCAACTTCCTGCTACTCATGCCAGGAATATAAGATATGCATATTATTAGTAGATGTGGATAGAAAACACTCTGAAGTTTCTAAAACTGTTTGAATCATGTCTGTGAGTATAACAGAACTTATGTAGCAGGCAAAACCCAGAGGACTAACTGTTCAGAATTATTATTATTTTTTGCCTCTGACTGTTCCCTGACATGTCTTTGCCAAAGGATATTTCATAGAAATCTGTTTTCAGTTCCTACCACTTCCACTGGATGTCACCAGTCTTTGGAATTTGGTTGAGGTTATTCATTTGTGCAACGAAGAAGAAGCACATCCTGGAACAACGTTACACTATTGAGAGTTGCGCAAGATGTAAAAAGGAACATGGTTTGTTTACTTGCTGTATTGAACACAGATAGCTCCGTCTACAATTTGATCGATTGTTAACATTTAAAAATACCTAAAGTTGTATTACAAAAGTAGTTTGAAATATTTTGGCAAAGTTTACAGGCAACTTTTGAAATGTTTTGTAGTGACGTTGCGGTTTTTGGCATCTGTTTTTTTCTGGATCAAACGCGTCAAATAAATGGACATTTGGATATATATGGACGGAATTAATCGAACAAAAGGACCAATTGTGATGTTTATGGGACATATTGGAGTGCCAACAAAATAAGCTTGTCAAAGGTAATGCATGTTTTATATTTTATTTCAGCGTTTTGTGTATTACCTGCAGGGTTGAAATATGCTACCCTCTTTGTTGACATTGTGCTATCATCAGATAATAGCTTCTTATGCTTTCGCCGGAAAGGTTTTTAAAATCTGACATGTTGGCTGGATTCGAGTGTAGCTTTAATTGAGTATCTTACATGTGTGATTTAATGAATGTTCGATTTTATATCATTATTTAATTTTGCCCCGCTGCATTTTCCCCAAGTGGGACGCAAGCGTCTCCTACACCATAAGACGTTTTAAAGCAATGTAGGAGTATTGTGTGCTTGACTAATTTACTGAACAGTAGATTAGCTCCAGTGTGAAAGCTGTGTTTTGATTTATTTTTTCTCCAAATGCTTTAAATATGGGTCATGGAAATAGTAAGAGCAGGAGGGACAATCCAAACTGGGAACCAAGGGGGCTCCGTAAAATAATGTCCAATACATTTAGTAGGGGGGGTACTTAACCAAACAGAAGATTGGACGAAATGGACATTTGGATATTTCCTAGCTGACGTGACACTGAGCACTGCTAAACTGTGAGAAGCCAACTTGAGAGAAAAGAGAGACATAACAATAAAGTGAAAGTGAAGTGGGACGATTTCAGAAAATGGGAGGGAAGCAGAAAATGCAGAGGATAAAGCTGTAAGAGGACTGATGGTAAAACAAGTGGAACTACCAGAGAGGAAAGAGGAGGATGAAGAGAAGAAGAAGAAGCCCTTCTCCTAAGGGAACCCTTTTGTGGGGGCCCCCTGGTATCCACCACTGCCGAATCCTCCACAAGCGGACTGAGTTTGTGGTCTCCCACACCTTCAGAACACATTTGTGGGTGGTCAGGTGCCCGGTGGAGGAGCGGGAGGTTGAGGAGCTGTCGGAAGAGCTGGAGAGGGTGCTGGAACGTAAGATAGAAGGCTACCAGCAAAAACAACAGGAATGGAAGAGAGAGAGAGTGAAGAAGTAAGCACTAGAGTACCTCAGAAGAGAACTGTAGAAATGTAAGAGACAAAAAGAGAAGAGAGAATGTAGAAATACAAAACGCAAATTAAGAAGCGCAAGCAGCAGGAAGAATGTCAGTCAAGAAGAAAGTAGCCAATGCGAAAAAGACGAAACAAGCAGCAGTGAGGACAGCAATGAGGAAAAAAACTGGAAAGTTACGAGAAAGAAGAAAAAGCATCCCCTGGGAATATATCCGATAATATGCTACCCAAATGATGATGGTGGTGGCATGTTGGAACTGAAGAGACTGGGATGTTGATGAAATTAAAGAGCTAGTGGGTGATGTCACTGACCCAGCTGATGCTGTAAAGTTCGAAGAAGAGGTAAAAACAATCATCTCCATGTACAAACCCACCACCATAGAAATTGAAGAAATACTCTGCCGCTGTTAAAAATGTAAATGGAAGGACTATAAACATATGTGGGATTGCGATGTATTAGTGGCTGATCATGCTGACCAGCTGGATGCAGTGTTTACAGCTATAAAGGCTGCTTTCCCTAAACACACAGAGTGGCAGAAAATCCATTCAACCAAACAGGTAACTGATGAAAAATTGAGTGACTACATGGAAATAGTAGGTACAGTCTTCCTCCAACACTCATGCCTGACGCCTGACCAAGACTAATACAGCAGCCTATTGTGCCAGGTTGTGGTGACAGTACGGAGACAAGATTTGAAGACATCTGTAACGAATGGGAAGCAAAACCACTGCCTGATGTAAAGCCATACATCATGCATTCAGAAAGACAGTTGAATGAACATGAAACTAAAGGACGGAAAGACACTGAAGAAGGCACAGCTGATGTACTACTGGAAGAGGAAGAGAATGAAATTGTGGTAACTGTGGACACTGAAGAGGCAGAGGAAGAGGCCGAGGGGCCCCTGCTGGGGCTGACGGAACGACAGACTGGAGCTGTGGGAAGCATTTCTCAAGAGATTGTCCTGAAGGAGGAGAAAAACAAAACGATTGGCCTTCCCCATCTGTTGGTGTACAGATTGACAACCCATTTGTACATAGCCCATCTATTAATGTAGCCCAAACAACTACCTCTCCCCCTACTGTATTTATTTATTTAGCTCCTTTGCACCCCCATTATTTCTATCTCTACTTTGCACATTCTTCCACTGCAAATCTACCATTCCAATGTTTATGTGTTTACTTGCTATATTGTATTTACTTCACCACCATGGCCTTTTTTTTGCCTTTACCTCCCTTATCTCACCTAATTTGCTCACATTGTATATATACTAATTTTTCTACTCTATCATTGACTGTATGTTTGTTTTACTCCATGTGTAACTCTGTGTTGTTGTTCGTGTCGAACTGCTTTGCTTTATCTTGACCAGGTTGCAATTGTAAATGAGAACTTGTTCTCAACTTGCCTACCTGGTTAAATAAGGGTGAAATAAATACAATTTGGAAGAGTAGGTCAAGGGGGCTACCAAACATAGGATGAGGTGGAAACAGAAGACACTAATGAAGAAAACAATGAAGAAGCAGCAAAAGAAACCTGTCAAGTGTTAAAATTGACCACCATGTCAACCCAAAACCTCCTGATTGACATTTTAGGTAATAACCATAAAATTGAATGTTTGGTGGACACTGGGGCCACGGTTTCTGGGGCTATCCGTTTTCCCCTCAAAGAAAACAATGCGCACAGTTGGAGCGTCTGGAATTCCCTCTGAAGAATGTTTGACCTTTCCCTTAGGGGGAGTGGGGGAGTGGAAATGGAAACACCAATTCCTATATTCATCTGCCTGAATGTATAAGTAAGAGATTCAATGTGTAAAATCAATTTATCTGTTGCATGTACTGAAGAAAGATTGTCATTGGGATCGAGAGAAAATGGAATCTCCCTCCGCCTAATGAACTGTTACTATGCTTGGCATTTAAATGACCAACATGTTGAGGGACAGCTGAGAGAGCAATCCCTCTCTTCACCACTGCATGCTAATTGGGAAGTTTCTGAACATTGTACTGCTGCTGTTGCCTTATTTTGAAGAGACCCTGAATACCAACAGAGATGGTTAAACCAAAAAGAGAAAGTTGAGATAACCATGAATTTGATATACAGAGGAGAAGACTTTGTAGTAGCTGGAGTGTTGTTGACAGATACTAAGAGAAGTCTGTATGAAGTCCCTGGCTCTGTTCCCCAGTAGCTTATCAAAAGCTCCTGGAAATCAATGGAAAGATGTGGGTGTTAACGAAACTGCACCAGTTGTGGTCGTTCCAAAAAAGCACCCACAGACCTTACAAAGCTCAGTACCCTCTTAGCAAAGAACCTGAAAAGGGTATTACTCCAATTCACAGTGAGTTAGTTGAAAGAGGTCGCTTTGATTCCCTGTCTGAATTCACCCTGTAACACACCAATTTTACCTGTTGGGAAACCAGCTGGTGATTATCGTGTTGTGCAAAACCTTAGAATAGTAAACCATGCTGTACATGCTAGAGCACCCCTGGTGCCTAACACTGTTACCATTTTATCCCAGGTGTAACAGTTCTCTTTAGTTGAAGGAGAGGCGGACCAAAATGCGGCATGATGATGATTCATGTTTGTTTAATAAAGGAAAACTATACATGAATAAACTACAAAACAATGAAATGTGAGAACTCAAAACAGCCCTATCTGGTGCAAACACAAAGACAGGAACAATCACCCAACAACACACAGTGAAACCCAGGCTACCTAAATATGGTTCCTAATCAGAGACAATGACTAACACCTGCCTCTGATTGAGAACCATATCAGGCCAGACATAGAAATAGACAAACAAGACAACCAACATAGAATGCCCAGATCACACCCTGACCAACCAAAACATAGAAACATACAAAGCAAACTATGGTCAGGGTGTGACACCAGGTGACTCCAGGTAGTTGTTGTTTTTCACTGATTGATTTGGCAAATCATTTTTTCAGTATCCCTGTGGCTGAAGAGTCACAGGAGTGATTCTAGTTTGCGTTTTTTGCGTTGTCTTGGACGGTAGTGCCCCAGGATTATGTTGAATCACCATTTATCTTTGCCCAAGAAATGGCTCAGAAGCTAAGAGGGTTTTGTTGCCCCTGTTGTAAACATTTTGGTTCAATATGTTGAGGATTTGTTGGTTTGCTCACAGTCAGAGGAGAGATGTCACGAGGACACTTGAGCATTGTTGATTTTCTTAGCAGAAAATGGTCGTAAAGTTTCCCCAAGTAAAATGCAGTTATGCTGGGCCTTATTTAGGTCATGACATTACTTCTGAAGGTCGCACCATCTCCAAAGATCGATTAGAGACAATTCAAGTTTTGCCTAAACCTGTTACTAAGCAGCACATGATGTCTTTGTTGGGTGTGGCTAGTTACTGCCGTCCTTGGTTGAAAGACAATGCAGAGATGAATACAATCCTGTTATGTTTGAACTATGGGAGAAAGATGGAGGCGAGTGAAATTGTGGTCTGGACGGATGAGACTGAGACGGCATTGGTAAAATTGAAACACACTCTGATGTCCGCCCCTTGCCTGGGCCTGCCAGACCATACAAAACCTTTTCATCTGTTTGTTTCTGAGACGGGTGGGTTTATGTCAGCAGTTTTGACACATGATGGTGTGGGATATAGACCTTTTGGTTATTATTCTAGACGATTCAAGGGAAGGGTTTCCTGTTTGAGATCTGTAGCGACTGCTGTTCTGATATTGTGGCTATGTCTCCCCTAACCATCCATATGCCTCATGCTGTGCACGCAATTATTACACAGGCAAGAACGGCTCATTTGACACCTGCGAGACTGCTAGACTATCAGAACATTCTGTTGACAATGTCCCATGTTACTCTGAAACGATGCACAATTCTTAACCCTGCAAATCTTCTCCCCACTGCAGAGGACAGTGAAGACCATGATTGTGACTTAAAAGCAGTTTGCTTGGCTAAAGCCTCCACCACCCTCAGGTAAGACACCTTACCAGCCTGTCCAATTAGAAAGTAAATACAGAATGTCTTGTGAGGCTAAAAAAGGAAACAGAAATGACTTCTCTGTCACTACCCCCTCTTACTGAATGAACGAACCAGTCACTGGAGTTTTGCACCTGCAGAACTTAATGAAATATTATTGTTAAACATGATCTGTGGGAGTACCCCTGTATGATGAAGTGTCATTGCATTCAAAGCACTTGTGAATGCAACAAGAAAAATAACAAGATGTGCCTCGTCCCTTACCACATGTGGAATATTTTGTAACCCAATAAAACAAGTAAACGCTATTGCGCTAAATTATATAACTAAAAATTTGTTTTGAAAACCATCAAGTCAGATAGTGTGAAATCTTTGATAGCTGACCAGGGCCTGTACAGTGTTATATTTCCACTTGAAATGTTGAAGTGTTTTGAGTTTTAGTTCCAACAATTTTCTTGAGGAGTTGCAACCACTTTTATTTGTCTTACCTAGTTGAATTACCATAATTAAAATGCCACTAGGCTACACTCCAAAATCTAAGTTTGTCTGATGTTTTCAGACCTCAAAGGTGGTCTTCTGTTGAGATAAGTCGACGTCCCAGGTTGTTTAGTAGCTCCAGTCATCACATCCCACAATCCAAAATGAATGGATTAGATAAGCACCACATACTTTTTTATGCTCATCTTTCCATTCATTTCGGGTTGAGGGGAAATGGGCATATAGCTGGTACGTGGATTCATCTTGACATTAGACTACTTGAATTATTGAATCTGTTGTTTAATGCAGAATATCTCAAATAAAAATCTGACACCCATTTTTCATTAGATACTAAGTCCGAAAAATAACATTCACTTCATTCAGCTCAATTTTAAAGTGCAATGAAGTCAATGCGATGATTAGGCTCTATTAAGATGCAATTTAGCATTCATGAATTAAACATGGGAAACACTTGTACTCAATTGAATACAGAATAAGAAAAACTTACCTTGAGTCTCAGTGCTACTATGTAGACTTAAAACAGCTAGGTGAGGAAGGCTCTATGACAGTCTATTTGTGCTGCATTTGTAGAAGCTTGTTGCTGGGGAAGAGTCAAGTTGAATGAAGCCTTTGAAGGTTTTCTGTCAGAAGGCCAATGTAACCTGGCAGTTTTTATGGGCACCTGTTGCATATTCATGACCACGTAACCACAGCCCCCATAGAAGACAACTTTGAATGGTGTTTGAATCTTGTTTGGACACTATTGCACTGTTTGGCACTGATGGGAGTGGCTCTTTGAATGTGCTCATGTATGTCAATGATGTTTAATGTGCATCAATGCAACATGTTTGTGCTGTATTGTATTACACACAGAAAACATCCCTTTGCTTTCCCTGTAGATGTTGTCGTACAAATTTACTCTCCTATTTGTTAAATTCCCTTTTCAGTTTTAACTTAAGATTTGGTCTGTCTACTGATGTACTTTATAGTGTATGTAGATATTGCCACATTGTGGAATTAAGGGAAAGAAATAAGACATTTGCCATTTTCTGAAACTCAACTGATTTAGAATAATCTGGAACCTCATAGTTCTGATAAAATGTACTTACAAATTTGATTCGTTTTTGAATATTCAGTGCCTTAGAAAGATGCTAAATAGTGAAATACAATGACTTGATCAATCAATCAAAAATAGCTATACTTCAAGGAACATTTACACAGATACTGTAGGTGGAGATTTATACAATTGTTCTTCCTACGACAGAGAATACATATACCTCGGACTTACACCAATAACAGCATATAAATCTACAACAAATCTAAGTAGCTCTACACATTTCATAAAATAAATGTTGTATTAGGAATGATCATCATTAAAATCATAAAAATTGGCACATCACATGATTCTGAATACATCATCTGATCAAACAATGAAGCAACATCTAAATCTGAGTAAGTAAAAACCAATATTCAGGGCTAAAGAAACTGCTTGGTTTACTTTATACAGCTGTGGTCTTTCAATACATTTCGGGGGCAAAATTGAAAGGCTACGATATCGTCAATCCATAATACACATGGTACCTATTCTGGTCAATCAATCGTGACACACTGTTGAACGGTCCACCTTCATTGATAAAGCTTTGGACTGCCAAGGGAAGGACTGCCAATGCACGTAAAAACACGATGGAGTGGAACCAACCAAGTCTCTGCTTTTCAACAGCTGAGTGAAATCCTGGCCTTTAATTGGCCCACCACCTAACGAAATACAACCAATTAACAACGGAAAGAAAAACAAGACCCAACTCACTCAAAGTTTCAAAACAGCTTCCCTAACAGAGATGGCCAGGGACACGTCTCCAGTTGTCGTCTGAAGGACTGACAGCTTGTCTGGATTTCGGAAAAGAAGCGGTTCAGGAGGGTCACATTTGCTTGGACCTTTCAACAGCACATGGGCACATAAAAGCTATGGCCCCAAGTCTCCCATTGAGACATGCTAATAGCTGAGGCTCAGTGTCACTATAGTGGGGGGGGCCCGGCAAGCGGCCACACAAACAAACAAAAGCCCTGGTCAGTACATGAGATCTGATGCCCCGGTGTTCACGTCCGACTCTTTGGCCTCCTGGAAGGGGAACTGGATCCCGGCCACACGGATCAGCAGGATGTTAAGGCCATGGACGAGGAAGGTGAGGAAGATGAGCCAGAAGGAGTGGTCAAATTGCTCTGTGAGCGTCTTGTACACAAACGTGCTCTCGTTGAAGTTGGCGATGTGGTCGGACAGCCGGTGGAGCTTCACCTCGGAGGCAAACAGAATCATCACCAGGCAGCTGCAGAGGCCTGTTCAGACAGATGGGCAGACCCACAGACGGACAGACAGACAGGCAATATTACACTATTACAGTTGACAACACTGGGAGATCAAATAAGAAGTCAAAGGCAGCCTAATGATCAGTTACTGTAAACACGTTCCTATAAGGCAGAATACTACTTCCTGCCCACGCCACATTAAAAGGAAATATGTGAACGCTACAGTAGTTGCAATCCCAAACAGGTTACCAAAACAATTCAGCTTTGGTCATTCACTGCAGCGAGAGATTAATTATCATGTGACATGTTTTACATCATCGTAAATATAGGTTCACTGATCAGATGAATCCAAACTTGCATTCTAGTGTTTAAAAATGTTTGTTCAGTTTTGCCCCTGAAACCTGGTAAGCGGTTTTAATTTAATAGGCCCGCTAAGGTAGGGTCTCAGTTATAGATAACTGAGAAATAACTCCTTTAAATGGGAGGTCAAGTAGCCCACTGTCCTGATTAAATAAATGGTAGGTTACCGGATACTGGTTTTAAAGCTGAAAAAGGCAAAATTAAAGTGACGTACAGCCAACCACTCATGGCTTGGCTGTTGTGTTTGAACGTCTCTGATATGCATTTCTAACTAATGTTGAAGTGTTGAAGGGCACCTTTGTTGGACCCCAATCATGTTCTCTATAGCAGTGGTTCTCAATTTGTTTTGGTTACTTTACAACAAAGTACATTTTGTTCTGTCCAGAGTACCCCTTTCATGTGCATTTTACCAGTAAGCGTATGGTCTCATGAGTCTTCTCAAGTACCCTCTGTGGATAGGCCAAGTACCCCCAAGGGGTACGGAAATGTCAAAATGTACTAGAACCACTGCTCTATTGCCCCGTTCATACCTGGGGCTAACATGCATCCTGATCTTGCCCACATTCTGATTGGGCCCACATTTTCAGAAATGAGTCTACACACTGTATCCACATCGTGACCAGAATTCCTGATCCCTTCCTGTATGCAAATTATTTGACAGCTTTTCTTGGAAAAAAATATTTATTCATTTGTTTTAAGACGCAATGGTGCCACCTGTCAATGATTTGAGGGCGGGAGAATGATTATTTAAATTATTTCAATGTCCAGATCCGGCTACACATATCCGTGCCTGACTACATCCGGATGTGGTCAGGAAGATCTGATCACAATAAGATCACAATGCATCTTTTAATTGTCTACACCTGTCTGAAAATGTGGGCACAATCAGAATGTGGACAAGATCGGAACATAAGGAGACATGTTAGAACCAATAAACGTGGTTCCTGTGTAGCGTACTGCGAGCTATTTATATCTGAAGATGGAATGCACGTGTGTAAAAGAGCTGTTTGCCTAGATCTACCTGTGATGTGAGTTATGAAATTATGACTTTTTTGTGCTTACAGCAGACAAAGTTCCAGAGGTAGAGTCCCAGGGGTCCGTGCAGGGTCTCGTAGGGACTACCAAAGGCATTGTACATAAAGAAGCCTGTGGCCACAGAGGAGAAGAAGATGAGCACTACGCAGAAGAAGATCACAGTGACGTGAAGACTGGCTGGGATGACGTCCACCAAGTTCGGAAAAACTACAAGGAGAGGGACAATATAGAGAGGTGTGGGAATGTTCTACAATTATTAAATAGTATTTTTTCCCCCCCACAACTTTCACGTGATGAAACACATGCATGCGTCTCTGTATTCTATTAGTTTAACGTGCAAGGCAGATGGAACAAACAGTCAGAGAACAAATCGTTTTTTGTTCATCTAAAATGGCCTCACCATGATTAGCAAGCCTGCCGGTCAAGCGAAAAGATAATGTGTGTGTGCCAAATCTCATTAGTGAAAAATTGCTGATGATTCACTCCATTGTGCTTGTGTAAGATGTGTTACTGCATTTACTGCTATTTAGTGCTACTTGCTGAGTTATAAGAGATCCCCTCTTATGAATGACCAATTAACCTAGTTGAAGGCAGTTGGGTTTCCCCTGTAAGGCTAGCCTTCATCATTTTGATAACAGGTTTCTCTTCACTCCATTTACATTTCTCTTTCTTTGTTTGATTTGAGTTTGTTGTTAACACTAAATAACAATGTTCTTCTGACATTCCAAAACGTGTCAACTTCATATTCATCATATGTGAAAACGGCGGATTTCTATGAAGACCAGATTTCTGTATGTCATAACTTAAGCTTACCAGTAGTTTAGACATCACTTTTACATCATCTGTTGTAACCTTTATTGGGATTTTAACCAACTCTGAGTTGGCATAGGTTAGTAAAGTTATGTCAAAAATGTTTACTGATAATGCGCCATTTTCAAATGCATTGGTGTTGGAGTAGTGCTGTAGATGAATGTGAAGTTTTAAAAATATTCCTTTGAGGTATTTCTACCCCCTGCGAGGGTAGGCTATGTGCACATTTACACGTGGCCATGTCTCCGTGACCCACATTTGTGTACAGGCTTACTGTATGTGTAGCCTAGTCTAGTATCAGATGTGAATGTTCAATGCATTTTTACAGCAGCATTATGCATCTCCGCAGCCTGTAAAACCATTATCATAAAACAGGTTGTTTGAATCCAGGATTCTGATTTGTTGACAGCAAGGAGTTATAGCACCACAATCGCGTATTCTCCGGGTAATGCCTGTTAACAGTTCCATTAGATAGTCGACTAGGCTAACATTTGTGACCAGATTCAAGATCTAGTATTTTTCTCCTACTTGTCTCTAGTGGGTTAACAAGCTTCTCAGATGTTAAAGAAGCATAACTTTCCCATGTTTCACCCAACTGTAGTGTATGATATAGCATTTTGATGTCTGTACTTTTATAAATGTTTGGTTTGCAATAGTTGGGGTTTGTCTGAACCTTGCCATCTGCCTCTCCGACCTGTGGAACAATGTTTCAGTTTTTTTGCGATTTACACTGTGCCACGCATATAAATGTGAAGAGACTGACAGCTTCTCTGAGCCAGGTGAATTCATTTATCAGGATCATTATAAACGGATATATCTCAAGAAATGTCAATAGAAACAAAGGTAAAACAAACGAAAGTGCCCATAGTTTTCTGTCACTTCAGTTGCTTGATGTGATTGTGCATTGTGTGCTAGCTTTAGTTGGTTAGCTAGCAAAGGAGATGTAGCTAGCCTGCAAAGCTACATGCCAATAGGTCATGATATAGAAAATGTCACAGTAAAGTGCAGAGCGTTCGATTAGCCTGCTGCTGGGGGGAAAAGAGACCCCCCAGTTCCGCTAAAACCATTGACAACTGCGTTCCATTTAAAGGATTGTTAAACTGTTAAAGAAAAACTGCACCTAAAAACAATCTTTTAATATTTGTTTCATTAGTCCATTGTTGACATAGTCCCAATTTTCTTTGCTTGTCAGCAATCAAGTTTAACACGGCCGTGGTACTACCCCCCGAGGTGCCTTATTGCTAAGATACTGAACAAAAATTAACACAACATGCATCAATTTCAAAACTTTTATTGAGTTACAGTTCACATAAGGAAATCCGTCAATTGCAAAAAATGAATTAGGCCCTAATCTACGGATTTTACGATTGGGAATACAGATGCATCTATTGGTCACAAATACCTTAAAAAAAGGTTTGGGCCGTGGATCAGAAAAACAGTTAGTATCTGGTGTGACCACCATTTACCTCATGCAGCGCGACACACCTCCTTCACATAGAGTTGATCAGGCTGTTGATTGTGCCCGGTGGAATGTTGTCCCATTCTTCTTCAATGGCTGTGCAAAGTTGCTGGATATTGGCGGGAACATGCTGTCGTACACGTCGATCCAGAGCATCCCAAACAGGATCAATGGGTGACTTGTCTGATGAGCATGCAGGTCATAGAATAACAGACATTTTCAGCTTCCAGGAATTGTGTACAGATCCTTGAGACATGGGGCTGTGCATTATCATGCTGAAACTGTGATGGCGGCGGATGAATGGCACGACAATGGGCCTCAGGATCTCGTCACGGTATCTCTGTGCATTCAAACTGCCATTGATTAATTGTAAATGTTTTCATTGTCTGTAGTTTATGCCTTCCCATACCATAATCCCAACACCACGGGGCACTCTGTTCATAACATTTTGACATCAGCAAACCGCTCACCCACATGACGTCATACACAGTCTGTGGTTGTGAGGCCGGTAGGACGTACTGTCAAACTCTTTGAAATGACATTGGAGGTGGCTTACGGTAGAGAAATGAACATTCAATTCTCTGTCAACAGTTCTGCTGGACATTCCTGCAGTCAGCATGCCAATTGCATGCCCTCCCTCAAAATTTCTGGGATCTTTTATTTCAGCTCATGACTGATGGGACCAACACTTTACATGTTGCGTTTATATTTTAGGTCAGTGTATAAACTGGTTACCAAGGTAATTAGAGCAATACAAATACATGTTTTGTCTTACCCGTGGTACACAGTCTGATATACAACGGCTGTCAGCCAATCAGCATTCATGGCTCGTACCACACAGTTTATAATGAGTCTTCTGGGGCAACAAGTAATGACAGAAGAGTATCTAATTATAGACAAGTTGACAAACAAATAACCTACCAAAATGTCAGAAATAAACAGAAACATATCTAAACTAGGCTTTAAAACAATCCTGAACCCCCAGTCAAAACTCTGTTCCGCCATCTCTGCCTCGGGCCCAGAGTTGCATTTTTAAATTAAGACATATATTAACATTGCTTCTCGCGTAATGTGTTCATCATTGTGACTTAACAGTTTATTGCAACTTATGCAATGCGGTTGCAATACGTGTGATTAAAATTGGTGCTGCGACTTTAGCTAAGGTTCATAGATTTGATGTTAATATTACCAGAAATTTTATAGAATATTTTTTCAATTTATTTTCAGATTCAGGAAGTACAAGGCAGGACAGCAGACACCAGATACTGCACAGCCAAGTGTGGCAGCATTTGCACAGAAAATTCATCATCCCAATTCTTGTGCTCTTTCTTCAGAGTTACCACTCACAGTAAAAACCCAAATAGAAATGAGCTGGAGTCCTTCCTCCTAGACTGCAGGCGGTACACTGGGCGGCATAGCAGAGAAAATAGCTAGCTATAGCTTTGATGAAATCACAGATGAATCGCATCACAAACAAAGTATCCTATTATCACAGATAACACATGAAATATGAAATGTGCATTCAAAGTAAAGCTGCCACAGCAGGAGGAGCACAGTAAAGACGGGAACCTGGACGATGAACACCTATGGGAGGATGTATCATGGGATGAGGTGAACATCAACCTCCGGAGATCCAGACGGTGACTCTCCTGTTTTGCTCACTTCCTACTGCTAGTGATACATGATGGGATGAAAGAAGTCAAGGTAATTTCATTAGCCATTACCAAGACATCAAGGTTCGATCAGCTGTCTGTCCTGTCTCCTGTCCTGAATAGAACTACAGCTCTCACTCTGCTTCCACTCGCTCTGGAAGATACTTATTTGAAGATAGGTTAGCCAGCCGTCTCGATGGTTCTCAGTGGTGATGAGAGTAGTAGTATATGTTGTTTTGAAGAATAGTAGAATGGTCCCACTTAAATTCGCTTTTCTAGATACTTTTCTTAGGACAGCTAATCAGCCGTACCAGTGATTGTCCGGGAGGTGATTTTATTCTCTACCTCGTGCTGAGATTTCAGAGTTCAAACCACTTTGGATGTGAGCCACAGCTAAAATGTCTCTCTGGTCTGATATGTACATTTTTAACCCCTGATTCTATACAGTTATTCAATAGGGTCGGTTTGTGAGGCTCTGACTTCACTCAAGGGGGCGGTGACTACTCACTTGTTATCGAAACAATTTCCTCTTATAGTTTCTAAGATCACATCCTTCTCTTAAGAAAAACACGAATCATTTTTCATACACAACATAGAGAATGGAGACTTCGTACCTGTAGTGTATATACACTTTTCAAGTGACAGTATTTCCTTTAACATTTTTAATATATCACAAAATAACAACCGAAAGGACATACATTTCTTTAGATCGTCTGAACATTCCCCACATTCTGTTAGAAATATTGTTCCAGTATTCACTTTAGAACATGTTAGAGTTTCAGCGGGAAAACCTGTGAACAAAGGCACATTCCTGTGTGAATTTTGAGAGGGAAATAGCTGAAAGTTCCAATCCATGATTTACAACAGTCAACTCCCCACCAACTCCCCTCTCTGCGGGGGAGAGGGGTTCTGGCCGAAGTCAAATGATATTTAATAAAACAAAAGTTATTGTGAACTCTACAATGTTACCACTCCGAGAATGAGAACGGTAAAAATAGACCTAATTAAGACATGCATACATTAACCTAAATTAATGCAACCAAATTTACTACTGGTGACATACTGTATGTAATGGGGAATTGGTACAAAAATAAAAAATCTATAAACTATTAACACAATAAAACTATGAATGTGCAAGAATTTGGCGGGAGGCAGCTCAGTGCATTCTGGAGGACTGAGCACATTCTGGAGAGACACCAATATCTTCAACATACACCCCTCCCCTTCTTCTTGCAACATTTCAAATTGTACTCAAGACATATTATCTTCACACGTATTTTAAATGCATTGCTTTTTCACTAACAGCCGCAAATTGCGGGCTTCCCAACTAGTCATATAGGCCTTGCTTGGGATTTGAAACAATCCACAGCTTTGAAAGAAACTAAATGGTCCTCGGTCTTGCTTGTCTTATATTACTTTACTCATTTCTGTATAGACAGGAGTAATTATAACATTTTGACAAATTTATTTCCATTTACTTTAGGCTGCAGTGGCTACTGAATCTTGTCCTATGCTTCGGTTACTACCCAGTGTGCAAACTCTGGCTGAAAATGTATTTATGACATCTTATTCTGGTCGCTAACTGGTTTAAAAGGGAAGATTTTTTTAAACATATTTTTCCTGACCAGAATATGACATTTTTCTGACCACCATTACACCAGTTGGTCATAACTGTGACTTCTATCTGACCAGCTGGTCATGATTCTGACCACTATATTATGTAGCCTACTGGTCATTGTTAAGACCTCATCATAACATGGTACTAGTTAAAGAATTTTGTAGGCTGTGATTGTAAATAAGAATTTGATCTTAACTGACTTGTCTAATTAAATTTAAAAAAAATAATGGACTACCTGACTACAGTTTATTACCTACACTCTTAGAATAAAGGGTCCCAAAAGGAGTCTTCGGCTGTCCCCATAGGAAAGGCCTTTTTGGTTCAACGTATAACCATTTTGGTTTCCATGTAGAATCTTCTGTGGAACAGGTCCTACATAGAACCCAAAAGAGTTCTACCTGAAACAAAAACAGTTCTACTTGAAACCAAAAAGGGTTCTTCAAAGGGTTCTCCTATGGAAACTGCCCGAATAACCCTTTTAAGTTCCAGATAGCGCCCTTAGAAAAAAAAAAAAGTGTGGTAAAACGTATTGCAGAGGATAAAGTTGGATATTGAAAACATTTCTCGTTACATTTCTGATTGTTTCCATAGTCACCAATTAAAGTTAATCTGTAACATATTCTTACATTTAAAATAGATCATGCAATGTAAAAAACTAAACGACATACATCTGCATACAGAAATCGTTTCATAATTCAACCACAGACATTACATGCAAAAAAAAAGACTGGGACAGACTATACAAAGGCCCATTGTTTTATTTGATTAATAATTCATTAGTGGTGTGATGGGGTAGATCCTCATCAAGTACCTCTGAGCACAGAAAGAGATCTGGAGTGTGGTGACCCTCTTGAAGAGTCGTTTGATGGGTCAGATCTGCAGTGAAGAGAATCAGCGTATTACCAACTTGAGATTTTAAAAGCAAACTAAAAAAGGACATTAATTGAAGAATATTTGTGGACTCAGCTAGCTAAAATTATTTACATGGTACTAGTTGAATCATTTTGTGGCAGTAAAAAAGAGAAACTAAATGCAACAAATTAAGTAAAAGAGGCAATATTATCTTGTTCAAAAGTTGTGTCTGTCTTATCACTCCTGCAACAAACATTGTTAGAAATGGGTGTAATCCGCAAATCGCTTCCTCTTCTCGGCAACTGCACACGTGTGTGAGTTTGAGTGAGTGACAGGGAGAATGAGCAAGAGAGAAAGGGGAGAAACTGTACATGACTCACCAACTTTACATGAATCAGGATCAAGGGTTTCGCACCTGAAATAAAAAAGGCCAGTTAAAAATAGGATTTTTTTTGTTGCTTTACCAACTTATATTAGAAGCCGTGCTATTTCAATTGGATCTAATTACACTACACTCTTAGTCATTTTTTCTCCAAAAGGGTTCTTCGGCTGTCCCCATGTAAAAGCCTCTGTGGAAAGGGTTCTACATGGAACCCAAAATACTTTTACCTGGAACCAAAGGGTTCTATCTGAAACCAGAAAGGGTTTTCATATGGGGACAGACGATTAACCTTTTTAGGTTCTAGGTAAGATCAGGCAATAATGGGCAGCTGAATAGCATGTCTCTTGGGGAATCCAGTCTCAATGAAAAAAAGATAATGACCATCAGCATAGCTAGTACAAATCTAGCTCTTACAAAGCTGGTTAGTAGGAATCAATACACACGGAATGTTAGAGTATCAAACCGAAAAATAAAATAAAAATACTTTTGCACACAACTTACTGTCATGGATTTATGGAAGAGTGGTTCTGCTCTCTTCCTTCCCTGGCGATGTGGCAGAATAGGTCACTGGTAACTGAGTGTGTGGCCAAGCACCCCTGTAGAGGCCATGCATCAGGTCATTGACATGTTTCAGGAACTGTAAATACAGATGAATCATGGTTAACACAAAGTTAGACTTAGACTAGCAAGTACATTGACTATGTTGCCCCTCAGCAATCTGGCAGTTAGGCAGAGAGAGACTGTGTTTTGCTGTCTATTTACATTTCTTACTCAGCATTACACTTACTCAGCATTACATTTCTATACTCATTCCCTTTGTTCCTTCCTCCATCCAAGCTAGAAGATTCCTGCAAAAAATGAGAATCAAAAATTGAAAAAGGCAGTTGAGAGGTATAATTTTAGAATGAGTGTTGAGGAAGAGCAGGGATAGGCAAAATGTATTGTATTGTCCAATAGAAAATACAAGGAAATCTGATGAATCAAGAAAATCTTCACATTCATATTGGGGGTACACGCTTCAAGAATTAGGATAGTTTACTGTCTCACACACATGCATGCACACAATGTTTCCTATATGTACCAATCTTTTCTGTAAATGATTGTGATTATAATCATTGTCAAATCTCACACAGAACACCGAATACACACACATAGCTAGCAGGACAATGTTGACATGACAATGTTTTCAAGTTATTGTGATCATCATCTCACACACAGAACACACGCATACACACATTTGCTATCATTAACTAAACCGATATCAAAATGTTGACTAGCTAGAACCAACACCTACAAAAGGTAAACATTTTAACTTACCATGTCCATGGAGGATTAGCCAGAGAGCTAATGTTAAATAGCTAGAAAATGTTTCCTTGAAATTCTTCTCCCCAAAAAACTGCCGCTTTACTTACAAAAGTAAAACAAGAATGCAGGAGAACAGGGACTACCATTTAGCAGTCAAATGTAAAAAATGGTGTAAATTTACAGAAACTGTCTATGTTTTCCAGCTATGTCTGTTCCAACTGCCATATGGAATTTTGACCAATGAGCTGGAGCAGGCTGCCTGCATGCAGATTGATTGCTGCTCATGAAGCACAGATTCCAATCTAAGTTTTAGCTGGAAAGGATATGCCTACCTCCTAAATTTAATCCCAGCCCCCGTCCCTGCAGGAGGCCGTCATTGTAAATAGGAATTTGTTCTTAATTAACTGACTTGCCTAGTTAAATAAAAGGTTCAATTATAAAAAAATGTAGCCAATGAAATTAAATACAATTACCAGACACATTATGTTAATTGCTTGAAAGCTTTAAGGAAAAATATAACAGTCATTTTCAGGGTGCAATTCAGGTGCAATAATTCAACTAATTATTGATGGAAATAAATGCAATAAAAATAGGGTTTGTAAATCCTGATGGATTGTAAACTCAGCAAAAAAAGAAATGGCCCTTTTTCAGGACCCTGTCTTTCAAAGATAATTCATAAAAATCCAAATAACTTCACAGATCTTCATTGCAAAGGGTTTAAACACTGTTTCCCATGCTTGTTCAATGAACCATAAACAATTAATGAACATGCACCTGTGGAACGGTCGTTAAAACACTAACAGACGGCAGGAAATTAAGGTCACAGTTACAAACACTTAGGACACTAAAGAGGCCTTTCCACTGACTCTGAAAAAAAAGCAAAAGAAAGATGCCCAGGGTCCCTGCTCATCTGCGTGAACGTGCCTTAGGCATTCTGCAAGGAGGCATGAGGACTGCAGATGTGGCCAGGGAAATAAATTGCAATGTCTGTACTGCGAGAAGCCTCAGACAGCGCTACAGGGAGACAGGACAGACAGCTGATCGTCCTCGCAGTGGCAGACCACGTGTAGACACACCTGCACAGGATCGGTACATCCGAACATCACACCTGCGGTACAGGTACAGGATGGTTACAACTGCCCGAGTTACACCAGGAACGCACAATCCCTCCATCAGTGCTCAGACTGTCTGCAATAGGCTGAGAGGGACTGGACTGAGGGCACGTAGGCCTGTTGTAAGGCAGATCCTCACCAGACATCACCGGCAACAACATCACCTATGGGCACAAACCCACCGTTGCTGGACCAGACAGGACTGGCAAAAAGTGGTCTTCGCTGGCGAGTCGCTGTTTGGTCTCACCAGGGATGGTGAGTTTATCGTCGAAGGAATGAGCACCGAGGCCTGTACTCTGGAGCGGGATCGATTTGGAGGTGGAGGGTCCGTCATGGTCTGGGGCGGTGTGTCACAGCATCATCGGACTGAGCTTGTTGTCATTGCAGGCAATCTCAATGCTGTGCGTTACAGGGAAGATATCCTCCTCCCTCATGTGGTACCCTTCCTGCAGGCTTACCCTGACATGACCCTCCAGCATGACAATGTCACCAGCCATACTGCTCGTTCTGTGTGTGATTTCCTGCAAGACAGGAATGTCAGTGTTCTGCCATGGCCAGCGAAGAGCCCGGATCTCAATCCCATTGAGCACGTCTAGGACCTGTTGGATCGGAGGGTGAGGGCTAGGGCCATTCCCCTCAGAAATGTCCGGGAACCTGCAGGTGCCTTGGTGGAAGAGTGGGGTAACATCTCACAGCAAGAACTGGCAAATCTGGTGCAGTCCATGAGGAGGAGATGCACTGCAGTACTTAATGCAGCTGGTGGCCACAACAGATACTGACTGTTACTTTTGATTTTGACCCCCTCTTTGTTCAGGGACACATTATTCCATTTCTGTTTGTCACATGTCTGTGGAACTTGTTCAGTTTATGTCTCAGTTGTTGAATCTTGTTATGATCATACAAATATTTACACATGTTAAGTTTGCTGTAAATTAATGCAGTTGACAGTGAGAGGACTTTTTTGCTGAGTTTAGTAGGATAGCGGTGGATGCATCACTGCCTGGTATGTCAACTGCTCGGACTCTGACCGCAAGGCACTACAGAGGGTAGTGCGTACGGCCCAATAAATCACTGGGGCCAAGCTTCCTGCCATCCAGGACCTCTATACCAGGTGGTGTCAGAGGAAGGCCCTAAAAATTGTCATAGCCTCCAGCCACCCTAGTTATAGACTGTTATCTCTGCTACCACACGGCAAGCAGTACCAGAGTGCCAAAGCTAGGTCCAAAAGGCTTCTTAACAGCTTTTACCCCCAAGCCATAAGACTCCTGAACCGCTAATCAAATGGCTACCAGGACTATTTGCATTTTACCCCCCTTTCTCTTTTAAGCTGCTGCTACTCTCTGTTTATTAACCATGCATTGTCACTTTAATAACTCTACCTACATGTACATACTACCTCAATTACCTCAACTGGTGCCCGCGCACATTGTTACTTTTATTTTTTTACTTAGCAGGTATTTTTCTTAAAACTGCATTGTTAAGGGCTTGTAAGTAAGGTCTGTAAGGTCTACACCTGTTGTATTCGCCACATGTGACAAATACAATTTGATTTGAAATAAAAGACTATGGTGGAAAATTGCAAGATGATGTTATAATGCTGTTATTGCATCCAATGGTTCTTGTATGCAACATAATAAGGGCTTGTTAGAACAGTCATCTGTGTGTGTTCTACTAGGAATGGGCCTCTGGGAGATAACACTGACAGGAGATTCATGGTGTCTTTTGGGTGATAAAACCTAAAGAGACCGCATTCCAGAGCATGAGTTAATGTTTCTGTTCTATATGGTACCAGGTAGAGATGACCCCAGGGCCAGACCCTGGTCTGTACAATGAAAGATAACTGTTGACACAGCAGATACTGTCTGCTGTGAATTATAAGTATCTTTCATACAAATCTTAACCTTGTGACCTATTCTATATATCTGTTGTTGGTCATGTAGGTTGAAAGGGGTGTATCTGGGCTATAAAAAAGACCTTTGTACTTTTGTCTTGGGCTCTCAACGAATCATCTGAGCGTGAATCATCGACCAGCCATCATTATAGTAGAGCACTCAATCGATTCACTTTATGTGTGTGTTGTATTGACTTGCTCCCTTATTAATAAGTGATTCAAGATTTAGTTTAAGTATAACTCTGACTTGTGTGATAGGTTTGTCTCCCCTCAATTGATAAAGAAATTAACCACCATAAGACATAGGTGGCCTACATGTTATTTGTTAAATTCTGAAATCAAATTTAGTTAGTCATAATAGAACGTCAAAACAGCATTCAGTGGAACAGAAGAAAATGTGCAGCACAATAAAACAGTGCAATTAGTTAACACAAACAAACAATTACCATTAGAAGCCACACAGCAAGCCACCGGATAATCTTCATTTAAAAGACATAATGTAATTGTACTGCAGTTTCACTGCATTTTAACAACAGTGCATTTTTGTAAGGATATCCTGTATTATTGTGCATGTTAATCTTACATGCTGGTAGCGTAGAACAATTGTTATGGAAGTGAATGTGCACTTTTCAATTCAGTGGACTGAAACTATAAAAAACACTGCATGTGAAAGCAAACACATTTATAGTGTTAAACTTCAAAATATGAAATATCCTTATTCATGTCACCGAAAGGGTGTTTTGGTGTGCACGCATCCGACATAACGCAATGCCACAGATATCTCAGGTTTTATCTTACATGCTGGTAGCCTAGAACAAATGTTATGGAAGTGAATGTGCACTTTTCAATTGGGTGGACTGCAACTACGAAAAACATAGCCTGTAGTAAAAGCAAAAGCATTTATAACATCGGAGATTCTCTAAATTAGGATTCATAAATTGGAGCTTTTAATGACCTAGCAAATTTGATGACTTGGAGGTGAAATATATCACATTTCTCTGTTTAAAAAAAAGAAGGTATTTCATCACATGATTAAAACCTCAAATGGCCCTATTCCTGAAAAAGTCAATCGGACCGGATAAACTGAAGTAGGCTCAGCCGAGTACCTCGGGAAGAGCTCGGTCCGCATGAAGCCCCCTGAGCCCCAGTCCCATAGTACTCAAATGGAATGGGTCTGAGTCAAGTGTGTTGACTGCACAGGAGGCTATTGAGAGTAGAAGGGCTCATTATAATGGCCAGAACAGAGCAAATGGAATGGCATCAAACACCTGGAAACCATGTACTTGATACCATTCCACTAATTCTGCTCCAATCATTAACACGAACCCATTTCCCCCAATTAAGGTGCCACTAACCTCCTGTGGTTGACTGGTTACAGTATGCCACGTGACCCTAACCCCTTTGGTGAGTTCTGCCAGCTATTGTTTGCCAAATGTGCTAAACTGAATCATGAAAACCCTGCTGAAAAAAAGAACATTACTCAAATTGATATAATTGTAATGGTTCTAGCGTCTTATATACAATGGGTGCATGGCCCACAAAGACTATGCACATGTTTATATAGATTGGTTTCTATTAATTGAGTAGCATTTAGATATGTTTTTTGGTTGAACTCCACACCAGTTATCAACCAAAATAAGACGTATTTTGCATGATGTCAAAAAGACATCGTATAGAAAACGTATTAATCTGGTCATATAATGTCCAGACCGGGTTTCAATTATCACGTCGTATGCCCAATGGGTAATTACATTATGTGTATTGTATTGTATTGTTAGCCTGCAAATACTTTATTATAAAATGTGAGTTTTTTTCCAACACCCAATAATTAGGCTATATTTTGTGCCAATGCTACCAAGATAATTTATGCTGAACATTCCATTTAATTTAGTAAAGTGGATCCTTACGTCACAGGGATAGGACTTAAAACAGGGTGTAGGCTATAGTAATTTGAATTATTAATGTAGTGAGTGACTACTCGTCTCATTGTTTACTTTTCATAATAGCAGTAATCTTTAAATACACCGCAGTAATCTTTAAATACACCGGTTTTCACAAACTTTTCATACAATTCACAGGGTCTTCTACTCACATGAAAATCTGAAGGGTCTTCCACCAAGTCCACATTGCTTCACTCTCTGTCCGTGAAAAAGACCATAGTTAACCCTACCGACAAATTTATCCAGCTCTTGTCCTGTGGCATTTACAAGTTGCGCCCCGGTTGTACACAACACAGTCCCCTGGACCCAAAACTGCGTCCCCATCGCGGCGGCAATAATGAGGACGCAACCGAAACTCAACACTCCGGCAACAGAGAATATAATTTTCTTTTGACAATTTGGCATGGTGAGTGTGAAAAAATCATTAGTCTGACCAGTCCATGGTGTTCAATTCATCTCCAGTTGGTAGCCAACTCCCAAATAATCCAAAACCAAGTTGCTAATGATCTGTGTTAGGATATTATGACAAGTGTCATTGAAATAGCTAAATGTGTATACCGTAGTGATGCTGTTCTAAAATGGCCGTTGCATATTCAATTACATTGATCGTCTTTCCCCCTTGCTCATTATCTCCAAGTAACCAAGGTTTTACATTTGGTAGAGTGCTTCTCGCTATCGTCGAGAAGTTTTTAGCACAATGACTTCTCAAAACCCGCCCACAAGGCCTGAATTTGCCCACACATTTCTTTTTCGCAGCAAAATGAGTTTCCACATTTTTCCATAACTTCAGAGGGAATGAAGGATTTATATCGACTTAATCTGTAGATGTATATCCCTGTTTGTACAAGATTCGTTTTACTGGGGGAGGTCGGGTAATGTAAATATGTCCACGAGCACAAAACACATCTGTAATTTTAATCCCGTCCGATTCTGCCTTGTCAGTAATTGTTACATGTTTACAACAATTCAACCCAGAGGCGCAACTTTGGTTTTAGAAGTTGAGGAGACATAATGAATACATATACTCAGTCGATATTTATTAAGTCTATATATATTATTTTTCCACATTTTTTTAACGTGACAGCTTTATTCTAAAATGTATTAAATAAAAATCCTCATCAGTCTACACACAATACCCCATAATGACAAAGTGATGACAGGTATAGACATTTTTATAAATATATACAAAAAATACCTTATTTACATATTCAGCCCCTTTGCTTTGAAACTCAATTGAGCTCCTGTTTCCATTGATCATCCTTGAGATGTTTCTACTACTTGATTGAAGTCCACCTGTGGTAAATTCAATTACACACTGCCAAGAGTGTGCAAAGCTGTCATCAAGGCAAAGGGTGGCTACTTTGAAGAATCTCAAATATAAAATATATTTTGATTTATCACTTTTTGGGTTACTACATGATTCATAGTTTGTTGTCTTCTCTATTCTACAATATAGTAAAAAAAATAAAGAAAAACACTGGAACGAGTATGTGTGTCCAGACTTTTGATTGCTACTGTAAATATTTTATCCAGTCAGATAAACACTTCAAACAGCATACCCGACCGCTCGGAGGCCTCCGCATGGTCCTAAAGCACACCCTTGACTATTTTTGTATCACATTCGAATGATAAAACTGAGGGGGCCAAAATGCAATTTCAGAATGTGGGGGGGGAGACATGTCCCCCCGTCCCCAATGAAAGTTGCACCCTTGCCTAAAATAACTTACTGTTGGCAAATCCAAAGTCCTCTGATAATACTAGTCCTGTGCAAATCAACATCCCTGTGTTTTGTGAGAAATGTCTCAGTTTGACAGGTATTGCTCGTGGTGAAATAAAATCTACAGTGAAATAAAACAATAATAACTAACCGAAACAGCAGAAGACAAGGCATATTGACATTAGAGAGAGGCATGTGTCGCCGAGGGATCATAGAGTCCAATGAGAAGCAATAGGGGAGTCAGGGAGCCGTTCGGTATTCGCTACTATGCTAGGTGAGCGGGAAGCACGGCGTTCAGAATACTAAAAGTCGGAAAAGTCTGAAACCACATCGGATGATTACGTCGGCAGACCAGTCGTGATAGATCGGCTGGGCTCCGTGTCGGCAATAAAGGGTCCAGGCCAATTGGCAAAATAAGTATTGTAGCCCACGAATTAGTTAGCAGGTATACCTCTTCGACAAGCCGGGAGATGGGCCTAGCTAGAGGCTAGCTGGTGCTTTGCTTCAGGACAGAGGCGTTAGCCAGGAGTAGCAACTGGGTTGCAGCTAGCTAGCTGCGATCTGGTGTAATGGCCCAGAGTTTGCGCCAGAAATCCAGTGATGTGGTGGAGAAAAGCAGTCCGATATGCTCTGGGTTGATATCGCTCTGTGTAGACTGGTAGTTATTGATCGAGCTGAAGCTGGCTGGTGTCCGAGCTAAAGGTGAAGACCGCTAGCCGTGGCTAACAGTGGCTAGTTAGCTGGCTAGTTGCTGATGGAGGTTCCAGTTATAACGTATAAAAATAGCAGGAAAGTATAGTTAGATCGTAGGTGGAAAGTGAGAGAAAATATATACGAAAAAAACGACTATTTACATGGGACAAGACAAACACACGTCTGACTGCTACGCCATCTTGGATTAGTCAGTAGACTTGATTCACGATGATGACTGCTAGCTAAGATTGTGAAAGTAAGATGTTGACATGATCAGTCCAATCAAAGCTACTGTACAAATAACGTGATTTGACATCTTTTCTGTGACCAATGACCTTGAGCCTTCTTGGAAGGGTACTTGTAATATAACTCTGGTAGGACCCAAATGGCAGACATTTTGGATGTCTACCCTTTTTTATTATTATATTTTTTTTTATTAACAACAAATTAATACATAATGCACACGAGGGAACACAAGCATACATAGATTACAAACAATGGACAATCGAGCTAGGGGGTACAATATCACATTACAATTACAAGGACCTTAACCTGGACATGCCTATATTTACAATTCTAACAGCTTTTTTGTTAGTAGAGCATTTAACCGTCTTAAAATACAGTTCAATTTCTTTTTGTAGGGTACGAAAATGTGGTTTTCTGTTTGTAAATTTTTACATTTGTGTATATGAAATTTGGCCAAAAGAATAATGAAATTAATTACATAAAAATGTTTCAGCTTATTTCTATTGTATGTAAAGAATCCAAACAGTACATCTCTCCACAATAGTGTAAAATCTTCATAAATGTGTTCAATTATAAACCTACTGATGTCTTGCCACAGTTTTCTTACATGCATACAATGCCAAAAAAGATGCAACACTGTTTTTGGGTGGTCATTACAAAAGGAGCAATTTGAGTTGATGTTTTCCTTACACTTCTTCCTATAGTGGTTGGCAGGATAATATTTATAAATAATTTTAAAGGAAACTTCCTTAATTTTGTTAACAAGTAGGTATGTGTGTGGCAACATACAAACTTTTTTCCAACAGATATTATCAATAAATCCATTCCAATAAGGAATGACATAAGGTATAGATACAACATCCTGCTGAAACAAGGATCCTATTGCTCTGTTGTTGAATGGACCAAAAGAGAAACAAATCTTTCCAACTGATGAGTCAACAGGGTCAATAGAAGGTAGGCTCTGAGGGTCAGGTCTTGACACGTTCCTGAATAACAGCAACACCTGAGGGAATGGCATCTAAAACAATTGCAAAATCTTTAGGTGTTACAGGGACCTTGTAAAGTGATAAGAATTCTTTATAACTGAGTAAAAGACCCTCTGCATTTACCAGTTGGCTCACCAATAGGATATTATTTCGGAACCAATATTCTAAAAACAGAGAGGTATTTTTATACAATATATCCCGATTATTCCATGTATAATATCTGTGTGGAGAAAAATTGTGTTTATAAATTAAGGACCATGACAAGAAAACCTGCCGATGAAAAGCAGAAAGTTTCACTGGAACTTTGTCAATATTATAAAACATCATGAAGTTAAGGCCACCAAAAGTAGAGAAGACATGATGAGGAATAAAATTCCAGATAGAAGCGGGTCTTCTTAGGAATAGTTTTATCCAATTGATCTTAAAAGTATTATTTAAAATAGTAAAGTCCAGAAAATTCAGTCCACTATTCTCATAAGTGTTCATTACAGCAGTTTTCCTAATGTAATGGGTACGGTTTCTCCAAAGAAAGTTGAAAAGCATCTGCTCTATCTCCTTGCTTATTTTACTGTCAAGATCTAAAGATAGAGCGCCATATGTTAGTCTAGAGATGCCTTCAGCCTTGGTTATTAGGACTCTACCTTTTAAAGATAAGTCCCTCTGTAGCCATTGATTTAGTTTCTTCTGGGGTTTTTTAATAAGAGGGTTAAAATTTAGTAAGCCTCTAGACTTCTGATCCTTTGTAATGGTTATGCCTAAATATGTAAGTTCTTATTTTACTGGAATACCATAATATGAAGGTGTCACACAATCTTTGACAGCTATGAGTTCACATTTATTAATGTTACGATATAGATCAGACACTTTGGAAAAGGATTGTATCACATTGATCGATATGGGAATTTGGTTAGCGTCTTTCAGAAAAAGTGTAGTATCGTCAGCCAGCTGGCTTATAATAATTTCTTTACCAGCTATGGAAATACCTTGTACAGGACTATTATTTAAAGAATTTGCAAGAAGTTGGGTGATTAATAAAAACAGGTACGGAGAGATAGGACAACCTTGCCTAATTCCTCTCTTTAACTCAAATCTAGGTGAGGTGCCATATTTCAATTTGATAGAGCTGTTACCATTTGCATAGAGAGTCTTAATAGCCTTACAGAAAAAATCCCCAAAGCCAAGTCTCTCAAGGGAGTGGAAGAGAAACTGATGCTCTACTGTGTCAAAAGCTTTATAAAAATCTATAAATTATATGAAGCTATCCTCAGTTATTAGGTCTGAGTAGTCAAGTACGTCTAATACTAGTCTGACATTGTTTGAAATATGTCTGTTCCTCATGAAGCCAGACTGTGTTGCATAAATGATTGCATCCAGGACTTCTTGAATTCTTTTTGCAAGTAGTAAGGCTAATATCTTATAGTCATTATTAAGAAGACAAATTGGACGCCAGTTATCGATGAGCAGCACTTCTTTTTTAGGCGTAGGTATCAGTGTTATTAACCCCTGACTCATTGTAGGAGGGAGAACATTGTTTTTAATACTCTCTAAAAAGACTTCAAATAGGAAGGGAGCTACTTGTTCAGAAAATAATTTGTAAAATTCTGATATAATTCCATCAACACCTGGTGATTTATTGTTCTTTAGATGTTTTTGATAGACTATAATCTCTTCAACTTTGATGAGTTCATCACACTGTTTAGATTCTATATCACTGATAGAGTGAACATTATTCAGTGAGTTAAAAAACATATCTGTGGATTCCTGACAGTACTTGGAGCCATACAATTTTCTGTAAAAATTGCTATAGTATTTAGCAATTCATTTTTGATCATCTGTAATAACACCATCAATGTTTAACTTATGGATAGTGTTATTTTTAGAGTGAAATGTCTCAAGCCTAAAGAAATAGGATTAATTCTGTTTTCCCTCCTCAATCCATTTTTTCCTAGATCTAATAAAGGCTCTTTCTGCTTTTAATTTATATATATTATCCAGTTTATTTTGTAACTCAATTAGTTCCATCTTCTCCTCCCCCAAGAGGTCGGCTGGGGACCTCTGAGAAAGGGAAGTTATCTTAATGATCACCTTTTCCTCCTCAGCTCTTCTGGTCTTAGCAAGATCACTACCATATTTTCTAAGGTATTTGGACACCTCAAATTTAAAGAGCTCCCAGTTCTTGCAATATGATTTTTCTTCACAAGCCCTTCCCCAAAAGTGTGAAAGCAGATCTTTAACCTCAAATTTAAAACCTCTCTCCATATATCAGTAAGATCAAACTTTTCCATAAAAAGTATTAAACCCAAATTCTGATTGGTTGGCCTACCTGGTGGCCATCTATCAGTTGAATTATCTATTGTAATGTTAAAGTCCCCTCCTATCAATAATAACGAATTGGGAAATTTAGATAACCAATGAAGTATATGTTTCTCTATAGATTCAAGCAACTCATCATTCTCATGTTTGGAGTTGTACCCGTAGAAGTTTACAGTAATGAGCGTAATGTTATTGTAACTGATCACAAGACAAATAAAGTGACCAAAGGGGTCACATTCCGAGTGTAGAATATTACCACCAAAGGTATTTTTCATTGTAGTGACACCGGCGGAGCGTTCAGATCCATGGGAGAGCCAAATATCGTTGCCCCACTGTGACCTCCAGAAGTTGGCATCAGCCAAAATTGAGTGAGACTCTTGAAAAAAGCAAAAATCTGTTCGAAATTGTTTAGCAAATAAAAATAAGGCCTTGCGCTTCACATTGTTTCGTAACCCCCTAGCATTAAGAGATAATATAGACAAAGACAAAACAACAAAGATTATATAAAAGTATAAACTGTAGTAGGATGAGTCAAAGACGTAGGAGCAGTGAACGTAAACGATAAGGAACCGAGATCTGCACCATTTAAGTCAATTTAAAGTGAAAATAGCTTATTCCATAACCTTTGAGCTAGACGTTATCTGGCTTTGAAATTGAACTCAACTGGAAATTATGTTCAAGACCAAACCAAGGGTTCTTGTAGTAAGAGAGCGGAAAAACCCTCTTTAATGTAATCAGGAACTATTCTGAGAAATAAAACAACAAATAATAATTTAAATAAAAGGGTACCTACTATTTTAAGTACATATGAAAACTGATCATAAAATAATTGAATAACAAAATGTTTTACATATAAATGTCCCTAAGACCTTTTTTGGAAATAAGTATTAATAACCAAATAGAACAATAACCGTGTAAAGTCAGAACAGACCTGTATGCCCTTTAAAACAGTATCTTAGTTACTGTATACATAAAAATAAATACAGCTTTCAATCTTCTTCGTAAGTTTGAACACAAAATAGGTCTTCTGGTCATACAAGAACAAACTAATAAATTGAAATACCTGAGTATTCCTGAAAAATAGTCACCTGATGCTTGTTAGGTAAACAACATAAGGAAAATGAGAATACCATGGCTGAAACCATCAACCTGTTCCTTCTGGTGAGATTTTAGGGAGGAATATGGATTTCTGAACCGTTGATGAAACCTTGTCCTCTGACGAAGTAAGCAACCTTCCCCTCATTTCGTGCTAAGTAAGGGATGTCTACCCTTACTTAAGGACTGAAGCTAGGCGATTGCGCAATGTCCCCATGAGTGACACAATACTGAGCCAATCATGGTGCAATGCTCCTATTTTCTGGTGGCCCGCCCCACCACCACAGAAAGCCCTGAGCTAGGCTGAAACACTTGCATTTTGGAGCTGCCTTACTCAAGAAAACAAAAAAGAGACCATGGTTGTATGCGGCTTTATTAACTCAGTTGTATATATATATGTTTTACATTGTTTGCAAACTGATATGTGACACGTATTAATGCCAAAATAACATGCAAGCCCCCCAATTAAAAACAAATAAACAAATATATAAATATATAAATATATATATATATATATATATATATATAATTTATTTAGTTGCTAAAAATGTGGGTCTCAAAACCGGTGGGGCTCTGCCTGCCCTTAGTATCTCTATTCCACTGCTCCTGCCATCTCTACACCATTACTGTCCATATCAGGCTTTGTCTATCTGATTTGCTCATTGACACTACAACATCAACAACCCCACTATTAAGTCCTTGTTTAGCTAGTACATGAACTGCCTCATTCCCCTCCACACCTAAATGGGCTGGAACCCAGATAAAGCTTGTCTGTATACCCATCTGTCTAACCCTGAAATGGGACTGCAGACTCAACACTGCACTTGAATTAGAGCAAATAACTACTATGTCTGGCTTGACTTCCTCCACCCACAGCAAGGCCAACAGCATGGCCATCCGCTCCAACGTTTATACAGCCAGATGATCCGTAATATATTTCTTGACTGCCACCCCACATTCCTGCACGGCAAATGCTGACCCAGTATGTCCTGTCCTTGGATCTTTTGAACCATCTGTGAAAATGGCAACAGAATCCTGATATACACAGTATCCAGATGTCTATTAAACAAATCAGATGGATCAACACCCTCCTTATCTTTCCATAATCTCCCCAACACTGCCACTGGAGGCGGGAGCAGCCATGGTGGATTCACAGGAATAGCTACCGTTGGACTAAACTCCCTTCCATACAGTCCCATCTCCCTCGTCTGGGTATTACTCACCCACCCAAAGCTTGTGTTCTGTCCTGGCTCATGTTCCCAGCATGACTGTAAAATCCCTTTCACAGGATGAGACACCCCATGTTACTGTAGGTTAACCCAATAATTCATTGCCAGTTCTACTCCTCCAGGCTATCTCAGGTTACAAACACCAACTCATTCTATGGAATGCAGTCACACTCACACAGATGATAGAGTACTCATCAAAGCTATTCGAAGCATGAAGAGTATTACAACATAATCTTGTAATTTTTCTACCATAGGGCTGCCGGACCATACTCTAAACTGCCATAGTCTATTACAGATCAGATCAATGCAACGTACATGGCCCTCGACGAGGAACGCCCAGCTGCACACTCCTTTATCAGACAGTCTATCCTATTTAGCACCTTACACTTTCCCACCACTCTCTCAATGTGTTTTGCCCAGGTCAGCCTAATGTCAAAGCACACCACGAGGAACCTGAGGGCCCCCACCCTCTACAAGTTTATCCCATATAACTTCAATCATACCTCATCTCCCACCTTCCTCCTGGTAAAGAACACTGTCAGAGTTTTCTCTACAGAGAACCTGAATCCCTACAACGCCTACCGCTCTACCACATCAATTGCTTCCAAATCAAATCAAATTTTATTTGTCACATACACATGGTTAGCAGATGTTAATGCGAGTGTAGCGAAATGCTTGTGCTTCTAGTTCCAACAATGCAGTAATAACCAACAAGTAATCTAGCTAACAATTCCAAAACTACTACCTTATAGACACAAGTGTAAGGGGATAAAGAATATGTACATAAAGATATATGAATGAGTGATGGTACAGAGCGGCATAGGCAAGATACAGTAGATGGTATTGAGTGCAGTATATACATATAAGATGAGTATGTAAACAAAGTGGCATAGTTAAAGTGGCTAGTGACACATGTATTACATAAAGATGCAGTAGATGATATAGAGTACAGTATATACATATACATATGAGATTAATAATGTAGGGTATGTAAACATTATATTAGGTAGCATTGTTTAAAGTGGCTAGTGATAAATTTTACATCATTTCCCATCAATTCCCATTATTAAAGTGGCTGGAGTTGAGTCAGTGTGTTGGCAGCAGCCACTCAATGTTAGTGGTGGCTGTTTAACAGTCTGATGGCCTTGAGATAGAAGCTGTTTTTCAGTCTCTCGGTCCCAGCTTTGATGCACCTGTACTGACCTCGCCTTCTGGATGATAGCGGGGTGAACAGGCAGTGGCTCGGGTGGTTGTTGTCCTTGATGATCTTTATGGCCTTCCTGTGACATCGGGTGGTGTAGGTGTCCTGGAGGGCAGGTAGTTTGCCCCCGGTGATGCGTTGTGCAGACCTCACTACCCTTTGGAGAGCCTTACGGTTGTGGGCGGAGCAGTTGCCGTACCAGGCGGTGATACAGCCTGACAGGATGCTCTCGATTGTGCTTTTGGTGACAAGCCGAATTTCTTCAGCCTCCTGAGGTTGAAGAGGCGCTGCTGCGCCTTCTTCACGATGCTGTCTGTGTGGCTGAACCAATTCAGTTTGTCTATGATGTGTACGCAGAGGAACTTAAAACTTACTACCCTCTCCACTACTGTTCCATCGATGTGTATAGGTGGGTGTTCCCTCTGCTGTTTCCTGAAGTCCACAATCATCTCCTTAGTTTTGTTGACGTTGAGTGTAAGGTTATTTTCCTGACACCACACTCCGAGGGCCCTCACCTCCTCCCTGTAGGCCGTCTCGTCGTTGTTGGTAATCAAGCCTACCACTGTTGTGTCGTCCGCAAACTTGATGATTGAGTTGGAGGCGTGCGTGGCCACGCAGTCGTGGGTGAACAGGGAGTACAGGAGAGGGCTCAGTACGCAACCTTGTGGGGCCCCAGTGATGAGGATCAGCGGGGTGGAAATGTTGTTGCCTACCCTCACCACCTGGGGGCGGCCCGTCAGGAAGTCCAGTACCCAGTTGTACAGGGCGGGGTCGAGACCCAGGGTCTCGAGCTTGATGACGAGCTTGGAGGGCACTATGGTGTTAAATGCCGAGCTGTAGTCGATGAACAGCATTCTCACATAGGTATTCCTCTTGTCCAGATGGGTTAGGGCAGTGTGCAGTGTGGTTGAGATTGCATCGTCTGTGGACCTATTTGGGCGGTAAGCAAACTGGAGTGGGTCTAGGGTGTCAGGTAGGGTGGAGGTGATATGGTCCTTGACTAGTCTCGCAAAGCACTTCATGATGACGGAAGTGAGTGCTACGGGGCGGTAGTCGTTTAGCTCAGTTACCTTAGCTTTCTTGGGAACAGGAACAATGGTGGCCCTCTTGAAGCATGTGGGAACAACAGACTGGGATAGGGATTGATTGAATATGTCCGTAAACACACCAGCCAGCTGGTCTGCGCATGCTCTGAGGGCGCGGCTGGGGATGCCGTCTGGGCCTGCAGCCTTGCGAGGGTTGACACGTTTAAATGTTTTCCTCACGTCGGCTGCAGTGAAGGAGAGTCCGCATGTTTTAGTTGCGGGCCGTATCAGTGGCACTGTATTGTCCTCAAAGCGGTATGTATGTATGTATGGCACATTTCTTCCCCTCTTCCATTACCCCATCATCTGCAAATAACGACCTCCCAATATCCGTCCGTACCTGAGAGTAAACCTCATTGGTCATGATTGAGAACAACCGAGGACCAATCACGCTCCCCTGAGGTGTACCGTTATCCACTAGGTAGCTGCCTGACAGAGACTTCACCACCCTCACCTGGATAGACCTTCCAAACAGGAAGTCCTTTATCCAGTTGTACATTGCTCCTGGGTCCATAGTTCCCCTCCCTTCCTGAACCCACTCTGATTTTATTTATAATTTCTTCATTTATTATTTAACCTTTATTTAACTAGGCAAGTCAGTTAAGAACAAATTCTTATTTACAATGACGGCCTACCCCGGCCAAACCCAGATGACGCTGGACCAATTGTGCACCGCCCTATGGGTCTCCCAATCACGGCCAGTTGTGATACAGCCTGGAATTGAACCAGGGTCTGTCATGACGCCTCTAGCACTGAGATGCAGTGCCTTAGACTGCTGAACCACTCGGGAGCCCCTGAGCCCCTAATGTGGCGATACTAACCCCCTGCTCTCCAGGAAATAAGTATGTTGTTCTGTAGTAATATGTTCCATAATCTTACATGCATGTGATGTTAAAGCTATTGGCCAATAGCTTGTTGGCCTCTTTGGTTCGTTCTCTGGCTTCCAGATTGGTATCACTACTGCCTTCTTCCAGTTGCCTGGTAGTTTCCCTTCCTCCCACACTCTGTTGTACAACACCAATACCTTATCCAGTGCCTCATTACTAAGATGGGCCAACATAGCACACCTCATCTTTCTCAGATGAAGTTAACCCAGCCTTACATACTCTCTCCCATGGTAAATGGTGCATTCAACACGGAATAAACATCCTCCCTCCTATCCAGCACTCCAGGGTTCTCCCCCCTCGTTCTCTCTCAGTCCCTCTGACAGATTTGCTGAGCTATGCATTTGGACAAACGCTTTGGCCATCATCTCTGCCTTCTCCTCATCTGTTACTGGCACATCCTCCCCACTTGTCAATACTGGATTATCACACTCCCTTCTGGCCCCACTCATCAATACTGTATTATCCCACGCCCTTCTGGCCCCACTCATCAATACTGGATTATCCCACTCCCTTCTGGCCCCACTCATCAATACTGGATTATCCCACTCCCTTCTGACCCCACTCATCAATACTGGATTATCCCACGCCCTTCTGACCCCACTCATCAATACTGGATTATCCCACTCCCTTCTGCCCCCACTCATCAATACTGGATTATCCCACTCCCTTCTGGCCCTACTCATCAATACTGGATTATCCCACTCCCTTCTGACCCCACTCATCAATACTGGATTATCCCACTCCCTCCTGGCCCCACTCATCAATACTGGATTATCCCACTCCCTCCTGGCCCCACTCATCATTATTGGATTATCCCACTCCCTTCTGGCCCCACTCATCAATACTGGATTATCCCACTCCCTTCTGGCCCCACTCATCAATACTGGATTATCCCACTCCCTTCTGGCCCCACTCATCAATACTGGATTATCCCACTCCCTTCTGACCCCACTCATCAATACTGGATTATCCCACGCCCTTCTGGCCCCACTCATCTTCTTAATCATCCCCCACACTTCTCCCACATGTGTCGCCCTTCCAATGGTGCCACAGAACCGACACCAACATGACCTCTTTGTTCTCCTCACCAGGGCCTGGGCCTGCTTATACTGAATCAGATGTTGGAAGTTGTGTGCCCTTTTCAGCACTCTAAATACCCTGTTCCTAGTCACCATTGCCCCACACTCCTCCATCCACCATCAGACTGCTTTCCTCCTCCTCCTGCCTGAACTCTTATAGCCTCAGTAGCTGCCCCACTAAACCTGTACCCAGTTATTCATAGGATCCACATACCCTCTTATATCCACCGATCCATCACCTGCTCACTCATCAGCTCCTGAAACTGGTTCCACTTTGCCCTTCCAAACACCAACCTGCCTACTCAGTCCACTGACACCTCCTCCTCTCTCAGCCTACTGTGCATACAGTAAGGATAAGGATCACTCCCTACTGTCGAATCCTCCCATACCTCCCACAGACAGATTCCTGCCGTTGCATTAGATACCAGAGTGAGGTCCAACGTAGAGTCTTTCCTTGTGGCTACATCAATCCTGGTCTTTCATTTAAATCAGATTTTACATCACTTGGCTATTTCCATCTATTCGTTTCCCTCCCCAGAGTGTGTTGTGGGCATTAAAATCCCCTCCCCCTACATCTCTGTCCATTACGAACCACTACATACCCTGTATGATAAACTCCGAAGTCGGTTTAGCTGGCTTAGCTGGCATATCCACAACGAACTGCTGGAACTACTGCCCATTAGCCAACAAGCTTCGAGCATTCCATTCCATTGTAGTATTACCACCATAACTAACATCCAGTAATACATTGAGGTAATCTCAAACCTCTTCCCATGTCATATCTCCGTCCACCTGCCCCGTAATCCCCGGTCTAGATGTGCCTACCCACGTAACACTTTTGCATTGACATCTTCCCAAATCAACTTTTATCACAGCCGTCAATCAACCTCATTGCCCCAACTCCCCCTTCCTCCCTAAACTTCAGAATCACTTTATGCTCCTCCTCACGTCCATGATCCCCTCGCAACTTATCTTGCCCTTCGCCCTTGGCACTCTCGACCTCTGAACTGCCGCTGGAAACTGTTGCTCTCCTCAAACATATTTTTGTCTTCATCTCCGGCTCCATAGACCTCTTGCTCCCCTTCAAACCCTGCTTTCTTTCTCTCCTTTATTTGTACTGATATGAACGTACTTGGTTCGCCTTCTTGTCAATCACTATCTCCAACTATATTTGACCCAGTCACAGCACACCGAGTAAAGTTTGATTGTTTGCTTATTCACTTTCAATCGAATTGCAGTATCTCTCTGCTATCTCCCCCGCAAATCTTTCTCCAGACAGGTGAGTGTTCTTCAAGCAGAGTCCTATATGTCCAATTCATTGCCATAAATTTTGTGATTGATGGAAGTTAAGTTGACCACATGACACACTGCACAAAAGCAGAGCCAGGTTACTGAACCAATAGTGTGGGCATTCCTACATCTGCAGGAACGCCCCCTCAAGCATCCCATTGGTTCCTGCCTGAACTCGTTCCTGCATGAACACCCCCCCAAGCACAACGTCTTCATGCTTGTTACACGGTCAAAAGGGAAATAAATGTATTAACCAGTAGACAGTGTCATTCGCCTGACGAACACCTGCCCCCACCGTCTGACAGAACTGCAGGAAAACAGTTTGCGAAGGACACTGTCTACCATGTGCTAGCTATCTTCTTAGCGACACTTTGTGCTAGCTTGTTAGTTAGCTAGCACACGGTGTCACCCAGAGAACCATGCCCAACAGGCATGAATGACTGTCTGCCAGTAGCCCGCGCCTCCCGCTAGCACAGCAGGCGAGAGACTGGAGCAGCATTGTGTGTTAGCTAACTAACTAGCTAGCAGTTAGCTAGCTAACTAGCTAGCACACAGTGTCGCCCTTGCCTCCTGCCTGCTGTGTACCGGACTAGTTGGCTAAGCTAGCACACAATGTCTTACAGGACATGGAGAAGTAGTAGTAGAGCACGGGGTCCAGGCAGAGATGCAGCACCACCAGCAGTAATGTGGACTCCTTGGCCAGGAAGAGGTGCCTTTTGGTCTGACAGTCTGGAGTGATGACCTCGGTCTGGGCTAGCATATAGGGCGTCCGTACCACGTGGTATGGCACGAAGCACACCACGTACGCTGCTGTCACCGCCATAACATTGACGGTGGCACGGCGAGCATGGCGCCACTGTTCAGGGTCATTCCTGCTCGCCAGCAACCTCTTTAGCACCAGACCGTTGGAATCGAGGACAGCCATGGACGCGTTGAGGAACAGGATGGTACAGAAGACCATCCAGAAGACGGCGAGGCCGTGCCAGTGGAGTCCCACCTGCTTCAGCTTGGAGCAGCTCAGGAACTTCCTCTCTGGGACGTCCTGGATGGGCAGGGCCATGTTGGGCACCATGATGAGGAGCACAAGTAGCCACACCATCACTGACATCAGCCTGGCGAAGCCCACCTCCTGTATACGGAACAGTCTGGAGCACTGGCTGGTCAATCAATCAATCAGTCACTGTTTAAAGTGCCTCTAATTCTAGCAAAACATTTAACAAAAAAAATGCTAATACTCCTTACACAATAATTAACAATAGTACAACATTAAAATAAGTTCAAAAGACAGTTTTGAAACCATAATAATACCTGATCTGCATGTAGCAGTCAACACTGACGAAGGTGAGGAAGAAGATGGACACATACATGCTGATGTAGATTACCACGGCTCTCACCTAGCAGTTGAAGACCATGAGGCCCCAGGGCGCCACACCCAGGTCTTTGGCCACCTTGAAGGCCAGGGCCAGGGTGAGCAGGAGGTCAACGGTCAGGAGATTGACCAGGTAGACATTGATGCTCTTCTTGTCATTGTAGCTGTGTAGGAACACCCAAAGGGCCACCAGGGCCACCTGTTGCACAACTGAGCAAGAGGACAAGTACATTAGTGTCTAGTTTTAGAAACAGACGCCTCACAAGTCCTCAACTGGCAGCTTCATTAAAGTGTACCTGCTAAACACCAGTCTCAACGTCAAAAGTGAAGAGGCGACTCTGGGATGCTGGCAAAAGAATACAGACACGGGTCAGAGGAACTCTCTCTAGAAGACCAGCATCACGGAGTCGCCTCTTCACTGTTGACGTTGAGACTGGTGTTTTGCGGGTACTATTTAATGAAGCTGCCAGTTGAGGACTTGTAAGGCATCAATTAGAGCTTTTAAAATTATAAACTTGGATTAGCTAACACAATGTGGCTTTGGAACACAAGAAGTGATTGTTGCTGATAATGGGCCTCTGTACGCCTATGTAGATATTCCATAAAGAATCTGCCGTTTCCAGCAATTTACAACATTAACAATGTCTACACTGTATTTCTGATAATTTTATGTTCTTTTAATGGACAAAAAAATGTGCTCTTCTTTCAAAAACAAAGACATTTCTAAGTGACCCTAAACTTTGGAATGGTAGTGTATATACTAGGCATGTCAGAGGAAGGCCCAAGAAAATGTCAAAGACTTCAGTCACTCAAGTCATAGACTGTTCTCTCTGCTACCACACAGCAAGCGGTATCGGAGCGCCAAGTCAAGGACCAAAAGGCTCCTTAACAGCTTCTACTCCCAAGCCACAAGACTGCTGAACAATTAATCAAATGGCCACCTGGACTATTTGCATAGATACACCCCCCCCACACACACACTTTGTTTTTGCACTGCTGCTACTTGCTGTTTATTAAACCCTACCTACATGTACAGTCGTGGCCAAAAGTTTTGAGAATGACACAAATATTAATTTTCACAGTCTGCTGCTTCAGTGTCTTTAGATATTTTTGTCAGATGTTACTATGGAATACTGAAGTATAATTACAAGCATTTCATAAGTGTCAAAGGCTTTTATTGACAATTACATGAAGTTGATGCAAAGAGTCAATATTTGCAGTGTTGACCCTTCTTTTTCAAGACCTCTGCACTCCGCCCTGGCATGCTGTCAATTAACTTCTGGGCTACATCCTGACTGATGGCAGCCCATTCTTGCAAAATCAATGCTTGGAGTTTGTCAGAATTTGTGGGGTTTTTTTTTGTCCACCCGCCTCTTGAGGATTGACCACAAGATCTCAATGGGATTAAGGTCTGGGGAGTTTCCTGGCCATGGACCCAAAATATCGATGTTTTGTTCCCCAAGCCACTTAGTTGCTCCATCATGCTGGAAAATGCATTGTTCATCACCAAACTGTTCCTGGATGGTTGGGAGAAGTTGCTCTCGGAGGATGTGTTGGTACCATTCTTTATTCATGGCTATTTTCTTAGGCAAAATTGTGAGTGAGCCCACTCCCTTGCCTTAGAAGCAACCCCACACATGAATGGTCTCAAGATGCTTTACTGTTGGCATGACACAGGACTGATGGTAGTCTTCTTCCTTGTCTTCTCCGGACAAGCTTTTTCCGGATGCCCCAAACAATCGGAAAGGGGATTTGTCAGAGAAAATGACTTTACCCCAGTCCTCAGCCGTCCAATCCCTGTACCTTTTGCAGAATATCAGTCTGTCCCTGATGTTTTTCCTGGAGAGAAGTGGCTTCTTTGCTGCCCTTGTTGACACCAGGCCACCCTCCAAAAGTCAACTAACTTGTTCCCCCGCTCATTGAAACAGTGTCGGTAGTCCCTATATATATATATATATATATATATATATATATATATATATATTGCCTTGTTATTGTTTTTTGTGTGTTTTTTGTCCATAGAAATGCAATGGTTCATTGGATAAGTCTAAAACGTTGCACTTACACTGCAGCCATCTCGCCTGGGCTGGAATAATACTGTTACGGTTTTCTAGGTGTGAAGGATAGTCGGACCAAAATGCAGCGTGTAGATTGCGATCCATGTTTAATGAACAACGTGAAACACGAATAAACACAAAACACCACAAAACAAAGAACGTAACGAAAACCGAAACAGCCTATACTTGTGTAAATAAATAAAGCGAATAGGAACAACAACACTAAGGACAATCACCCACGACAAACTCAAAGAATATGGCTGCCTAAATATGGTTCCCAATCAGAGACAACGATAAACACCTGCCTCTGATTGAGAACCACTCCAGACAGCCATAGACTTTGCTAGATAACCCCACTAGCTACAATCCCAATACATACACACCAAAACCCCAAGACAAAACACACCACAATACAAAAACCCCATGCCACACCCTGGCCTGACCCAATACATGAAGAAAAACACAAAATACTTAGACCAGGGCGTGACAAATACATGATGGCCTTTCTCTTGCATTTCTAAAATGATGGTACAAATGTTTTTGTATTTGTATTCGCTTTTACCAGATCTAATGTGTTATATTCTCCTATATTCATTTCACATTTCCACAAACTTCAAAGTGTTTCCTTTTGAAATGATATCAAGAAAATGCATATGCTTGCTTCAGGTCCTGAGCTACAGGCAGTTAGATTTGGGTATGTCATTTTAGGCAAACAGTGGAAAAAAAGGGTCTGATCCTAAGGGCTTGTAAGTAAGCATTTCACAGTAAGGTCTACTCCAGTTGTATTCGGCGCATGTGACAAATAACATTTGATTTGGTCATAGAGAACGCACTGATGGAGGGTGTCATCGGTGGAGTTTGTGGGAAGCGTCATCATCAATTGGGGAGTAGATAGTCTAACACAACATGCACCTTTGACTGATGTTGTGGCAGAATCAGAATGATTTAGGTAACATTGATAAATAAAATGTTTTATCAATGTTCATAAGTATGCTTATTTGGGAAAAGTTACTTGGGGCCCAGAGAGGGGAGAGGTCAGGTTTGTCTTATCTGTGAATGTGTCTGTAACTATTCCTAAACCATGTGAAGGGAAGTTATGATTAATGGGGAACCAGCTAGTTGGCTCCACAATGTATGTGTGCCAGTCACTCCTCTCCGTAAGCTCGTCCAGGAGGGGTTGTATTTGTTATGGGAGTATCTAGAATTGATATATGCCATTGAATGAGGTAATGCTTTGGTCCTAAGTGGTACCAAGAACGAGAAGTAGAACCTCGTCTAAGAGGGCAAACTGAATGATAATTTATAGCTAATGCTGTCTGGCTATAGGATACTCTTTTTTTTGGTAAAAGGTTCTTTGTGTAATGTTCCTAAGATCTGTTATTCGTCATGTGAGTTTTGATGGGTGTGTCTTGGCTATAAATGACACTAAGAACTGTTTTGTAAGCACTCTCAGAGAATTAATTTATAGACACTGAATTGATCTGAGAGTCACAGGGCTATGGTGAAGCTCATATAATTAAAGATGGACTTTATGATAACTCTGACTTGTGTGTGGTTTACTCTCTCATGATTTGGTAATACAGGAAATTTCCAAGACATTTGGCGACGAGGAAGGGATGTGAATCTTCACTCGGTGACCATTCCTGACAATCTAGGTAAATAAATTGTGCACGAGGGATCCCTCAAAATTGGGATCTTAGGGAAACCACACTTTGGGAACGAAGCAGATGGACCAACCTTTGATCTGAGAGGAAGCGAGCAGAGTGGATACCACATCTCGAACTGAGTTTTTTTTAAAGAAAGAGGTGAGCGAACCACACACACTTGAAGTCAAGTTTTTTTTAAATATGCCTCTGTTACGTATACTCTGAGAGTGAATTCCTCTGTAAGGAGGGCACCTTGGAGGCGTAAGCAGGGCCGAGTCAGAGTAGAGTAATCTGAGAGTTTGTGGACTCAAAGATACTCTGCCACTGTCCGGTTGCGAGTGACCAAGAGCTGTCCTGACACTGAATTGATCACAGTGGGGATTGGTGCGGTCTGTGGGGGTGAGGGGCCAGGGTGACTGTGTGTTCTGTGTGAAACATGGTACTTGGTGAAGCCCTATTGGAAGAAGGACCTCATTCTGTGTGTCTGTGAGATTGTCTAAGTGACCCTCAGACGTGGTGAATTCCAATTATTTTTAAATGTGCTAGCCAGGTATGCCCTGGGTTACTCTGTGTGAGTATTTTGTTATGGGATCACTAGGTAATATTTGTCAGAGCGTTCTGTGTGAGTGGGGTAGGTTGACTCTGTGTGAGTAACCTTTCAAGTATGTTCTGATGTTCTGTGTGAACGTCTGACCAGTTCTGTGTGAACATCTGACCAATCCTGTGTGGGTGATCCTTAAAAAGTTCTGTGTGAGTACCTAAGATTTTTTATGTTTTATATGGATTCTGTGAATATTTGAAATTATGATTAATTGTATGTGTGTATAATCAATTACTACAGATTTGATAAAGTAATGCTGAGAATAGAATTAGATACAATTTAAACCACCCGTTCGTAGACGTACGTAGGTTTTGAGTTGGTATCTTTAATGGATAATTTGATAAAGATGAGGGTGTAAGCACTATTAAACTAGTCTACAAAATCTTGGAAATTGAGCTCTGGAAACTGATTAGAGTGTGTCCACTTTTGGTTATTTTACCCTAACGATGTAACTATAAAACGCTTATTGGATTATCTCCTTCTGGGTACAACATTTGAAATAAAACTGCCCTTAACGTCTGATAATGTTTGATTTTTTCTTCCCAGCATGAGATAAATTGCTGGATTTATTGAATAAACTGTTTTCCATAAAGTTAGAGAGAATTCGAGGGAATATCGACGTAATTTATAATGTCGTACAAAGCCTAAAGTTTCCATCAAACTAATTATCATTGCGTGATGTAGTAAAGTAATTGAAATACGTTGCATGAGTAAACATAATCTACTTTTATTAAAAGGCGCAGGATCTGTTTCCTTGTGTAATAAATGTTGATTTTATTCTTTGATTGCTAATCTATTCATTTGGCATATGAGAATCATAGCCGGAGTAACGCTTGGACCATTAAAACTATCGGAATTGCCGATAGAGACATGTCCAGATTTTACGAATACAGACAATTGTAAAGTGGGTTTATTTGCGGAGAATCTTAGTCATTTACATAGTGCTGGTGGTATAGTGGTGAGCATAGCTTCCTTCCAAGCTGGAGCCCCGTGTTTGGTTCCCAACCAAGGCGTTAACTAAAATCTGAGTTTTTGATTGTAATTAAACTACTTGTATGGTTTGCCTGGAAAATGATGGTCGCTTGTGTTTGTATAAAATATAAAGGGAACGTTTTAAATAGCTTGTTTGGTTCAAATTGAAAGACTAATTCATTCAACTTAAAATAAGAGCGAAGCGACTCAAGACAGTGTCTGTTGCCTAAATGATCTGCTGGAATAATGTATTGAGAATTGAGTCGTATTTAAATAACTGTATCAATAGAGGAGACAGTTACCTAAATTAAAGAAATTCTAAATAATAGCGGAGAGATAATGGCGATAGAGAGGTGCCCACCGAAATGTTTTTCATTCTTATAGATTGACTGACACATGTTATAATTTTGGCGCTGTGTGTGTTATTTTTAAAGTCTTGGACATTTCATAAGTGTGAAGATGAAAGAGAAGAGAAAGTTGTAAAGTTTGGTTTTAAAGCTTTTGCCCACTGGGAAAAAAGAAATAGGATATGTTGAGCTGAAAGGGATTCAGGTGTGAGTAAGGAAACATTGTGATAATGTATTCTGGTGGTTATTGATTCTTGGTTTGATTGTTTAGGTAACACCATTGAATTTGAGCAGGAAAGTTAATGTAGTCTAACATTATAATCTGTTTCCATTATGTGGAACAATGTCAGGTCATTAAAGTTGATTGCAGGTTGAGTAGTTTGAGAGCCTGTTGGCAGAAGACTGAATGGGTATTAATGTTGAAAAGCAAGCTTGGGCCAAACTAGTAAGGTAGTATGTTAAGTGGGGGAGTATCATAGATTTTAATGATAGTTTTGTTAACTCTATAGTCAAAACAATTGCATATGTTTTGGGAAACTAGCTAGGTTGAATTTGGTTATTTGTGCTTTTCCCCTGATACATAGACATCTGTCTCAGGGGCATCAGTTGTTTTTTTTTAAGAAACATGCTGATTGTATTTTATTTTATTGAGATGTAAACATGAGTCTCTGAGCAATTTTGTCATCTGAACCATTATAGTAGTGAGTTCTTGTGTAGTTTGTTTGTTATTTGCATGAATTTATCACTGTATCATCTGCATACATTGGAACTTCAGACCCTGTACAGACAGAAGGAAGATCATTAATGTACGTGCTGAACAGTATTGACCTTTGGGGAATGAAAACTTTGTGGATATGAGTGGAAAAAAGTTTGTTTTGATTTTTACGCTGATGAGACAGCGCTAACTTTTGAAAGATTTTAGATTTGTTAAAAATCAGGATAGTTTTTACTAAATTTATATCAACAGGTTGAAATGATTAGATTGCTGATTAAAGGGGTTTGTTTATTTGTTACTGTTTATTGTTTATTTTAGATGTGGATTTTACTTAATTAAACAAATTTCCACGACACTGACAAAAAAAAATCCACATGTGGTTAGGTCATACAAATTTGAATAGTTTAGAAAACTGAGGCTAGCCAGCAAAACATAAACAAGTGTACTGCAGTGATCTTAGTACAACACCTATGAACCTTGTTTAAAAAATAATACTTACTTCAGATGTTACTCTTTCGTTGTGTCTGTTTGTTGGTTTTCAGTTGAGACACCGAAGTCACTGTCTGTTTAAAATGACATTACAGGAAGTGGTGAACACAATGAGTTTCATGTTCAATTTCTTTAGCGTATACACCCAGACGACACATCCTAGACAGTCAGTGACCTGTAGAAGGAAGCCGAAAAGATTTCCAATCTGAATCTCACCATTTTGTAGTTTGAAAAACAGTCTAACCATTTTTTAATTTTTTTTTTTATCTCAGTGTACCTAAGGAATACGTTTGCTTGACAGTATCTCACCATTTGTACAGCAGATTGAAACAAGTCCTATTTTTGGTTGAAATGTCCTATTTGACAGGTCTATTTAGCATTAGAAACTGAGATATAATCTAAGGCTTTAAAAGAGGATGCACTTTAATTGCATATTTTATATTTAGGTGTTACTATTTGCTCCAATATTGTTTTGGCATTCTGTATGTTGACTTCCTCTTGTAAAAGCCTTCCTCATACCACACAAAAACAAAAAGCTTTTTAGCTATATTATGTTATGCTTTTAAGGTTTTACATTTTGAGGACATGAAATTCTGTGGTGGGTTTCGGCGGTCTGTATCTGCTACAGGAACTGATGCACAGAAATAAGATGTGCTCAATAGAGAAGTGTCATTTCTGTTCCCTAATCTGTGCTTTTGATCACACATGGAAATTATGACAGGTACTCATTTCTAATGTGTATCATTTATTGGAGCTTGCTACAAATGCATAAGACACGAAGTGCACAGACACTAACCCTGGTGTTTTATATGGCTGTACGTGTTGCCATGATTTGATTGATTGAACGCACAATGATTAATATTGTACTTTTGTCAAAAACAATACTAGAGCCATTGACTAAGAGGACAATGAGTGTGCAGGTTGGTTGAATAGAGAGTTTGGGGACAGAAACAAGGCCAAGCAGTATATTTCTCCGTCTAAATCACTAAGGTAAACCACAGGTTACATATAGTCAGGTCAAGCTGTCGTCTGAGTTTATTATTCAAGGAAAAATTATAGCTGAGGTCGAGGCTCTCAGCCGGGCAAAATAGCGGTACAAGGAAAATAGGCAAATGTATGTTCTATCTAGACCAAAGCATGCCCATAGGTAACCCATTTCATATTCTGTATTGAGTAGAGACATCACATTTTTAGTTAGCCAATTTTAGCCTCAATATATGTATTTTATAATATATATTTATTTATGTTCCAGGCAGTTCCATTTTTTCCCCCCCAATACAAAGTTCTAATCATTTCTAGGTATGTGGAAGAGATGCTGGGAAAAATATATACAGTAGACAATGTACAATATATACAGAAATAGTTAGAGTAAACAGATTAGCAAAGGAAAACAGTTTTACGTGTATAGCATCCGATGAGTTTGTGGCAATAAATTACATTCAGAAGTTCCTTTACAACTGCCATTTTCAACAGATTCAACTGTACTGGCACATGATCCAGAAGGAGGGCAGTGCGGTGTGTCCTAAATGACACTGGCCCGTCTCGACATACTTAACGACGTCCTTGTCTGGGTGCATGGCAGGGTGGTCAGGTTCCCCTGGCTAATTCTCCTAGCTCCTGGTGGTGGGGCTGTACTGTCTGGCTGTGCCATTGTCGTACTAAGACTCCTCTGCATGCCCAGCTGGGCCCTGAAGGTCTTCCAGAAGATGAAGTAGATGAGTGGGTCCAGGCAGGCATTGAGGACTGACAGCAGCACGGTCAGTTACTTCAGGTAGGCCTTGCTGGCATATCCACAATAAACTGCTTGAACTCCTGCCCATTAGCCAACAGGCTTTGAGCATTCCATTGCAGTATTACTACCATAACTAAAATCAAGTAATACAAAACTCCAGCTTCGGCTGGTTGAGGTAATCTCAAAACTCTTCCCATGTCAATCCTGTCATACTCAGATGTTTCCCAGCCACTTTCACTATTAGCTGAATCCTCTCTGTTTTAGACTACTTTAGCAGTGCTATTGATAGCTAAACTTCACCAGCACTCTCTTATCTATGTACAGTTGAAGTCGGAAGTTTACATACACTTAGGTTGGAGTCATTAAAACTCATTTTTCAACCATGCCACAAATTTCTTGTTAACAAACTATAGTTTTGGCAAGTCAGTTAGGACATCTACTTTGTGCATGACACAAGTAATTTCTCCAACAATTGTTTACAGACAGATTATTTAACCTATAATTCACAGTATCACAATTCCAGTGGGTCAGAAGTTTACATACACTAAGTTGACTGTGCCTTTAAACAGCTTGGAAAATTCCAGAAAATTATGTCATGGCTTTAGAAGCTTCTGATAGGCTAATTGACATCATTTGAGTCAGTTGGAGGTGTACCTGTGGATGTATTTCAAGGCCTACCTTCGAACTCAGTGCCTCTTCGCTTGACATCACACAGCCGTCATACCGCTCAGGAAGGAGACGCGTTTTGTCTCCGAGAGATGAACTTACTTTGGTGCGAAAAGTGTAAATCAATTCCAGAACAACAGCAAAGGACCTTGTGAAGATGTTGGAGGAAACGGGTGCAAAAGTATCCACAGTAAAACGAGTCTTATACCGACATAACCTGAAAGGCCGCTCAGCAAGGAAGAAGCCACTGCTCCAAAACCGCCATAAAAAAGCCAGACTACGATTTGCAACTGCACATGGGGACAAAGATCGTACTTTTTGGAGAAATGTCCTCTGGTCTGATGAAACAAAAATAGAACTGTTTGGCCATAAAGACCATCATTATGTTTGGAGGAAAAAGAGTGAGGCTTGCAAACCGAAGAACACCATCCCAACCGTGAAGCACGGGAGTGGCAGCATCATGTTGTGGGGGTGCTTTGCTGCAATAGGGACTGGTGCACTAAAGAAAATAGATTGCATCATGAGGGACGAAAATTATGTGGATATATTGAAGCAACATCTCAAGACATCAGTCAGGAAGTTAAAGGTTGGTCGCAAGTGTGTCTTCCAAATGGACAATGACCCCAAAGTTGTGGCAAAATGGCTTAAGGACAATAAAGTCAAGGTATTGAAGTGGCCATCACAAAGCCCTGACCTCAATCCTATAGAACATGTGTGGGCAGAACTGAAAAAGCTTGTGTAAGCAAGGAGGCCTACAAGCCTGACTTAGTTACACCAGCTCTGTCAGGAGGAATGGGCCAAAATTCACCCAACTTGTTGTGGGAAGCTTGTGGAAGGCTAACCGAAATGTTTGACCCAGTTAAACAATTTTAAATGCAATGCTACCAAATATTAATTGAGTGTACGTAAACTTCTGACCCATTGGGAATGTGATGAAATAAAAGTTGAAATAAATCATTATCTCTACTATTTTTCTGACATTTCACATTCTTAAAATAAAGTGGTGATCCTAACTGACCTAAGACAGATCATTTTTACTGGGATTAATTGTCATGAAGTGTGAAAAGATGAGTTTATATGTATTTGGCTAAGGTGTATGTACAGTTAACTTCCGTCTTCAACTGTATATGAGATCTCTGCCCACCTGCCCCGTTATCCCTGGTCTAGATGCTCCAACCCATCTCTTCCTTGAACCTGTATCTCCCTGGACCTGGACCTCCCTCACTGCCTCACCATATGACACCCTTCTCTCCCCTCTCACTTGTTGCACCTCCGCTGCCTGCTTCATTGCCTCAAAAACCACCATACACCACACTATGAGCACCCCCACAGCTGTAGCACTTTGGTTGTACACCATTGACACAGTTCCCATACTCATGCTCCCCTCCACACCTGGCACGCCTCTTTCTCTCTTTACAGGCTGTTGCCACGTGCCCAAACCTCTGACAGTTAGAACATCTTAAAGGCTTGGGTACATAAGCCCTCACATAATAACTCATATATCCTGTGGTTACTTTATTTGGAAGTATCCTGTCCGTGAAATGCAACAGAATAGACGGGCTATCTACCCTCACTTCATCCCTTGTTGCTTGCCATCTTTGAAAATTCACTGGAACGCTTCTTCTAAAAATGTAACTTACCTCTTTAGTGCTAACACTCACAGGCACTCCTGTTATCACCCCAATGCTTGATCAGTCCAGCTGCTCAACACCACCTTACAGTTCCCTATTTGCTTCACTCTGAGCTTTTTGCCTCCACCCCATGTCTTTACAGAACACAAACAAGCTCCCATCTCTTAACCCTATTGTATTGACAACTTCCCCAATCAACTATTTTATCACAGCCGTCAATCTTATCGGACTCATTGCCCCAACTCCCCCTTCCTCCCTGAACCTCAGAATCACTTTAAGCTCCTCCTGACCTCCATGATCCCCTCGCAACTTATCTTGCCCTTCCTCCTCAGCACTCTCTACCACTGAACTGCCTCTGACGTTGGAAACTATATTGCTTTCCTCAATCATCCTTTTCTTCATATCCTCCATAGACCTCGTGCTCCCCTTCAAATCCCTACTCCCTTTCTCTCCTGCTTTGTTTTTTATGTTTCCCTCTCTCCCCTTTATTTGTACCGCTATGCGCGTACTTGCTTTGCTTTCTTCTCAGTCACTATCTCCTACCGTCTCTGACCCAGTTACAGCTGGGCTGAACTGCCATCACGCCAAGTAAAGTTTGATTGTTTGCCCATTCCCCTTCAATCGAATTGCAATTTCTCTCTGCTACCACCCCTGCCAATCCTTCTCCAGACATGTTCTCACGTGTTCTTCAAGCAGAGTCCTGAATGTCAAGTTGATTGCGCTTGATTTTTGGATTGATGGAAGTTAAATTGACCACATGACACACTGCACAAAAGCAGGGCCTGGTTCATGCTTGTAACACTTTTGAATGCAGGTCAAAAGGGAAATAAAAGTATTAACCAGTAGACTGTCATTCGCTCCCACCTGCCAAACACCTGTCCCCACTTTTGTTAACAGAACTGCGGGACAACAGGTGGCGAAGGACACTGTCTACCGGAGGCTGGGGCGACACCATGTGCTAACTAACTAACTAGCTAGGGTGGGTCTAGCTAGCTAGTTAGCAACACTTTGTGCTACTTTTAGTTAGTTAGTACACGGTGTCACCCACACCTCCCGTCTGCTGCATACCGGAGAAAACCATGCCAGACAGGCGTGGGAGAAGGACACTGTCTACCGGTCGCCCCTGCCTCCCGCTAGCACAGCAGGTGAGAGGCTAAAGCGACATTGTGTGTTAGCTAACTAGCTAGCTTGCTAGTCAGGGACACCGTGTGCTAGCAAGATATGAACAAAAGCATGAGATGAGCTATAAAACTTAGGGGGTGGGATCCTGCCCCATAACAAAAAAATTGTAGAATTGCAGGAAATTAGCTTTAAAAGTGAAACATTTTCTCTTAATCTAATGACAAAATGTGTAGAATACCATTATAAAACTAGACATTTTTCTCTGCACTGTGTCAAAATGTGTTGAAATGCAGGAATTTAGCGAAAAAAGAAGCAATCATCTGTTACTTTAATTCAGTGTGATCATGCAACAATGAAATGTAAAACAATGCAATCATAACATCACAACATCATGGGACTGCATAAAACACCTCACAGCGAAGAATCATTTTTGTCTAGGCCTACAGGCTACTCTATTGTAAAGTGGTTGGTAAAATGTTTTTCATACGGCGGTCATTCTCTGTTTCTTTATCTCTGTCACCCCCTCTCTCTCTCCTACTCCTTGGCAGTTATTGGCTGTAGCTTCAAGTCTTCACTGGCTTGGGATGGTGTTCGAATCCCGTCTGCTCCTCCTACTCCTGAACACCTCCCTGACCCTCTGTCTGAATGCCTTGGAGAAGTAGTAGTAGAGCACAGGGTCCAGGCAGAGATGCAGCACCACCAGCAGTAATGTGGACTCCTTGGCCAAGAAGAGGTGCCTCTTGGTCTGGCAGTCTGGAGTGATGACCTCGGTCTGGGCCAGCGTATAGGGCGTCCGTACCACGTGGTATGGCACGAAGCACACCACGTACGCTGCCGTCACCACCGTAACATTGACGGTTGCACGGCGAGCATGGCGCCACTGTTCAGGGTCATTCCTGCTCGCCAGCAACCTCTTTAGCACCAGACCATTGGAGACGAGGACAGCCGTGGACGCGTTGAGGAACAGGATGGTACAGAGGAAGACTGCGAGGCCGTGCCAGTGGAGTCCCACCTCCTGCTTCAGCTTGGAGCAGCTCAGGAACTTCCTCTCTGGGACGTCCTGGATGGGCAGGGCCATGTTGGGCACCATGATGAGGAGCACAAGTAGCCACACCGTCACTGACATCAGCCTGGCGAAGCCCACTTCTTGTATACGGAACAGTCTGGAGCTCTGGCTGGTCAATCAATCAATAAATCAATCAATCACTGTTTAAAGTGCCTCTAATTCTAGCAAAACATTTAACCAAAAAAATGCTAATAATCCTTACACCATAATTAACAATAATTATCAAAAGACAGTTTCAAAAACCATAATAATACCTGATCTGCATGTAGCAGTCAATGCTGACGAAGGTGAGGAAGAAGATGGACACATACATGCTGATGTAGACTACCACGGCGCTCACCTGGCAGTGGAAGACCATGAAGCCCCAGGGTGACACACCCAGGTCTTTGGCCACCTTGAAGGGCAGGGCCAGGGTGAGCAGGAGGTCAGCGGTCAGGAGATTGACCAGGTAGACATTGATGCTCTTCTTGTCATTGTAGCTGTGTATGAACACCCACAGAGCCACCAGGTTGGCAGCTATGCTGGTGAGAAAGACCAGGATGTAGAGCACGCTGAAAGGCTCCATCTGGTCATTGACAACACACTGAGGGAGGGTGTCATCGGTGGAGTTTGTGGGAAGCGTCATCATCAATTGGGGAGTAGATAGTCTAACACAACATGCACCTTTGACTGACAAAAAAAAATCCACATGTGGTTAGGTCATACAAATTTGATCAGTTTAGAAAACTGAGGCCAGCCAGCAAAACATAAACAAGTGTACTTGCAGTGATCTTAGAACAACACCTATGAACCTTGTTTAAAAAATAAATAATGAGAACCTTACTCTAAATGTCACTCCTCCGTTGTGTCTGTTTGTTGGTTTTCAGCTGAGTCACCGAAGTCACTGTCTGTTTAAAATGAGATTACAGGAAGTGGTGAACACTATGAGTTTCATATTCAACTTCTTTAGCGTATATACCCAGACGACACATCCTAGACAGTCAGGGACCGGTAAAAGGAAGCCAGAAAAATATTTCCATTCTGAATCTCACCAATTTGTAAACAATCTAACCATTTAAAAAAAATTTTTTTTATCCCACTATACCCAAGGATTACATTTGCTTGACATTATCTCACCATTTGTACAGTAGATTGAAACAATCCTATTTTTTGTTGAAATGTCCTATTTGACACGTCTATTTAGCATTAGAAACTGAGATATAATCTAACGCTTTAAAAGAGGATGCACTTTAATTGCATATTTTATTTTTAGGTTTATTTGCTACAATATTGTTTTGGCATTCTGTATGTTGGACTTCCTCTTGTAAAAGCCTTCCTCATACCACACAAAAACAAAAAGCTTTTAGCTATATTATGTTATGCTTTTAAGGTTTTACATTTTGAGGACATGAAATTCTGTGGTGGGTTTCGGCGGTCTGTATCTGCTATAGGAACTGATGCACAGAAATAAGATGTGCTCAATAGAGAAGTGTCATTTCTGTTCCCTAATCTGTGCTTTTGATCACACATGGAAATTATGACAGGTACTCATTTCTAATGTGTATCATTTATTGGAGCTTGATACAAATACGTAAGACATGAAGTGCACAGACACTAACCTTGGTGTTTTATCTGGCTGTACGTGTTGCCATGATTTGATTGATTGAACGCACAATGATTAATACTGTACTTTTGTCAACAACAATGCTAGAGCCATTTATTAAGAGTGTGTGTGCAGGTAGGTTGAATAGAGAGGTTGGGGACAGAAACAAGGCCAAACAATATATTTCTCCGTCTAAATCACTAAGGTAAACCACAGGTTACATATAGTCAAGCTGTCGTCTGAGTTTATCAGGAAAATTTAAGTCTGAGGTCTAGGCTCTCAAACAGGGCAAAATAGCAGTACAAGGCAAATAGGCAAATGTATGTTCTATCTATACCAAAGGATGCCCATAGGTAACCCATGTCATATTCTGTATTGAGTAGAGACATCAAATTAGCACATTTTAGTCTCCAAAACAAGTATTGACATTCTAGGCAGTTTATCTTTTTTTCCCCAATACAAAGTTCAAATAATTTCTAGTAGATAGAAAATGTACCAGAGGAGGGCAGTGCGGTGTGTCCTAAATTACACTGGCCCGTCTCGACATGCTGAACGACGTCCTTGTCTGGGTGCATGGCAGGGTGGTCAGGTTCCCCTGGCTAATTCTCCTAGCTCCTGGCGGTGGGGCTGTACTGTCTGGCTGTGCCATTGTTATACTAAGACGCCTCTGCATGCCCAGCTGGGCCCTGAAGGTCTTACAGAAGATGAAGTAGATGAGTGGGTCCAGGCAGGCATTGAGGACTGACAGCAGCACTGTCAGTTCCTTCATGTAGTAGAAGGCCTGATGCCAGTAACACCTGTGCAAGAAGGGCCGGATGAAGGCGTAGGGCAGGCGCACCAGGTGGTACGGCACAAAGCACACGCAGAACATAGTGACCAGAACTAGCATGTTTCTCTTGGAGCGGCTGAGGTTCCTTCCGGATCCACAGGAAGGATGTTTCTGCTGGTTCAGCTGCGCCTGTTGCAGCCTGAGGATGGTGCCCCAGTAGAAGAAGACGAGGGAAAACAGAACAAAGAGGAAGATGGCGGCCGAGAAACTGTGGATTATCTTGTAGAGCAGTAGAAGCTGGGTGCTGTGGAGGGAGTCGCAGCCTATGGTACCGGGGATGAGATCTGCACCCCAAGTGGTGAGGAGGGATACGGTCAGGTACGCAGATGATGAAGCCAGAAGGGTGACCCAGGTTGCCATGGAGATGTAGTGGGCAGCGCGCACCGTTTGCAGGGTGTGGGTCTCCAGAGGACGGACGATCTTCAGGTACCTGTAGGCAGTAGGATGGCTTAGCAGGGGTAAGAGGAATTGAGAACTTACTCATTACTGAGTCTTACTGATGTTGTATTCATGAACATGGCTGCCAACCTGAATGGTGTCAGTGAAATGTGCACCTTTTGAAGGTGAAATTTGCAACAACAAAAAAGATACATTTGAAGGGTAGCTAGCACTGACGACACTTACGCAGCATCACAAGAAGACTATTCAACTTGATTCACATATCCAAATCAAACAAGATTGCTGTAGTTGTGTCACTGGACATGGGAAAGTAATTTGATAGGGTCAGCTGGCCTTTTCTCTTTACAGTCCAAAAAAATTTAATGGATAAAGATTATATATACACAACACCTACAGTATCTGTTGTAAACAATGGGAAAATGTCTCAACCATTTATGCTGGCTAGCAGGGGCATTCTCATGAATTTTTTCCACTGCTATTTCCCTCTTTATAGAACCTCTTGCCTGTGCTATCAGACAGAACAACCAAATCCATGGCATACAGGCTGACAGACATGGACTTGTCAGTTATCAATAAATACCTGTTGGCTGCGATGTAGCCCATGAAGAGGATGCTGGCATACATGTTGAGGTAGAAGGCCGTAGCTCCAAAGTTGCAGTACACATGGCGCATGATGGTCGAGTTGTGGGTGGCGTAGTTGGCAATGCGGAGAGGCAGACACAGGCTGAGGAAGAAGTCTGCCGCTGCCAGGTTCTGCATATATACTGTCACGCTGGATTGGTGGCGCTGGGCTCGGCAGAAGTAGACCCGCACCGTGAAGCCGTTGAGAACCACGCCCACCAGGAAGACCAGGGAGTAGGTTACGGTGAAGAATGGGTGGGCGGAGATCTCCATCAAGCCGCAAGAGGCCGACCCAGAACCATTTCCCACAGTGTAGTTCATGGTCTGTACAAAGGATGTATTGAAATAGCTGTCCATTCCTCCCAAAATTGAATCATTAAAACATTTCTAGCCCGTCTATCTATGGGTAACATGGTTGACGTGTTACGCTCGACGTGCTCAGTTTTCCACCACAAAATAGCCAAAAATAGTAGAACCAGCTTTTTATTTTTAAAGTTGCACCATATTAAAAAGGGAGGCCAGTTCACGTAACAAGGTTGACCTTAAATTGAGGGACAGGATTCTTAAGAATATTTATTTGTATGTGATTAGTGATTCATCTAATCACATGAATTACATAATAATCTTCAGAAATGACTTTGTCAAAGCAATAATACAACTAGGGCTTTACAATTATGGTGAAAATCCTGGAAAAGGTCTGGTGTTAAGTGGTTAAAAATCTTCCTAGAAGTCACAGAGGATGCACAGAGGGGCATCTCAAAATGATACATTTTGGCACTTTAGCAAGTCATTATTCATATAAAAAATATATATATTTATTGAATTTTCCATGTGGCCTGTGTTCAAATGAATTAAAATATCAAAGGGACACAAATGTCTCTCTATTCGTGGAACAACCCTCCTATCTATCTGTTATACAGATCCTCGAATATCAACGTTCTTCTGCCTCAGTTCCTTACAGCATCTTTGTCAATCTCCAACAATTAATGAATGATCTTGGTTAAGCTTTGTAGTAGTCATCAATAAATCATTATAACTGCTTATAAGTAATAGTATACATTTGAAAATACTCATTTATGAATAGAATGTAAACTATACATTGTTTATTCATGCTTATGCATGAAAGTGGTACTACCATGATATGTACAACATACTTAACTGACAGGGAAATAGATATGCTCATCTGCATCGCTCCACTATTGCTCTCTTAAGCTGTTACTTAAAAAAATCTTTCACTCATTTGTTGCAGAATTATTAAGTTATCACTAAGTAATAGAGAATGTTATGAATATATCTCTTACCCTTTTTTTCTGTTCCAAAGATACAGTATCAGCTGGACCGCCTGGTTAGATCAAAGTATGTTCTCTATATTCTCTACAACTTCCTTTTTCATGAGGTAGTGTGAATGCGTATTAATGCGGGTGTGTGTGTGTCTCTGTGTGTGTTGGTGATAGACAGAGAGCGAGAGTAAGAATGCCTGAATGCACGTGTGTACATGTGTGTGAGCGTGCATGTGTTCTAGAGAGGAAGAGGGCGCATGGAAATATTTGTCTAGTCAAGACACAGTGATGTAGTGATAGCTAAATAGGTCATCAGTCAATACTATAAATGCAGGTCTCAGATACTGCATTTGGAAGTCAAATCAAGAGGTCGCTTGACAAATATATACTTTTTGCCCCGTAGCAGTTCGCCTCACTAAATTGAGTTCATTACGATGGTGTGATAAGGTCATCTGGAGCATCCACAGAAACATCACTTCTTGAATTCCCTACTTGGCTGTGTTCCAAACAAGTAAAAGACACACCCTCTCCCCTCAGCCCTCAAATTAAGTGGACAGTTCAGAAGACGTATCATGAAGTATGATGAATTGACACTTGCAAGGCAATGGGTGAGGGAGGAATAAATTCCTTGCCCGGAGATTCGTCACTCGTTCGTCCCACGGTTGTGTTTTCAGTCATCATGGAACCACCCATAGCTGCTGTGTGTGTTTTATATGCGCTACAGTCAATTATGATTGTATTTCATATATTGGCTGGAAGACAATGCATCCGCAGACATCGAGCACTAGCCATTCGACAATATCTGGTAAATCAGAAATGATAATGTCCGGGAAAGTTGTATGCACTATCTAATGTTTCCAAAAGCTAACCAAACAAAAACATCCTTACTTTTACGTTACGTGTTTGTGCCGTCATATGCATTAGTAGCATAACTTATTTACATTCGTTTTTACTTACACTTGTATGTTGACTTCTCCATATTGATGTTGGTTTTAAGTTTTGTCTGACTTTTCTGAGCGGATGTAATACAATCATCGCAAATTGAGTTATGGGGTGTTTCAGGCCCCGGAGTGAACAGAATTGTACACTTGATCACAAACGAGGGCTGAGGGGCTTACGTTGCCAACTTCCCTTGCTTGGCTAATTGTTTGGACCGACGACAAATATGGCCGCTGGGATTCCCCCAAGGGCATAAGGCGAGGGTAAGTGGAGGAAGATGTGTCTTTTACGTGTTTGAAACGCAGCCCTTGTCTGTGCAGTTTGATACAAACAAGCTGTAGCACTGCCTGGAGTTGTCATCAACTCACACACATCCAACAAATACATTTAATTCAGTAAGAACCATATAAATACCCCAGTGGTATATCAAGCTAGCAGGTTTTATGTTTTTATTTCCCCTTATACAGTAACTTGAAGGTGAATGGGGAAATGAGTGAACATGAGGAGGATGATAGGGCACCGACAATCAGTTCCAGGAAGTGGATCCTCAATGCTTGGAACCCGTTGTGATAATAAATATTAGCGATAGCGATATTCGTATGTTGATGTAGTGAGCCTTGCGGATTGTATTGTCCAATCATAGAGCAGATACAAGCCACATGATCTGCGAGCGAATACATAACGGCAGCTGACAGCAGATCACGTGACTTGCATCTGCTCTGTGACTGGACGACACATACCTCAATGCTGTATGGGATAAGTAGTTTGTTTCCCCTCAACACCGGTATGTACAGTCTTGAACTCTTGACTCTTTTTCTTCTTATATCACAGTTTTTTTATTCAACATTAACCAGCATGTTGTTGAAATGTGTATGCTAAAAATTGAATGGCCATGTCAGTTCCGGAACCACATGAAAATAAAATAAAAGAGAGCTGCACACTCTATGAGCTCAGATGCAAAAATGTAATTACCAATGTTTCGACAGCCAAGCTGTCTTCATCAGGGTATAATCACAAACACTGCGGGATGACTCGTTTATATAGTGTCAAAAGACACAGGTGTCTGTAATCATGGCCAAGAGTGGCCTAATATCATTGGTTAATAATCAAATATTAAAATGTCATACAAAGAACAGCATACAAACAACAAATGGATAGCATACGATCATAGATTAATTTGACTACACAAGTTTACAAACAATTACAATGGCAAAGTCACAATAATCACAAGAATGGCTTCAGATCAAAGTCTACGTTGAGACCGAAGGGCGCAAGGTTCTTTAAATTAAAGATCCAGGCAGCCTCTCGTTTTAACAATACATTATCAAGGTCACCCCCTCTCCTAGGGAGGGTGACATGTTCAATGCCAATATAACGCAGAGACGAGATCGAGTGGCCTGCCTTCAAGAAGTGGGCCGCAACTGGATAAGTAAAGTTTTTACACTTAATGGTGCTACGATGCTCTGAGATACCTACTTTTAATTCGCGCTTTGTTTTACCTACATCATTTTTACCACAAGGACAAGATAAATAACTGCCTTAGTGGAGCACGTAATAACACCTTTTATTGGGATCGATTTCCCTGTTTGTGGGTGTTTGAAGGATCTACATTTATAAGTGTCATTGCATTGAGCACAGCCATTACATTTGGGTGACAACTGTCAGCCCTCAACAAACTGTTTACGATCAGTAGGCTTCCTGTAAAGACCAGTGTATAGAACATTATCTTCACACAAGATCAGAAGATCAAGAAAACTGATTTGACGTGTATCAGATTGCATAGTAAATCTCAGATGCTCAGACTCAGAACAGGAGTTAAGAAAAGCATGGAATGCCTGGAGCTGTTTTGCATCACCCCTCCATAAAACAAAAATATCATCAATATACCGTTTCCAAATAATGATGTGAGGCAAGAAAACATTTTTGAGAGGATTGAAAATAGACTGTTTCTCCATGTAAACCACATACAAATTAGCATTAGCAATATGTCTGGATAGAGTGATTGCGATTGGCTGGAGGTATAAAATAACTCTTGCTTCTAAAAGGAGTCAGAGTATGTGCAGGAGAGCAAGAGTGGCCTAATATCATTGGTTAATAATCAAATATTAAAATGTCATACAAAGAACAGCATACAAACAACTAATGGATAGCATACGATCATCAATTAATTTGACTACACAAGCTTACAACAATTACAATGGCAAAGTCACAATAATCACAAGAATGGCTTCAGATCAAAGTCTACGTTGAGACCGAAGGGGGCAAAGGTCTTTAAATTAAAGATCCAGGCAGCCTCTCGTTTTAACAATAAATGATCAAGGTCACCCCCTCTCTGTTTTTTTAGAAACATCCGTTTAAGGGAATACTTTAACTCCCCTAATTCTGACACTTATATTTAACCAGTAGGTTGCTCTCCTGCACATACTCCGACTCCTTTTAGAAGCAAGAGTTATTTTATACCTCCAGCCAATCGCAATCACTCTATCGAGACATATTGCAGACTTGTGGAAAATGATGTTGGACATCTCCTTAAGAATAAACAGGGATCCAAATCTTTCCATAATTTACCTAAGAATAAAAAACAAGCTTCGCTTGATTTACAATCCGATACGTCAGTCCTTATATGTCCTGCTGATAAGGGTGGGTCGGTTGTACTCATGGATAGGACAGTTTATGTACATGAGTGTCATAGACAGCTGCTTGACAACACCTTTTACAAGAAACTCAGAAGTGACCCCACTTCCCAATTTCAGAATACTATCTTTACTGTCCTAGATGGGTATTTAAGTTCTGGTCAGATAACCAAAAAAGAACATGCTTTTTTGTCTATTCAACACCCTAAAATTGCCACTTTCTATACTTTACCGAAATTACACAAGAATGTTACACAACCTCCAGGGCGCCCTATTGTAGCAGGCATTGATGCAGTAACGGCCCCTCTATCTACTTTTGTTGACTTTTTTATTAGACCACTCGCAGAACAGCTCCCCTCCTTTGTAAAGGACACCAGTAGTAGGATCTCTATCATTGAATCTCTTGATCCTCTCCCTGAGAATACCTTGTTAGTTACTTTTGATGTTGAGTCATTATACACTAATATTCCACACGAGGGCGGTATTGAAGCTATGGAACATTTTCTTCTGCAACGTGACCCTAATGAACTACCTTCCAGTGCATGCATTGTAACATTGGCTGAAATAGTATGTTTCTAAATGATTTCTTTATTCAGACGAAAGGTACTGCTATGGGATCCCCCATGGCTCCTAACTATGCTAATTTGTATGTGGGTTACATGGAGAAACAGTCTATTTTCAAACCTCTCAAAAATGGTTTCTTGCCTCACATTATTTGGAAACGGTATATTGATGATATTTTTGTTCTATGGAGGGCAGATTTACTATGCAATCTGATACACGTCAAATCAGTTTCCTTGATCTTCTGATCTTGTGTGAAGATAATGTTCTATACACTGATCTTCACAGGAAGCCTACTGATCGTAACAGTTTGTTGAGGGCTGATAGTTGTCACCCACTTCCCTTGAAAAATAGTTTGCCCTACAGCCAATTCTCAGCCGAATCAAAAGAATTTGCAAAAAACAATCAAATTTCGACAGAAATATGGCTGAGACGCAAAGAAAGTTCAAGGAGAGGGGCTACAAGAATGATCAGATTAATATTGCCATTGAGAAAATTCAAAACAAAACGAGACATGACCTTTTTCAAGGTCAGTCTCGCAAAAAGACGCATTCTTGCGTTCTAACTACCCGCTATTCAAAGTGCTCTGAACAAATTAAGGGAATTGTTCACAAACATTGGCACATCCTAAAATCCGATGATAGTCTCGGTAATGTGTTTTCGGACCTTCCCTTGGTCGTATTCTCGTGGGGCAGAAATCTCAGAGACCAATCGGTAAACTCTGATTCACCACCCCAAGATATTCCTGAACAACGTCTATTTGCGCCCCTACTGGATTGAAATTACAAATGTAATGCTGTGCTCAATGCAATGGCACTTATAAATGTAGATCCTTCAAACACCCACAAACAGGGAAATCGATCCCAATAAAAGGTGTTATTACGTGCTCCACTAAGGCAGTTATTTATCTTATAACTTGTCCTTGTGGTAAAAATTATGTAGGTAAAACAAAGCGCGAATTAAAAGTACGTATCTCAGAGCATCGTAGCACCATTAATTGTAAAAACTTTACTTATCCAGTTGCGGCCCACTTCTTGAAGGCAGGCCACTTGATCTCGTCTCTGCGTTATATTGGCATCGAACATGTCACCCTCCTTAGGAGAGGGGGTGACCTTGATAATTTATTGTTAAAACGAGAGGCTGCCTGGATCTTTAATTTAAAGACCCTTGCGCCCTTCGGTCTCAACGTAGACTTTGATCTGAAGCCATTCTTGTGATTATTGTGACTTTGCCATTGTAATTGTTTGTAAGCTTGTGTAGTCAAATTAATCTATGATCGTATGCTATCCATTTGTTGTTTGTATGCTGTTCTTTGTATGACATTTTAATATTTGATTATTAACCAATGATATTAGGCCACTCTTGGCCATGATTTACAGACACCTGTGTCTTTTGACACTATATAAACGAGTCATCCCACAATGTTTGTGATTATACCCTGATGAAGACAGCTTGGCTGTTGAAACGTTGGTAATTACATTTTTGCATCTGAGCTCCTAGAGTGTGCGGGTCTCTTTTATTTTATTTTCAAGTTTTCTACTCCGCTAGCCAGCACCTCGTCTTAATAGGTGTGCGTTTCTTTTTCTTCTAGATAGTTCTGGAATCACAACCATGAAATGAGGGGCGCGGCCCGTCAGACATTATAACTACTTACATGTTTTGTCAGCAGTTATGTCATAATGTGTCAAGCAAAAAATCAACAATTGAGAGGAATATGTTAGTTAATGTGGAGACAAACAATTGTGCATATCTTTTTGACATAAAGTTAATTTACAAATATAGCTATTTAGCAAGTTAGCAGACTAGCTAATGACATGAGTATGACATAATTCGTGTTGTTTAATGTTTTAGGGACTCCTGAGAAAACCAGCACACCAGGCTGTTGTCTTGGGAAACAGTGGATGTAAAGAATCTAGTTAGCTAAAGCATTTACTGCAAATTGTATGTACAATTGTGTAAGCTTGCCTTGCAATGCAGCTGAAGTAACATAGCTAGTTAACTGTTTACTTGCTTATTGTGTAGTGGAGGATAAAAATAACTGAATGCCTATGGATGTGTAGCTAGCTACGGTATGTAGCCGATCTGTGTTTGTCCGTGATGTGTACGCCACCTTCTCCACTGCTGTCTTGTAGATGTGGATATGGGGGTGCTACCTCTCTGCTGTTTGCTGAAGTCCACAATCATCTCCTTTGTTTTGTTGATGTTGAGTGAGAGGTTGTTTTGCTTACACCACACTCCGAGTGCCCTCAACTCCTCTTGGAGGCTGTCTCATCTTTGTTGGTAATCAAGCCTACTACTCCAACTCAAACTTGATGATTGAGTTGGAGGCGTGCATGGCCACACAGTCATGGGTGAACAGAGAGTACAGAAGGGGGCTGAGCACGCACCCTTGTGGGGCTCCAGTGTTGAGGATCAGCGAAGTGGAGATGTTGTTTCCTAACTTCACCACCTGGGGGCGGCCTGTCAGGAAGTCCAGGACCCAATTGCACAGGGCGGGGTTGAGACCCAGGGCCTCTAGCTTCATGATGAGCTTGGAGGTTACTATGGTGTTGAATGCTGAGCTATAGTCAATGAACAGCATTCTTACATAGGGTATTCCTCTTGTCCAGGTGGGATAGGGCAGTGTTATGGACCTATTGCGGCAGTAAGCAAATTGAAGTGGGTAAGGTGGAGGTGATATGATCCTTGACTAGCCTCTCAAAGCACTTCTCAATGACAGAAGTGAGTGCCACGGGGCGATAGTCATTAAGTTCAGTTACCTTTGCCTTCTTGGGTACAGGAACAATGGTGGCCATCTTGAAGCATGTGGCACTGTATTATCCTCAAAGCGAGCAAAGAAGGTATTTAGTTTGTCTGGAAGCAAGACGTTGGTGTCCGTGACATGCAAGTAACCACTTCACCGTACCATTTACACCTTCTGTATCCTGTGCATGTGACAAATAAACTTAGATTTGATTTGATATAGCATGCGTTTACGACATGGCCTCAAATGTGAATCTTTAAAGAGATGGGTGGGGCTAAGGCTTAAGAATGTGTGAACGATACTGAATACAACACTGACATGATTAAAGCAAAAAAATATTTTTATTAAATCAAACCTCAAAACAACATTGACATGATTTAAAGCAAAAAAAATGTCTTAACCCATGTCTTATCCTATGGCATCAATAGCAATGGAATGTAAGCATTTTTAATACTGTAAAGGTGTTTTCTAGAGACAAATGTCTGTTATCATTTCTAATGCAGTGCAGACATGCCTTCAGCGGAGTTCATTACAAAAGGGTCAGTCGAACTTCCTGCAATATATTAACACATACTGTATCAAGTATTAGAATTCTTGCCTTTTGATGGTTTACTATTTTTCCACATATGCTTCTTCTTTCAACTCACCTGTTCTCTCTCCTTTCCTCTTCTCATCACATATTACTAACAGTCTGTTCTGTGGTAAGGGAACATCTCTTTGGCCCTCCCCTGCCTCTGGGCAGTTTCTTCAGTAGTGACTCGCGGAACTTAGTGCACATCAAGAAGTAGATGACGGGGTCCAGGCACACGTTGAGTGCTGACAGGAAGAGGGTGACCTCCTTCGCCTGGAACAGCATATAACGGCTGTGCCAGCTGAAGCCGGAGCCGGGTAACTGGCTTTGGGTGTAGGTCACGCGGCAGATGTGGTAGGGCACGAAACAGATGAAGAACACGGCCAGGAGGCTGAAGATACTGCAGTTGGACTTGCTGTACACCCCGCTGTCGTCCTGGCGAACACGGCGGTACGACTTGTAGAAGTGGTGGGCAATGGAAGAGTAGCAGAAGGCTAGAACCAGTACGGTGGCCCAGAACAGGGCCACACCGAAATACGAGGACACCTTGTGCCACTGCTGACCCAGGGGGGTCTTTAGCTGCACACAGTGCCTGGAGCTCTCCTCATCCGCAGGCTTGCTAGTCAGCATGACATTGGGGAGTACGGAAAGCAGCAGCAGGCTCCACGTCAGCAGGGCCAGGACCCGGGTGAACCCCACTCGCTGCAGGGGGTGTGTGCAGGAAGACGAGTGTCTTACAACCTTGACGTAGCGCTCCAGGCTGATGAGGCCCATTAAGATTATGCCCACATACATGGAGGAGTAGAAGAGCACAGCGCTGTAGCGGCACACGGCCACGCGGATCTGCCAGCCGCCCAGGCCGAGCTCGCTGGCCACGCGCCAGGGAAAGGTGAGCAGCATCAGCAGGTCGGCCACTACCATGTTTTTTAAGTAGACCACCATGCCTGAGTCGCTGGGCACCCGGAAGAAGATCCAGGCAGCCAAGCTGTTGAGAGCCAATCCCACGCCGCCGATCAGCACGTAGAGAACTGGGAGCACCTGGTGGGGAGAAGCAGGATGAGAGTCTGGCTGGAGAATACGAATAGAGGTGGTTGATACATAAAAATAGGATAACGCAAACACATTTGTTGAAGAAGCATTTGCTATGTCTCAGCATCAGTGTAAGTGTCCTGCACCTATCCACCCTTAGAAAAAAAGGGTTTCAATAGGGTTATTCTGCTGTCCCCATCGGAGAACCCTTTTGAGTTCCAGGTAGAACACTTTTGGGTTCCATGTACAGTGCCTTAAGAAAGTATTCACCCCCCTTGGCATTTTTCCTATTGTGTTGCCTTACAACCTGGAATTAAAATGGATTTTTGGGGGGTTAGTATCATTTGATTTACACAACATGCCTACCACTTTGAAGATTAAAAATATTTTTTATTGTGAAACAAACAAGAAATAAGATTTTAACTTGAGCATGCATAATTATTCACCCCCTCAAAGTCAATACTTTGTAGGGCCACCTTTTGCAGCAATTACAGCTGCATGTCTCTTGGGATATGTCTCTATAAGCTTGGCACATCTAGCCACTGGGATTTGTGCCCATTCTTCATAGCAAAACTGCTCCAGCTCCTTCAAGTTGGATGGGTTCCGCTGGTGTACAACAATCTTTAAGTCATACCACAGATTCTCAATTGGATTGAGGTCTGGGCTTTGACTAGGCCATTCCAATACATTTAAATGTTTCCCCTTAAACCACTTGAGTGTTACTTTAGCAGTATGCTTAGGGTCATTGTCCTGCTGGAAGGTGAACCTCCGCCCCGGTCTCAAATCTCTGGAAGACTGAAACAGGTGTCCCTCAAGAATTTCCCTGTATTTAGTGCCATCCATAATTTTTTCAATTCTGACCAGTTTCCCAGTTCCTGCTGATGAAAAACATCCCCACAGCATGATGCTGCCACCACCATGCTTCACTGTGTTGGTGTTCATGGTGTTCTCAGGGTGATGCGAGGTGTTGGGTTTGTGCCAGACATAGCATTTTCCTTTATGGCCAAAAAGCTCTATTTTAGTCTCATCTGACAAGAGTACTTTCTTCCAATATGTTTGGGGCGTCTCCCACATGCCTTTGGCGAACACCAAACATGTTTGCTTATTTTTTTCTTTAAGCAATGGCTTTTTTTCTGGCCACTCTTCCATAAAACCCAGCTCTGTGGAGTGTACAGCTTAAAGTGGTCCTATGGACAGATACTCCATTCTCCGCTGTGGAGCTTTGCAGCTCCTTCAGGGTTATCTTTGGTCTCTTTGTTGCCTCTCTGGTTAATGCCCTCCTTGCCTGGTCTGTGAGTTTTGATGGGCAGCCCTCTCTTGGCAGGTTTGTTGTGGTGCCATATTCTTTCAATTTTTTCCCCTCATTTACTTCTCCACAACTTTGTCCCTGACCTGTTTGGAGAGCTCCTTGGTCTTCATGGTGCTGCTTGCTTGGTGGTGCCCCTTGCTTAGTGGTGTTGCAGACTCTGGTGCCTTTCAGAACAGGTGTATATATACTGAGATCATGTGACACTTAGATTGCACACAGGTGGACTTTATTTAACTAATTATGTGACTTCTGAAGGTAATTGGTTGCACCAGATCTTATTTAGTGGCTTCATAGCAAAGGGGGTGAATACATATGCACGTACCTCTTTTCCGTACATTTTTTTAATTTCACTTCACCAATTTGGACTATTTTGTGTATGTCCATTACATGAAATCCAAATAAAAATCCATTTGAATTACAGGTTGTAATGCAACAAAAAACGCTGAGGGGGTGAAAACTTTTGCAAGGCACTGTATAATATAGAACCAAAAAGGGTTCTACTCAGAAGCAAAAATGGTCCTTTATAGTGTTCTCCTATGAGGACAGCCAAATAACAATTTTAGGTTCTAGATGGGTTCTCTAAGAGTGTATGCATGCCTATACAGTACAAACATTTTAGTGTACATGTAGCTATCAGTCATTCATATAGTTTTCTTGCACATAATGTTTGTTTTTTAAACCTATAGCTGTATTCTTTGAGCCAGAGCCTCATCGCAGATATGAGAAAAGAAAACAAAAAGAGATCAGACATCAGTTCAACTTCTAGTTTTGATTTACATTGGTTGAGTTTTCAACTAACGTGAATTCAACATGAAATCAACAAAAGATGTCACCATTTAGGTTAAAAGTTTGGTGAGAAAAAAAAAATGAAATGCCCTTACGTTGATGACTTTTTAAAATCCAATCAGTTTTCTTCATTGATTGAACTTAATCACATAGATTTTGGGGTTTTAAATTATGTGGAAACAATGTTAATTCAATCCGTTTTTAACTAGTGGGAGGTAATCAACCACATACCTCTACCCTGCCACCCTACATTTCACAATATTGAACACTTTCTTTGGCCTTACATTAGATTAAGGCATCCACCTAGCTGACAAATTTGTGTCATGATGATTAGCAAAGCCCACTTGTCAGTGTAGACTGACATGTAAAGCCAAGATCATTTTGACTTGGGGTGGATAGGACTGGGGGTGGGTAACAGCCTGTAATGTCTTATAATGAGTCTTATAATATGCTGTTTCTATGTTTAACTTTTAATCTGATATTATAACTGGTATTATTGTCAGTATTTAGTCAGGATCATTGGGAGATTATTATGAGAGAGCATATAATGATAGGCTTAGGGTATTATAAAATATTTTCATTTTCAATATCTAAATAATTTCATTGCATTCTTGTGTGGTATAAACATAAAGGCACAGGTGCCTTATGTTACGACATCATCAGCGCTGTACCTGGTGAGTGAACACGCTGCCGAAGTCTGTTGTCTGATTGGATGGGCCAGTGATCCAGTTGCCGGCCATGCCTGAGAGAGACAGTGTTGATTTCAACGTACATACAGTCTCGTAAAATGGTGTCACTAGAATTTGGTTACAGATGTGCCCCTTTAGTGCAGAGAAAGTCAATAGCTGTAAATATGGATGGTGGTCAAAGAAAACCAAATCAAGGTAGAACATTTTTACATTCTGTAGCATTTGTACAACTTCACCCAAGTATGAACTTATAAACTGCTGAATCCTACTCGTTTTTTGTGTTTGTTTTTTAAAATACATAAAACTTAAAACAATAGGCTTAGTAAGAATGATTCAGCCAAGTTATTCAGCCCACACAGAAGCCTATTTTACACCTTGCATCAAAATGTGTTTCATGATCTGAACAATATGATCCAGTCCTTAGAGATCCTATTAAATTACTAAAGGGGATATGTCATAAACCCTCAAAGTTACAGAATGTGGTGAAAATGGCAGCTGTATTGGTCAGGGACAAATCCAAACCAGTCTAATTGGAGTTAATGGCAGTAGAGGCATAAAATAGTAATATAATTACAAATACAGTTCATATGGGTTTTATACACATTTTCTGTATAAATAGCCTCTAAAATATATGTATACAGGCCATAAACGTCCACCTTTTTGTTTTCTTGGGAAGCTGTGAGAGCTATTATATGATACAACATCAGTATCTGTTGCATTTACAACTTATCTAAGTCCTATCATCAACTGATTTCAGCCAGTGTATGGCTGTGGGTTGAATGCATTGTTTGAATGGAATGATGGCATATTGGCAGTTAATTTGAATATTTCCTCTGAAGTTGTCTGGCTAGCTAGCTAGCTAACAAACAGACAGTGCAGATATATTCTTTAATGCTTAGGCTTTATTGTCCCCCGTCTTACTGGCAAAACCATGTTTGATCAACTCCCTGACCAAAATGTCTGTCCTTTATCCCATCATAAGAAGGTTCATGTCCATTCTAGTATTCTATTTCATAATTCTATGATCCAATCACTTTCTGATCAAGGCTTGTCACGTCTACACATTGTATTAAAATCTTTGTCTCATCCGTTCAATGTGTCCGCATTGTGACCAGATTGGCTGATGTCTCCCTGTATACAGATTTTCTTTCAAAATAATAGGAATTTATTTATTTTAAGAAAATTACTCATGCCATAAGTCAATAGTGCTACCGGTCAATGATTTTAGATGCCGGTATAATGATGATTTAAATGGTTTGACCATCCAGACGTGTTTACACTTGATTCATATCCAGATACAATGTGTGCCTGACCTAGCTCCGGAGGTGGTTAGGAAAATGTGATGAAAATCAGATCACAATGTGTATTTTAATCATGGGCACAAACAGAATGAAGACAAGATCAGGACAAAAGGGGCATGTTAGCACCGGGTATAAATGGGGCTATAGATGAGTAAAACTCTGTGAAACAAAGATAAAACATTCTGCACCGTGTCTGTGTGTAATGTTAACATACAAGGGAACAATTAACACATTCCTTTTTGCATTTAGCTATGTAACAATTAGCACCTGCATACCTCTTTCATATGTACAGCAAAGTTATGTGGAGTAGTACACATAGACATATCTCCACAAACTATTATCTCCAGTAGCTTCTATACAAATAGAAAGGCAGTTCCTATATATTTGTTTAAGTAGTCTGATACAGACTAACCTTCAGCAAGCAGGACAGAGATTCTCTGAGGGGAAAAGTGGTGGAGGTCTCTACCTCCTGGCTGTGTGATGAGAGGACACGGCTCCTGTCCTGTTGGATGGTCGAGTATCTCTGTCTGCCTGTCTGTGGGTGGATCTCTCTTACTGCTGACAACACAGGATGCTACTCAGACCTTCCACTGATATTCCAACAACGACCTTGTGTTCTCCAGTCTCAGGGGTTACCTTTTGTCGGACAAATACACACAATAAGTTTCCCCTGTGATGCTCAGGCTTTATTGTCCCCTGTCTTACTCTCTCTCTTTCTCTCTGCATGTGTCCTCCTCCCACACGGCTCCTTCATGAGAATTGGAGGAAGTCAGCGGGGGGTCGGGGGGGGTGTCTAGGCTAGGGCATTGCATGAAATGGGAAGTGGTGTGACCTCGCTATGCCTCCAAATTTGAGGATCTGTGGTTTCTGGATCTTTGGTTTCTGTATGATTAGGTTCCCATTTTCACATTTCAGTCATTTAGCGGGGAAATCCAATAACATACCACAGTCACTGCAAGAGGACCTTTCTTTGAAATGTTTTAGAAAATATCAACAGAATCACTACCAGTGAGTGCAACAAACACATAAAATGTTTCTCTTCACCTTCACCGCCCGACACTTCACCCACTAAGGAGAATGCTGAGCTAGTCAAGTGAACAAGTGATATGAATGTGAGTCAAGCCTCACCAGGGCTGGCGCCAGATAGTTGGACAGGCATTTGATTTCCACACTTAATTTATTTTTATGTATGAGTGTTATATTAAACACCATACGTGGCGTGTGAGTTTCAGGTTTGGGGAAGCTTCCCACCCAGCAAACTGTCGTTAAAAAGACATTGAAAAAGGGCCTTCCGGTGCCGCGGTGGTCTAAGACACCGCATCGCAGTGCTAGCTCTGCCACTAGATTCTGGATTCGAGTCCAGGCTCTGTCGCAGCCGGGAGACCCATGGGGCGGCGCACAATTGGCCCAGCGTCGCCCGGGTTAGGGGAGGGCCAGCAGGGATGTCCTTGTCCCATTGCGCACTAGTGACTCCTGTGGCAGTGCACGCTGCCACGGTCACCAGGTGAACAGTGTTTCCTTCGACACATTGGTGCGGCTGGCTTCCAGGTTAAGTGGCCATTGTGTCAAGAAGCAGTGCGGCTTGGTTTGGTTGTTTCGGAGGAAGCACGGCTCTCGACCCTCGCCTCTCTCGAGTTCGTACGGGAGTTGCAGCGATGAAACAAGACTGTAACTACCAATTGGATACCATGAAATTAGGGAGAAAAAGGGGTAAAAATATATATAATTACAGTGGGGCAAAAAAATATTTAGTCAGCCACCAATTGTGCAAGTTCTCCCACTTAAAAAGATGAGAGAGGCCTGTCATTTTTATCATAGGTACAGTTCAACTTTGACAGACAAATTTAGAAAAAAAAATCCAGAAAATCACATTGTAGGATTTTTAATGAATTTATTTGCAAGTTATGGTGGAAATTAAGTATTTGGTCACATACAAACAAGCAAGATTTCTGGCTCTCACAGACCTGTAACTTCTTCTTTAAGAGGCTCCTCTGTCCTCCACTCGTTACCTGTATTAATGGCACCTGTTTGAACTTGTTATCAGTATAAAAAGGACCCCTGTCAAAGGACACCAGAAACAAAATTGTAGACCTGCACCAGGCTGGGAAGACTGAATCTGCAATAGGTAGGCAGCTTGGTTTGAAGAAATCAACTGTGGGAGCAATTATTAGGAAAGGGAAGACATACAAGACCACTGATAATCTCCCTCGATCTGGGGCTCCATGCAAGATCTCACCCCGTGGGGTCAAAATTATCACAAGAACGGTGAGCAAAAAACCCAGAACCACACGGGGGGGACCTAGTGAATGACCTGCAGAGAGCTGGAACCAAAGTAACAAAGCCTACCATCAGTAACACACTACACCGCCAGGGACTCAAATCCTGCAGTGCCAGACGTGTCCCCCTGCTTAAGCCAGTACATGTCCAGGCCCGTCTGAAGTTTGCTAGAGAGCATTTGGATGATCCAGAAGAAGATTAGGAGAATGTCATATGGTCAGATGAAACCAAAATATAACTTTTTGGTAAAAACTCAACTCGTCATGTTTGGAGGACAAAGAATGCTGAGTTGCATCCAAAGAGTGGCTTAGCCAGTCTCCAGATCTCAACCCCATAGAAAATCTTTGGAGGGAGTTGAAAGTCCTTGTTGCCAAGCAACAGCCCCAAAATATCACTGCTCTAGAGGAGATCTGCATGGAGGAATGGGCCAAAATACCAGCAACAGTGTGTGAAAACCTTGTGAAGACTTACAGAAAACGTTTGACCTCTGTCATTGCCAACAAAGGGTATATAACAACGTACTGAGATAAACTTTTGTTATTGACCAAATACTTATTTTCCACCATAATTTGCAAATAAATTCATTAAAAATCCTACAATGTGATTTTCAGGTTTTTTTTCTCATTTTGTCTGTCATAGTTGAAGTGTACCTATGATGAAAATTACAGGCCTCTCTCATCTTTTTAAGTGGGAGAAGTTGCACAATTGGTGGCTGACTAAATACTTTTTTGCCTCACTGTATAAAAGACAACTTTTGTGTCGTTGAAAAGACACCTATAAAAATACGTCCTTCTACAGCCTGTTATGGTTGAAAGTTGAAAAGTCGTCATTTTCAGGTCGTTGTTTTGACTACTTTCAAATGTCATAATCTCAATGTACTTGTAGCCTATACACGTGGACGCAGTAACCAAAAAATGGTTTGTATTTTTTTTTAAAATTAACAATCACACTACTCGTTACATTAGTCCAGTATTTGCACAAAACATTCAAAGAATACTATCTAGTACAGTGATAACAGACAAAATACAGTTAAGTTCAAATGAATATAATGAATTATATACACTGAATAATTATCCATCAAAAGTATAGATATATTTCGCTGTATTAGCAAAGGTCCTGTGTGGTGGTGACGTGGAAGCCACCACCCCTGGCTCTACCAGGAGCATGTTTGAGGTGGTCTGCCACAGCTCTCCGAACATCATGGTCAGTGGCCTTGCTGTTCCATTTCTTGACTGCAGTTGTAACACTATAATCAACACAGTAAGTTATAGAAAAGACTAATGGATATTGAGCGTCTTACAGGTTCCCCACGGCACTTAAATCAGCATTCAGGGCTCAAACCACCGGTTTATCACTAACCAATGGTGGCTATTTTGTGTTGTGCAGTAATAATTTAGAAGTGGATAAATGTGTTTATAAGTTGTCCTTCTGAGGGGCTGACAATTGATTAGGGCCGGGCTCAAACTTGCACGCAGTGTAGAAAAGACAAGGCCCTGTTTGTATGGCGCAATTTGTCTCTCTCACGCCTCCCTAATAGACTATTATAATCACATTCATTGGTAAACTCTGAACACTGTAGCCTAATATATTTGTCAGTATGCAGAGATCGCAAGTAAAAAATTCAACTTGAAATGAGGGAGATGTTTAACTGACTGGATGCTCAGGAGACAAAGGCAATGTCAGATGTACGGAAGACATTTGACTTGAGCTCATAGAAAGAGGATGGAACCAGCGCGTTTACAGCGTAAACAACACAAAATAAATTATAGGTGTACCAGAGAGTTGATCTGTACTAATGAAAAAATTATAAAGCCTTTATTATTATTATTTAGGCCATTGTAAAACTCTAGGCTAATTATTCAAGAGAATGCTTGACTGCATTTAAATGCAGGACTAGTAGGCTGTGTGATGAAATTAAGTAATAATAAGGCCTAATTGATAACAGGCCAGAAAGCTAAACAAAACCAACATAATGACATACTAGAGTCTGCTCCATCAAAGAAAAAAAAATGGTAAAGCATTTATTAGGGCTACAGCATTGCAAAATAAAAAAAAATGATTGAGGAAATGCCACGCTGGGCAGACCGTTATACATTTTTAGAACTTGCGCGTCAATAGGTTAAAAGGCCATTAAGGTCACATGATCACCTCATTCAAAATTGCCAAGCTCCTAAAACCATTATTCTCAAAAAGGGACCACTGTAACGCTCGTCCTCTTCTTCTGATGAGGAGTAAGAGAGATCGGACCAATTTGCAGCGTGGTAAGTGTCCATTTTAATATGTAAAACTGAACACTACAAAATACAAAATAACAAAGTGAAACAAACGAAACAGTCCCGTGTGTCACAAACATTAACACAGAAAATAACTCAAAAGTGAAACCAGGCTACCTAAGTATGGTTCTCAATCAGGGACAACGATAGACAGCTGCCTCTAATTGAGAACCATACCAGGCCAAACACAGAAATCCCAAATCATAGAAAAAGGAACATAGACAACCCACCCAACTCACGCCCTGACCATACTAAACAAAGACAATAACAAAAGAACTAAGGTCAGAACGTGACAACTACACAAATTACCACCATGCAAATGAATAATTGTTTTAGAAGACAAAATAATAATCTAGCCTATTAAAACAGACAGAGCAGGTCATTTTGATTGCGCAACCTTAGTGATCCTTTAAGCAATGGGAAGGTGTAGTAAAGGCTTTTCTTATGCACAACGCAACTCAGGGTGCCTGGATACAGACTGTTAACCATGTATTGTGTGGTTACGGTACCACAAAACCCAGAGGACTTTGCTTTTATGGCTATGACACTCAGCCATGATAAAAATGTCATCATAACACATGGGCTCTCATGTATTATTGCTTAAATATACCATGGCCGTTAGCCAATCAGCTTTCAGGGCTCAAACCACCCAGTTATTAATACAAAATATACTACAGAATAATGACATGTTTGTAGGTACTGTTGACAACAGAGTACACAGTTGTGTTTCCTAATCCTCGCTTGCGTGATGGCCATTGAAGTTGAACAAGGACATCAGGCCATTGGTAAAGAGCCTGAAAGTCAAGCACACATAGGATGTACTTTGTGAATTGAACACTTTCAAACTGCTGAGGAGATAAGGCTGGATTTACTGTCTTTGTTGCAGACAGTTTGTATCACTAACAATACCTTTAAAATGACTTTCTTATTGGATCCATTCTGAAGATATGACATACCATGACCTTGTTGGCACAGTCCTTTGTGTCCTTAACACCAATTTTGCTTAACCTTGCAATCTGTGTCAAGAGACTTTGTTTGAAACACCAGAAGTTATGCAGTAACCACTGTCTCAGTATGAGTACTTTAAAAAAAAAATTCTACGGGCATCACTTTTTGTATCGCTTGTGTGAAAAATGCTTACAAATCTACAAAATAAATTTCACTTTCACCATCAGATTCTGTGCATCCACACCTTGGAGCTGCTTCTCTAGTTGGTCAAAGTCTTGCTCCATCTCCATCCTCTTGACATGGAACTCAAAGAGTCTTGGGGCTCTGCTCTCCCAACACGTTTCACCTCCTCCAATATCTCCAATTTAGTTAGGACACACTTCTGAAGTTCTGAAAGGAGAACATTTTGTTGACACTGTAGAATTATGGGGTTGTCACACGCAAGAGGATCCTGACAGACAAGATTGTGACTGCAAATAAAAGTGACATTTTACTTGCAATAATACATATAGTTCAATGTTTCCATAATGTTGTGTATTCTAATGGATTCATTGTTTATCTTCAACACAAGTTTCAATGTTGTAGTCAATTTTGAGTCATTCCACAAAATAGGTGCCTTTTGAATTAGTGCATCATTTATACATAAAATATCAGAGAGAATCAAAAAGGCACACATTTCGTGGAACAATCCACTTACTGGCATTATTCATGGGAAACAACTCTGGTCTAGTGGAGGGAATGGGAGGGTGAGAGCTGCGATGCTCTTGGCTCCGTTGGGACTGGCAAGTAGAAGCCCTGGATGAATCTGCAAAATCCAAAGCAAACTCAGTGTCAACCCAGAGGTAAACAGCAAAAATAAATAGTACCTGATTTTTGTAAACCTACACACTACAACACATATTTTAAGGATAGTTTTAATCTTCAGTTATCAAGACTGAACATGATGTGTATAATTTCTGCTCATTGTAAGGAAACTAGCACTGATGAGCGAACGTGTCCCCGTTGTGTGCATGTTGTCTGTGTGTGCTCTTTAGTTATTACATAACTGCCCTCACCTTGTCTGGTAGAGTAACAGGATGGATATGTAGAACGTCTGTGCTCTCTGCTCTGGAGGTGGGACTGGCTAGGAGAAGGCCTGGATTATTCTGCAACATTCAAAACCAATTAATAAACCTTCCTAAAGGACTTGACCGGTTAGCTGATTAAGATTTCTGGACTTGTCTGGCAAGCTGTACTCTTGACCCACTGTGTTTGAAGTGAGATGGGAAAGGACAGCATCTAGAATGGCCAGGTGAATCCCTGGGTTGCCCTGAAACACAAATAAAAACCCAATTTGGGTGTGATCAGGACAACTTAAAAGCAAGGATTTGGATAGGAAAATGCATATGTACCGTATAAATAATGATCCTAACAGGCAGAGATGCCTGATACAATAATGAAAATCCCATCAATGCTACCCTGTGAAAGGTTTGACATTTCCCACTGACTCTTCAGTTTATCTTACCCTGTCTAGACGTGTCCCCATTAAATTCATCCTGGGCTGGGGTAGAGGGAGAACAAGACCAGCTTTTCTGCCTTTTTTGGAACTGCCCAGGGGAACTTCTGGATAGTCCTGCAACAAACATTTAAGCACGACACATACAGTAAATCATACATGCAATGTTATTAGATGCACATCAAAACCCATCATTTATACATACAATATCAGAGAGTATCAAAAGGCACACATTTCGTGGAACAATCCACTTACTGGCATTATTAATGGGATACAGCTTTGGTCTTGATCAGTTGTGGATATATAATTATAATCTTCACTCTTTCATTTTCTGAAAAAAAGTTCATAAAAGTAAATAGTAAACATACTGTAGTAATAAATATAGTGAGAGCAAGTTTGAATTATATTTTGACAGGCTTCTTCACTAGTTAATTTTGGTCAATGCATTTTGCACTCATTCTCCTGTCTTATTTGTAACATATTAACACCCTCTCTCCTGTGAGCTAACGTTCTTAGCTAGTTAATGTTAGTTAACCCATACTACAGTTAGTTAGCAAACCAACCAGCTTCATGCCTTACTAGCTAGCTAGCATTTGCAGGTACCCAGAGAGTAACATCGATGTTAGACTCTAGCTAGCTAATGTTCCTGTCAAAAAACAATGACTCCACACCCGTTACCAGAAAACATAGCTAACCGTAGTTAGCTAGACCAATACACTAAGCTAGCTAACAGTTAGTACAACCATCAAATCTGTTAGCCCTGCTTTCCCGCCTTGTACTATCTAGCTAGCAACTAAGTTAGTGTTAGCTAGCATGCAAGCATCCAGGCAGAGTTGCTAACGTTAGCCTAGAGAAAAAAATATTTTGCGACATGTACAGAAACTGATAATTAATCAAATTACAAAAGTTTTCAGAAATGTTGCCGCTTGTGTTACGTCTAGAGGAACAAATGTCAGGTGCATGACTTGCTCGTTCTGCCTCTCCCAGTTGAGGCATGACAGTTAGAAATTGTAATCAATTCTGTTGTGAAATTGTAAACTAGTGATTTGAAATTAGAGGTAATTTTCAGTCATTCTGTCTATATCAGAACATCTAACCAGCTATTCGAAAAAAATAAATGTTAAATCAATCAACAATATTTTATTATATTGTGTATATCAAAAAAAGTATCAAATGTATACTATATGTAATAATTGTGTTCGTGTATGTCATGCATTTCAATGAGCACAAACTGACCTTCGGTTATATTTGGACCAAAACGGACGGACTAAATACAGCCCAGTTTTTGGGAAGACAATTTTGGACAAAATAAGTCCATGACAGATCTAATATAGACGAAAATACGTCGTCCCTGGACGTCACGTGCTGAGTGGGTTACAATTTATCCTACCATTTCGACCGATCTGCGAACCAGTTATGATTATTTTTATATGCACATTTTTGTGAAACAGTTTCATTTCAATAATAACGTTTTTGTTTCTCAAAATCAGTTAGTCATAAAAAATGTCATTAAAATGATATAAATTGAAAAGTTAAATTCAACTAATGCGAGAGCACTAGCCTCTGCTCAGTTTGACCTCCCACACTCACAGCCAACCTCCCTTAAGTTTCCCTGCATTAAAGTCCCCGGCCACTAGGAGTGCTGCCTCTCGGTGAGCTGTTTCCTGTTTGCTTATTTCCTTATACAGCTGACTGAGTGCGGTCTTAGTGCCAGGATCTGTCTGTGGTGGTAAATAAACAGCCATGAAAAATATAGATGAAAACTCTCTTGGCAAATAGTCTGGTCTACAGCTTATCATGAGATACTCTTTTTCTGGCGAGCAAAATCTAGAGACTTCCTTAGATTTTGTGCACCAGCTGTTTACAAATATACACAGACCGGTGCAGCCTATATTGGTGCAGCCTATATCCCGCCAGCTGACTGTTATCCATGTCGTCATTCAGCCACGATTCGGTGAAACATAAGATATTACTTTTTGTTGTCCCGTTGGTAGGATATTAGTGATCGTACCTCATCTAATTTATTGTCCAATGATTGTACGTTGGCAAGTAATACTGATGGTAAGGGCAGATTTCCCACTCGCCAACGGCAGATCCTTACAAGGCATCCTGCCCTGCGTGTCTATACCTGCGTGCCTTTCTCTTGCCAATGATGGGGATTTTGGCCTTGTCGGGTATCTGAAGTACATCCTTTGCGTCCTGCTTGTTGAAGAAAAAATCTTTGTCTATTCCGAGGTGAGTAATCGCTGTCCTGATATCCAGAAGCTCTTTTTTGCTGTATGATACGGTGGCAGAAACATTATGCACAAAATAAGTTACAAATAACGCGAACAAAATTGGTTAGGTGTACACATTACATACATTACACATAAAACATACACCTACCATCCACACCAACCAACCTCCAACCGCCCACCCACCTTTCATTTTTGCTTTAAGTAACCTTTTATCTTATGTAACCATACCATACATATCCTACAAATTTGAGTGTCCGAGGATTTGCATTTGCTATGTTACGTCAAACCTTTAAGACCAGTCTGGCAACGCGCACTAGGTGGTGGGCCAAAGCCCAAAAAATGTGAACTTGATCGATCCCGGTTGTGGGAGGAGCTGATATTTTATATTTGACAGTAAAACATTCTTATGATGACTATAACACCTGTTGGCACCTTCAATTATTGAACATTTTCTCATAAAAAGTATATTTCAACACTGTCTGCTCAGGCAAATTTGCCACACTGCTAAACCTGGAACCAATCAGCAGTTTGTTGAAGCCCTTTTGGCAGCGATTACAGCCTCAAGTTTTCTTGGGTATGAAACTACAAGCTTGGCACAACTGTATTTGTGGAGTTTCCCCTATTCTTCCCTCTCAAGCTCTGTCAGGTTGGATAGGGAGCGTCGCTGTACAGCTATTTTCAGGTCTCTCCAGAGATGTTCAATCGGGTTCAAGTCCGGGCTCTGGCTGGGCCCCTCAAGGACATTCAGAGACTTGTCCCGAAGCCCCTACTGCATTGTCTTGGCTGTGTGCTTAGTGTCGTTGTCCTGTTGGAAGGTTCAGCCTTCGCCCCAGTCTGAGGTACTGAGCACTCTGGAGCAGGTTTTCATCAAGGATCTTTCTGTACTTTGCTCTGTTCATCGTTCCCTCGATCCTCCCAGTCCCTGCCGCTGAAAAATATCCCCACAGCATGATGCTGCCACCACCATGCTTCACTGTAGAGATGGTGCCAGGTTCAGGCCAAAAAGAGTTCAATCTTGGTTTCATCAGACCAGAGAATCTTATTTCCTCCCTGATTATGGCCCTTCAGTTTGGCTGGGCGGCTAGCTCTTGGAAGAGTCTTGGTGGTTCCAAACTTCTTCCATTTAAGAACGATGGAGGCCACTGTGTTCTTGGAGACCTTCAATGCTGCAGGCATTTGTTGGTACCCTTCCCCAGATCTGTGCCTCGACACAATCCTGTCTCTGAGCTCTACGGATGATTCCTTCGACCTCATGGCTTGGTTTTTGCTCTGAAATGCACTGTCAACTGTGGGACCTAATATAGACAGGTGTGCGCCTTTCCAAATCATGTCCAATCAATTGAATTTACCACAGGTGGACTCCAATCATGTTGTAGAAACATCTCAAGGAAGCAAGATGCATCTGAGCTCAATTTCAAGTCTCACAGCAAAGGGCCTGAATACTTATGTAAATAAGGTATTTCTATTTTTATTTTTAAGAAATCTGCAAGAAATGTCTTAAAATGCTTTTGCTTTGTCATTATGAGGTATTGTGTGTAGATTGATGAGTTTAAAAAAATGGAATACATTTTTAAAATAAGACTAACATAACTATATGTTGGAAAAGTCAAGGGGTCTGAATACTTTACGAATGCAGTGTATATATTTATATATTTTTTTGCCATGAATGATGGGTTGCCACTGGTCTTAACTCTTAACTTTCTTTGCCTCACACAAGTCGATGAAGTATGTTTTGCAAATGATAGTTCCTCAGTATTTTAAAAATCTTTCCAACACTCCCAATCACCAAGCCACGGTGTGAAACAGCAAAATATCACGATCTGATGATCCCATATATCCAGTGGAAACCTCTTAAAAAACAGATTTCTGTCCCAAGCTCACTGGTGCAGGAAACTCTGAGGGCCCAGAATAAGCTATTGATACAATGTTGCAAGTTCGCTAGTGACAGTTTCCAGGTGGATCAAATGATTATTTGATACAATGTTGCAATAGCTCAAGTCATGACAGATAGAAAGGGAAGCAGACAGGCAGAGTAGAGAGATTCATGTGTTTGAAAGAACTAGACTTTTCATCAGGATATTGTCTACTGTTTTTATGTCGGCTTTAAGTCTATTAGTTTTACTTAGTTGATGATGGAAGTTATAGGCTTACTCGTATATCTCTGAGTTCTTTGCTCTCTAGCCATTAATGGATCATAGTGTATCAATGTATCCATCCATGTGGCAGAGGCTAGTGCTCTCACCATAGTTGAATTTGATTTTTATCATTTTACTTGATATGATTAACCACGTGACAATGATTTTGAGAAAGGAAAACATTAGTATTGAAATGAAACCGTTCCATTAAAAGTACAACTGTCACGCAGATGGGTAGAAATGGTAAGATAAATTGTAAGCTTCCCCAAACTTGAAACTCACTAGCTGCTTATTGTCTTTACAATCATTTAAAAAAAATGTGAATGTGCAAGCACCTGCACACATAGGAGATCCCTTAAAAAAAATCCAAGGCCGTCCAACTGATTCGTTCTTGCTTCGTTCTTGCGCCGGGTCTGGATACGAAGAGCGACATAAAAGAGAGAAGACAAAGAGAAGAACGGAAGGTAGCAGGAGAGAGGGAGGGTGATGCATGATGCATGAGGAAGTGGACAAAAGGCAGACAGAACTAAAGACAGAAAAAATAACAAACAGAAAAAGCTGAAACAATGGAGATACTAGTAGCTAATAATAGCACTATTGCAATCTGATGTCTGATGGATTGTGTCTGTTAATATTTCCAATAGTAAAGGTCTTGCCTTGGGACATTGAGAGGAAACACAGTCTAAATACTCTATGAACTCACTTTGAAAGGCTCTGTGTAGTTTTTCCATAATTTCAGCCAGTAGTAGCCAGTTGTAGTGCTCATGAGCTAAAACGGGTCACTGAAGTTTGTGTTGTATGTCATATTAGGCTGTGCATGTGCAGCTCTGCATAAAGGTTCACACAATTGTCACTAACTAGCCCCACTGTCATTAAGCGGATAATGTGCCCGACTTCCAGTTTTACCTTGTAACCTCATTAGACATGATTGCACCTGCCTATGAACATTGTCCATCAAATTATGTTGTTATTGGCTACTATGGACTGAATGTACATCCCTTGAACATTGTGGAATATCTAAATAGGCGTACAGAGGCCCATTATCAGCAACCATCCCTCCTTCCAATGGCCCGTTGTGTTAGCTAATCCAAGTTGATCATTTTAAAAGGCTAATTGATCATTAGAAAAAGCTTTTGCAATTATGTTAGCACAGCTGAAAACTGTTGTCTGATTAAAGAAGCAATAAAACTGGCCTTCTTTAGACAAGTTGAGTATCTGGAGCATCAGCATTTGTGGGTTTGATTAGACTCAAAATAGCCAGAAACAAAGAACTTTCTTTTGAAACTCGTCAGTCTATTCTTGTTCCGAGAAATGAAGGCAATTCCATGCGAGAAATTGCTAAGAAACTGAAGATCTCGTACAACGCTGTGTACTACTATCTTCACAGAACAGTGCAAACTGTCTCTAACCAGAATAGAAAGAGGAGTGGGAGGCCCCGGTGCACAACTGAGCAAGAGGACGAGTACATTAGTGTCTATTTTTAGAATCAGACGCCTCACAAGTCCTCAACTGACAGCTTCATTAAATAGTACCTGCAAAACACCAGTCTCAACGTCAACAGTGAAGAGACGACTCCAGGATGCTGGCCTTCCAGGCAGTTTCTCTGTCCAGTGTCTGTGTTCTTTTGCCCATCTTAATCTTTTCTTCTTATTGGCCAGTCTGAGATATGGCTTTTTCTTTGCAACTCTGCCTAGAAGGCCAGCATCCCGGAGTCGCCTCTTCACTGTTGATGTTGAGACTGGTATTCAAAAGCGTTTGTTTTGAATACATGCTCTGCCCAACTCAAGGTAAGTAACCATTTATACTGCACCAACATAAGACTTTGAAACAATGATTCAACATACTGTTAGAACAAAGATTTCTCAGCAACTCAGCTTTTCACTGTAGCAATGACATCTCAACAATTCAAACAAGTACAATACCAAAGCATTTCAATAACACATTTTTATTCTGGATCTCTTTTAGGGCAGGGATCTGCCTACACCATTTGGCATTTCACAGGTCTATGACAGCTCTAGGCTTGACCTCTCTTCCTGACCTTGTGTGATATGAAGCTGAAAATGCTTCTGTGTCAGTCAACAGTTCTTGTGGTGTTGCAGGTAAGTATGTTGTGTGTGTGTTTAGACCATCACGTTCTCTTTCAGGGAAACAGTTCATCTTGTCAGTGTGTTGTTCTTTTATGTTCAGTAGGTGACGACGATTGCGACGGTACACCGCTCCTTCTGCGGTGCGGACGTGATATGAACTTTCAGTGTCAGCTGGCTGGATGACAACTGCTGGCTTCCAGAGGCCATGATCCTGGATTCTAACTGACTCTCCGTTGATGGTGGTGGCAGTGGTGGCAGTGGTCTAGCTGACCTGTCGTAGTATCGCTTTTGTTGTTGTTGTCTCTGTACATATTTTTCATGCATTTCCTTGTAGCTGACAACCTCAGGTTGCAAATGCTGGTTGGTGCTGGGAAGGAATGAGCGAAGTCTGCGGCTCATCAACAACTGGGCTGGTGATTTGAAGTTGTCAACTGGAGTGTTGCAGTATTTAAGGAGACTGAGTTAGGGGTCTCGTCTGCTTTTGCTTTGTCCTGGATGGCAGGGAGCTCGGCCCCAGTGATGTACTGGGCTGTCCGCACCACCCTCTGTAGTGCCATGTGATCGAGGGCGGTGCGTTTGCCATACCAAGCAATAATGCAGCCAGTCAAAATGCTCTCAACGGTGCAGCTGTAGAACTTTGAGGATTTGAGGGCTCGTGCCAAAGCCTTCTTCATGACAGTGTGGGTGTGTGGACCATTTAAAAAATATATATTTCACCTTTATTTAAAACCAGGTAGGCCAGTTGAGAACAAGTTCTCATTTACAACTGCGACCTGGCCAAGATAAAGCAAAGCAGTGCGACAAAAACAACACAGAGTTACACATAAACAAATGCTCAGTCAATAACACAAAAGAAAAGAAAAATAGGAAGATCTATGTACAGTGTGTGCAAGTGTAGAAGAGTAGGGAGGTAGGTAACAAATAGGCCCTTGAGGCGAAAATAATTACAATTTAGCATTAATACTGGAGTGATAGATGTGCAGATGATGATGTGCAAGTAGAGATACTGGGGTACAAAAGAGCAAGAGGGTAAGTAATAATATGGGGATGAGGTAGTCGGGTATGCTATTTACAGATTGGCTGTCTACAGGTACAGTGATCGGTAAGCTGCTCTGACAGCTGATGCTTAAGGTTTGAGAGGTAGATATGACTCAAGCTTTAGAGATTTTTGCAATTCGTTCCAGTCATTGGCAGCAGAGAACTGTAAGGAAAGGCGGCCAAAAGAACCGTTGGCTTTGGGGATGACCAGTGCAATATACCTGCTGGAGCGCGTGCTATGGGTGGGTGTTGCAATGGTGACCAGTGAGCTGAGATAAGGCAAAGTTTTACCTAGCAAAGACTTATAGATGACCTGGAGCCAGTGGGTTTGGCGACAGATATGTAGTGAGGGCCAGCTAACGAGAGCATACAGGTCACAGTGGTGGGTAGTATATGGGGCTTTGGTGATAAAACGGACGGCACTGTGATAGACTACATCCAGTTTGCTGAGTGTTGGGGGCTATTTTGTAAAAGACATCGCCGAAGTCAAGGATCGGTAGGATAGTCAGTTTTACGAGGGTATGTTTGGCGGCATGAGTGAAGGAGGCTTTGTTGCGAAATAGGAAGCCGATATTAGATTTAACTGGATTGGAGATGCTTAATGTGAGTCTGGAAGGAGAGTTTGCAGTCTAACCAGACACCTAGGTATTTGTAGTTGTACACATATTCAAGAACCGTCCAGAGTAGTGATGCTAGTCGGGCAGGAGGGTGCAGGCAGCAATTGGTTGAAGAGCATGCACTTAGTTTTACTAGCATTTAAAAGCAGTTGGAGTCCACGGAAGGAGTGTTGTATGGCATTGAAGCTCGTTTGGAGGTTTGTTAGCACGGTGCCCAAAGAAGGGCCAGATGTATACAGAATGGTGTCGTTTACGAAGAGGTGGATTAGAGAATCACCAGCAGCAAGAGTGACATCATTGATATATACAGAGAAAATAGTCAGCCCGAGAATTGAACCCTGTGGCACCCCCATAGGGACTGCCAGAGGTCCGGACAACAGGCCCTCCGATTTGACACACTGAACTCTATCTGAGACGTAGATGGTGAACCTGGCGAGGAAGTCAATTGAGAAGCCAAGGCTATTGAGTCTGCCGCTAAGAATGCGGTGATTGAGAGAGTTGAAAGCCTTGGCCAGGTCGATGAAGACGGCTGCACAGTACTGCCTTTTATCAATGGCGGTTATATCGTTTAGGACCTTGAAAATGGCTGAGATGCACCCATGACCAGCTCGGAAACCAGATTGCATTGTGGAGAAGGTACGGTGGCATTCGAAATGGTTGGTGATCTCTTTGTTAACTTGGCTTTCGAAGATTTTAGAAAGGCAGGGCAGGATAGATATAGGTCTATAACAGTTTGGGTCTGAGTGTCTCCCCCTTTGAAGATGGGGATGGCTGCGGCAGCTTTCCAATCTTTGGGGATCTCAGACGATATGAAAGAGAGGTTGAACAGGCTAGTAATAGGGGTTGCAACAATTCCGGCGGATAATTTTAGAAAGAGATGGTCCAGATTGTCTAGCCCAGCTGATTTGTAGGGGTCCAGATTTTGCAGCTCTTTCAGAACATCATCTATCTGGATTTGGGAGAAGGAGAAATGGGGGCTTGGGCAAGTTGACCAGGGTAGGTGTGGTCAGGTGGAAAGCATGGTCAGCTGTAGAAAAATGCCTATTGAAATTCTCAATTATTGTGGATTTATCGGATGTGACAGTGTTTCCTAGCCTCAGTGCAGTGGGCAGCTGGGAGGAGGTGCTCTTATTCTCCATGGACTTTACAGTGTCCCAGTTTGTGCTAAAGGATGCAAATTTCTGTTTGAAAAAGCTAGCCTTTGCTTTCCTAACTGCCTGTGTATATTGGTTCCTAACTTCCATGAAAAGCTGCATATCGAGGGGGCTATTTGATGCTAATGCCGTACGCCACAGGATGTTTTTGTGCTGGTCAAGGGCAGTCAGGTCTGGAGTGAACCACAGGCTTTATCTAGGGCATGCTTATTTAAGATTGTGAGGAAAGCAAAGATAATACAACATAAATATATACATTATACACAAACTATATCATTCTACACCTACTCATTCCTGGGTTTTTCTTAATTTTTTACTATTTTCTACATTGTAGAATGACAGTGAAGGTATCAAAAGTATGAAACAATACATGTGATCATGTTCTGTGGGAACCAAAAAAGTGTTAAACAAATCAAAATATACACTGCTCAAAAAAATAAAGGGAACACTTAAACAACACAATGTAACTCCAAGTCAATCACACTTCTGTGAAATCAAACTGTCCACTTAGGAAGCAAAACTGATTGACAATAAATTTCACATGCTGCTGTGCAAATGGAATAGACAACAGGTGGAAATGATAGGCAATTAGCAAGACACCCCCAATAAAGGAGTGGTTCTGCAGGTGGTGACCAGACCACTTCTCAGTTCCTATGCTTCCTGGCTGATGTTTTGGTCACTTTTTAATGCTGGCGGTGCTTTCACTCTAGTGGTAGCATGAGACAGAGTCTACAACCCACACAAGTGGCTCAGGTAGTGCAGCTCATCCAGGATGGGACATCAATGCGAGCTGTGGCAAGAAGGTTTGCTGTGTCTGTCAGCGTAGTGTCCAGAGCATGGAGGCGCTACCAGGAGACAGGCCAGTACATCAGGAGACGTGGAGGAGGCCGTACGAGGGCAACAATCCAGCAGCAGGACCGCTACCTCCGCCTTTGTGCAAGGAGGAGCAGGAGGAGCACTGACAGAGCCCTGCAAAATGACCTCCAGCAGGCCACAAATGTGCATGTGTCTGCTCAAACGGTCAGAAACAGACTCCATGAGGGTGGTATGAGGGCCCTACATCCACAGGTGGGGGTTGTGCTTACAGCCCAACACCGTGCAAGACGTTTGGCATTTGCCAGAGAACAACAAGATTGGCAAATTCGCCACTGGCGCCCTGTGCTCTTCACAGATGAAAGCAGGTTCACAATGAGCACGTGACAGACGTGACAGTCTGGAGACGCCGTGGAGAACGTTCTGCTGCCTGCAACATCCTCCAGCATGACCGGTTTGGCGGTGTGTCAGTCATGGTGTGGGGTGGCATTTCTTTGGGGGGCCGCACAGCCCTCCATGTGCTCGCCAGAGGTAGCCTGACTACTATTAGGTACCGAGATGAGATCCTCAGACCCCTTGTGAGACCATATGCTGGTGCGGTTTGCCCTGGGTTCCTCATAATGCAAGACAATGCTAGACCTCATGTGGCTGGAGTGTGTCAGCAGTTCCTGCAAGAGGAAGGCATTGATGCTATGGACTGGCCCGCCCGTTCCCCAGACCTGAATCCAATTGAGCACATCTGGGATATCATGTCTCGCGCCATCCACCAATGCCACAGCCCAACACCGTGCCACAGCCACGTTGCAGGAGTTGGCGGATGCTTTCGTCCAGGTCTGGGAGGAGATCCCTCAGGAGACCATCCGCCACCTCATCAGGAGCATGCCCAGGCGTTGTAGGGAGGTCATACAGGCACGTGGAGGCCACACACACTACTGAACCTCATTTTGACTTTAAGGACATTACATCAAAGTTGGATCAGCCTGTAGTGTGGTTTTCCACTTTAATTTTGAGTGTGACTCCAAATCCAGACCTCCATTGGTTGATAAATTTGATTGCCATTGATAATTTCTGTGTGATTTTGTTGTCAGCACATTCAACTATGTAAAGAAAAAAGTATTTAATAAGACTATTTCATTCATTCAGATCTAGGATGTGTTATTTTAGTGTTCCCTTTATTTTTTTGAGCAGTTTATTTAGCAGTTTATTTAGAATTCAAGGCACACTTAACCAGCATGGCTACCGCAGCATTCTGCAGCGCTACGCCATCCCATCTGGTTTGCGTTTAGTTGGACTGTCATTTGTTTTTCGACAGGACAATGACCCAAAACACACCTTTAGGCTATGTATGGGCTATTTGACCGAGGATAGTGATGGAGTGCTGCATCAGATGACCTGGCCTCCACAATAACCCAAACTCAACCCGGTTGAGATGGTTTGGGATGAGTTGGACAGCAGAGTGAAGGAAAAGCAGCCATCAAGGGCTCAGCATATGTGGGAACTCCTTCAAAACTGTTGGAAAAGTATTCCAGTTGAAGCTGGTTGAGAGAATGCCAAGAATGTGCAAAACTGTCATCAAGGCAAAGGGTCGCTACTTTGAAGAATCCAAAATATTAAATATATTTTGATTTGTTTAACACTTTTTTGGTTACTACATGATACCATATGTGTTATTTCATAGTTGTGATGTCTTCACTATTATTATACAATGTAGAAAATAGTAATAATAAATAAAAACCCTTGAATGAGTAGATATGTCCAAACTTTTGGCTGGTACTATATGTCTATAAATATGGATGTGGTACACTTCTGGGTGAAATGACCTAACGAAGATCCTTGCAGGATCTAAACGTTGTTTGTTTGTTGCTTCCCAGAGAGATGTCAGGGATTATAACATATTCTGTTTCACGGAAACATGGCTCTCTCGAGATACGCTGTCGGAGCCGGTACACTCACCTGGATTCTCAGTGCGTCACGTCGACAGGAATAAACATCTCTCCAGGAATAAGAATGATTTCATGATTAACGACTCATGGTGTAATTGTAACAACATACAGGAACTCAAGTCCTTTTGTTCACCTGACCTAGAATTCCTCACAATCAAATGCTAACCATATTATCTCCCAAGAGAATTCCCTTCGGTTATTGTCACAGCCGTGTATATCCCCCCTCAAGCCGATACCGCGACGGCCCTAAAGGAACTTCACTGGACTTTATGCAAACTGGAAACCACATATCCTGGAGCTGCATTTATTGTAGATGGGGATTTTTCCAAAGCAAATTTGAGAACAAGGCTATCTAAATTATATCAGCATATCGACTGTAGCATTCGCACTGGAAAAACACTGAACATTTGTTACTCTAACTTCTGCGATGCATAGAAGGCCCTCCCCTGTCCTTCTTTCGGCAAATCTGACCACAACTCCATTTTGCTTCTCCCTCCCTATAGGTAGAAACTCAAACAAGAAGGACCCGTGTTAAGGACTATTCAACGCTGGTCTGACCAATCGGAATCCACGCTTCAAGATTGTTTTGATCAAGCAAACTGGGATATGTTCTGGGTAGCCTCAGAGAATAATATTGACGTATACGCTGATTCGGTGAGTCAGTTTACAAGGAAGTGTATAGGAGATGTTGTACCCACTGTGACTATTAAAACCTACCCTAACCAGAAACCGTGGATAAATGGGGGCTAACCACCTTATTTAACCATGGAAAGGTGACTGGGAATATGGCCGAATACAAACAGTGTAGTTATTCACTCCGCAAGGCAATCAAACAAGCAAAATGTCAGTATAGAGAAAAAGAGTCGTAATTCAAAGGGTCACACATGAGACGTATGTGGCAGGGTCTACAGACAATCAGGGACTACAAAAGGAAAACCAGCCAAGTCACGGACACCGACGTCTTGCTTCCAGACAAAGTAAACACCTTCTTTGCCCGCTTTGAGGATAATACAGTGCCACCAACGCGACCCGCTACCAAGGACTGTGGGCTCTCCATCTCCGTGGCCGAAGTGAGTAAGACAAGGCGGCTGGCTGGTGTGTTTACGGAGATATTAAAACTCTCCCTATCCCAGTTTGCTGTCCCAACATGCTTCAAGATGGCCACCATTTGTTCCTGTACCCAAGAATGGCAAGGTAACTGAACTAAATGGCTAGCACTCACTTCTGTCATCATGAAGTGCTTTAAGGATCATATCACCTCCACTTTCCTGTCACCCTAGACCAGGCCTGGGCAATTCCAGTCCTCGGAGGCTTGATTGGTGTTACACTTTTCTCCCATCCCTAGCAAACACACCTGATTTAAACTAATTGCATTCTAAACTCAAGATCACGATTTGGTGATTATTGGAGCCAGGTTTGTTTGCTGGGACTGGGGAAAAAGTGCGACACCAATCAGGCCCCCGAGGACTGGAGTTGCCCAGGCCTGCCCTAGACCCACTTCAATTTGCTTACCGCCCCAATAGGTCCACAGACGATGCAATCGCCATCACACTGCACACTGCCCTATCCCATCTGAACAAGAGAAATACCTATGTAAGAATGCTGTTTCATTGACTATAGCTCAGCATTCAACACCATAATACCCTCCAAGCTCACTATTAAGCTTGAGGCCCTGGGTCTCAACCCCGCCCTGTGCAATTGGGTCCTGGACTTCCTGAGGGGCCGCCCCCAGGTGTTGAAGGTAGGAAACAACATCTCCACTTCACTCATCCTCAACACTGGGGCCCCACAAGGGTGTGTGCTCAGCCTCCTCCTGTACTCCCTGTTCACCCATGACCACGTGGGCATGCACGCCTCCAACTCAATCATCAAGTTTGCAGATGACACAACAGTTGGCTTGAATATATATATTTTTTTACCCCTTTTTCTACCCAACTTCATGGTATCCAATTGGTAGTCTTGTCTCATCACTGCAACTCCCGTACGCATTCGGGAGAGGCGAAGGTAGAGAGCCGTGCGTCCTCCTAAACACAACCCAGCCAAGCCGCACTGCTTCTTGACACAATACCCGCTTAACCCAGAAGCCAGCCGCACCAATGTGTCGGAGGAAACACCGTACACCTGGCGACTGTGTCAGCGTGCATTGCGCCCAGCCCGCCACAGGAGTCGCTAGAGCACGATGGGACAAGAACATCCCGGCAGGCCAAGCCCTCCCCTAACCCAGACGACGCTGGGCCAATTGTGTGCCGCCCCATGGGTCTCCTGGTCACGGCCAGCTGCGACAGAGCCTGGACCTGTGATCTCTAGTGGCAGAGCTAGCACTGCGATGCAGTGCCTTAGACCACTGCGCCACTCGGGAGGACCATAGTAGGCTTGATTACCAACAACGACGAGACAGCCTACAGGGAGGAGGTGTGTGTGGTGTCAGGAAAATAACCTCTCACTCAACGTCAACAAAACAAAGGAGATGATAGTGACTTCAGGAAACAGCAGAGGGTGCACCCCTATCCACATCGATGGGACAGCAGTGGAGAAGGTAGAAAGTTAAGTTCCTCGGCATACACATCACCGACAAACTGAAATGGTCCACCCACACAGATAGTGTGGTGAAGAAGGCGCAACAGCACCAGTCACCTAGAACCCTCACAAACTTTTACAGATGCACAATTGTGAGCATCCTGTTGGGCTGTATCACCGCCTGGTATGGCAACTGCACCGCCCACAACAGCAGGGTCTGCACAACTCCTCTCCGGGGGCAAACTACCTGCTCTCCAGGACACCTACAGCACCAGATGTCACAGGAAGGCCAAAAAGATAATCAAGGACAACAACCACCCGAGCCACTGCCTGTTCATCCTGCTACCATCCAGAAGGCTAGGTCAGTACATGTGCATCAAGCTGGGACCGAAAGACTGAAAAAGAGTTTCTATCTCAAGGCCATCAGACTGTTAAACAGCCATCACTAGCACAGAGAGGCTGCTGCCTACATACATACTTGAAATCATTGGCCACTTTAATAAATGGAACACTAGTCACTTTAATAATGCCACTTTAATAATGTTTACATATCTTACATTACTCATCTCATATGTAAACACTGTATTCTATACTATCTATTGCATCTTGCCTATGCCGCTCTGACATTGCTCATCCATATATTTATATATTCTTATTCCATTCCTTAACTTAGATTTGTGTGTTTTAGGTATTTGCTGTGGAATTGTTAGATATTGCTGCACTGTCGGAACTATAAGCACAAGCATTTCGCTACACTCACAATAACATCTGCTAACCATGTGTATGTGAACAATACAATTGGATTTGTTTTGATTTGAATAAAGGTACGTGATTGAGCTTGAGTGTGCGGGCTCTATTTCTTTCATACCAACATTCTTTGGCCCTGCACCCCACTAAAGGATGTAGGTTTGATCACACTTCATGACTATGGCATTAATATAATTAACAAAATGACTATATATAAGTTCACAGCTTCACAATTGTTCAGCAGTACACACACATAAATAATGTTTGCAATATAATAACGTGTACATACTGTCAACAATAAGAGTGCCAACTTGCAAGCAAAGTGTAGAGACCGCTGTCTGAATGGTATCATCTAGGTATATAAAACTCCAAACTCCAAAACAGCTTCTCCCTATCCCATCTACCTCTATCCTCTTCTAAATCTTCCTTTTTTGTCTCCCTGTTTTACTCTGTTAGCTTATCAAAACATAATAAAATCATATTAAATATATGCTATTTTATGATTTTTTCTTTAAAGTGCAAGTCTACTTCTTAGTTCGTGAAATGCTGACTGGTGGCCAGAACCAATGTTCAGCGGTGGTAGAAGCTGCCTGTAAGCATAGATCCAGGATCAGCTAAACCTCCGCAATCCTGACCTCATCCATTAGGGGGAAATATGTAAAACTGACCTAAGATCAGCATCTAGTAACTACAGTACTTCATTCGGGAGGTCCTTCATTCCTGTTCCTAATTAGGTTCCTGGATGATGTCCTCAAGCTGGACTGACCTGTAACACACATTCAGACTAACAGTGAGTGAAAGGACACACACACACACACACACACACACACACACACACACACACACACACACACACACACACACACACACACACACACACACACACACACACACACACACACACACACACACACACACACACACACACACACACACACACACACACACACACACACACCTGGTTTTTGCAGAATCTTGGCCCAAATATTATGCCCAGGATAGCATTGATTGTATGTGCTGCACAAAGGACGGCCTGCAGTCCACTGGTTGCCATGAGAACAGAAAACAGCACTACATTCCATTGAACAACATTGCGTGGCTCCTCGCAGGCCGCCGGCCATAATGTTCTATCAAACAGGTAGATGGGATCTCTACAAAGACAAAGTTAAACTAAATTGACATTCATAACACATAGAACTAGTGAACACAAGCTGTGCAAAGTGTAGAAAATTATTACTGGTAATTGTGTAACTACACAGTGTCAGTGGGAATTTGATCATTGTTGTTCTACTTAAGACCACACGTAGGTTCTCAAAACTGATTTTGAGCAATTGAGGACCCCCCTCCCCCCTCACACACACACTCACCCGCTTTTCTGTGGTTTGAGTGGCATCTCCCAGGCCAGACCTTGTGTGCTGTTGTGCAGACACAGTGGTCCCTGTACCAGTCCTGTAGCGCTCACTAGGCAGCAAAAGACTGCAGCAGCCAGAGCCACGCAGGAACACCCCACTTGGCACAGCATCTGGCCACAAGAGGGCGGAAGATCCATACTATTACAACTTGATAGAAAGGGGGCCTGGGGTGGTTGCAAGTGGTTAGAGCACATCTCTGTAGTATAATATATATACATATAATATATACATATAATCTGAAGTTGGCGTGGGTTTGATTCCGGCCAACTGACCTTCAATGCAAAAACTCTCCTAATTATTCCGTCTCTCTCTCTCCGTCTCTATCCAATAACCCATGAGAATTTGATAGAAAGGAAAAAGCGCTCCCAGACTAGTTCTTATTAGTTCAGGATGTACACCACAACCAAGCAGGCAGGTCACAGACATACATGGAAGACTGTTAAAAATACTCACAAAGAGGACATGAAGATCTAATGGAGGTGGATCGGTTGGTGAACCAGACTAGTTTGATTAGTAACCTCGCCCTAGCTAATGCGGGTCCTGAGGTGCACAGATTTGGATGAAAACAGGCCACAGCCTCACCTCTATCCTGTATGCACAGCATCCTTCCCTTGAGCTGCCAATCACAAACCCCCGAGCTCCAATAAGAACCTACAGACAAAAGCAGAAAAAGCTAAATTAAATTTACCATTAAAACAAGTTAAAAAAAATTTAATGTTTCAGTGATGGTCAGAATATAATTTTTACATGGAATCCCTATTCAGTAGAATGCTACACATTCACTTCCCTCCAATAATTGATGTTATTACAGTATTACTGTCAACAATAGCAGAAACAACTTGCAAAAAAATCGTAGCACTGTGACTGACTCTAAATTTAGCTTAAAAACAGACAACAGACATATTAGACACATGACAATCCACCCTCAAACCACAATCTGCCTTTTTTTGGACAACAGGGTTTTTCAGGAATGAGTGACATGAGTGTCATGATGACTGTCATGTCATGACCTTATTAGGACACACACACAGCATTGTTGTCTCACCAGGAATCCAGAGGCCCACAGGCCTGTGCCCCACCGGGCCTCTCTGGTCACGTGACCGTCCAACAGGTAGCGTGCCTGAAGGTCTGGCAACAGCAACAGGCCATTGGCCAGCATGCACACAAATGCCATGGGAACAAGGGACACACCCACACACCTGGAGCAGCTGGCGACACACATCTCTGTGGTAGACATCCAGCAAGGATGAAGAGAAGACAGAATTCAGAATAATTATTTTCTTGTTTTTTTTAATCTTTAAAGTGCCACTGTTCCTTATCTTGTAGCTCTTGAAATACAGAACAACCCTCTCACCTACAGAGAAGTTCTATTTCACTCAGAAAAACTGGTCTGAGATCAGTCAAGAGACTGAAAAGGGTTATTAGCCAAGAGAATGACCACAGTGATTATTAGTTTGAGTCTTACCTGATGGAGTGAGACAGAATAACCTAGTGAGACCGAATGTGACGGAGAGGGAGAAAGAGAGATCCTGGTAACTGCAGCAGTACTGGATGAGGAACACAAAACTTAAATAGGCTCCATGCAGTGACACATGCCCGCCCCCACAAATAGTATATGTAAATCTCCCCCCACCAACACACACATGACGTAGATTACTTTAAATTTGTTTATAATCAGCAAAATTAGTCCTGTATAATTATACACAGTACATTTGATCTAATTTTGTTTTCCCAGTGCACCCAACCCCCTACATTCCACAATATATCTGGTAACGGTGCAGGTAAGGTAAGACCAAGCTGTCAAAAGCCTGAGTCATGTTCATTAGGGTATGCAATGGAAAGCGTTGTTTCAATCCATTTTGTGCCTAATAAACACTATCCTGGTCTGTGTTCTTCATCCTTTTTCATGTGTATTCTGGGTCTGGTAGTGGAGTAGATTCAGCCAGGATATGGGACAAGTGAATCACTGCAGCTGTGGGATCCATTCCAAAATAAGAGCATATCAGCCCATTGGGGATAATGTTTAAAAGCACTAAGAAATAACAATAAAGCATTGTTGTAACACTCTGAAACCTTAACTGGCTAGCTTTTTTTTATACCCCCATTTCCGCTCATTAGATAGTAGCGCAACACCCGCTCTGTCTGCACTTGTAGTCTAGCCGCAGTGCCATCTAGTGGGAAATGTGAAGGAATCCAATCCATGCATAGATATTGGTCAGGTGATCAGTCTGTCGTTCAAAATTTTGACGTTCTAATTTTGGGAAACATGACGGCCATTTTTCAGATTAAGCGTTTCCAACAGAAACGCCTGATCACACTAGTTTAGCATGTCATGATCACACTAGTTTAGCATGTCATGATCACACTAGTTTATCATGTCATGATCACACTAGTTTAGCATGTCATGATCACACTAGTTTAGCATGTCATGATCACACTAGTTTAGCATGTCATGATCACACTAGTTTAGCATGTCATGATCACACTAGTTTAGCATGTCATGATCACACTAGCTTAGCATGTCATGGCTGCCAAGATAGCTATGATCGCCTTCAGTACATACAGTGCAGTACCACACTCTAGTGAAGACATATTCAGCTACTAAAGAAACTGTCTTGAAGCTAATTTATGTATTGAGATTAACCCCCTATAAAAATCTGTCTGTTTAAGATAGAAACATAGGGCCTTCTGCATCTGCAGTAGAAAGTGGCACAGCTACAGCGCTGTTTGTCAGACCAGAGGTGCGTTCAACAAAGCTTCCATTTGCGAACACTGGCAGCGGACGTTTCATTTCGGTTTGTTTCTGTTCATAACAAAAATGGATGCGGCAAGATGAGCAGCTATGCTTGCTGCAGCAATTGTACTACACGAGATCCCATAATGTTCAAAGTGGAATAATGTTTTTCGAAATGTTTACAAATGAATTATACATTTAAAAGTATTCAACCCTTTATTATGGGAAGCCTAAATAATTTCAGTAGTAAATATTTGCTGAACAAGTCACATAATAGGTTGCATGGACTAGAAGGGCAATAATAGTAAGATGTTTGGAGCAACTCCAATACAACACATTACTGAATACCACTCTCCATATTTTCAAGCATAGTGGTGGCTACATCATATTATGGTTATGCTTGTAATCATTAAGGGATTGGGGAGTTTTTCAGGATGGAGCTAAGCACAGGCAAAATCCTAGAGGAAATCCTGGTTCAGTCTGCTTTCCACCAGACACTGGGAGATAAATTCCCCTTTCAGCAGGACAATAACCTAAAACAGAAGACCAAATCTTCACTGGAGTTGCTTATCAAGAACACAGTGAATGTTCCGGAGTGGCCGAGTTACAGTTTTGACTTAAATCTACTTTAAAATCTATGGCAAGACCTGAAAATGGTTGTCTAGCAATGATCAACAAACAATTTGACAGAGCTTGAAGCATTTTGATAAGAATATTGGGCAAATGTTGCCTAATACAGAAGTGGAAAGCTCTTAGGAGACTTAGCCAGAAAGACTCAAAGCTGTAATTGCTGCCAAAGGTGCTTTTACAAAGTATTGACTCAGGGATGTGAATACTCATGTAAATTAGATATCTATATTTCATTTTCAATAAATGTGCAAACATTTAAAAAAACAAACACTTTGCCATTATGGGGTATTGTGTGCAGATGGATGATACTTTCACTGGGGATATGATTCAGCATTGTTGTAACGTTGAGTTACTAGCAAACCAGGCAGCTAATGTTTTGGTTAGTTTATAGCTTGTTAGCTAGCTAAGATTAAGTTAGTTGGCTAGCCAGTTCAAATAATGACCATATCACAGCTGACAACGTCTTCACTTTAGCAAATGTTTCTTAATTATTACAGGAAAATAAACTTCAACTAGGGATGAAACAGTGACCGGTTTCACGGTAAACCACAGTAAAATTCCCGCCGATTAGTATTACCGTTTCAAATGTGACTTATCATTAAAACCATGTTAGAAAAACCGACGGTAAATACTGTCCAGCATCATCAGTGAGCAACAGTCTGACGCAGGCGCAGCATGCAACGTGGGTTTTGTTTCGTGTGAAAACAAGGCAGAAGGCAGTGAGATTCTAAGAGGACCAAATCTGAAGTGTGGTCGTATTTTGGGTTTTACACGAGTGCTGACGTCACCTTGTCTGCAGAACATGCTAAAAAAATAATACTCGCTGCTTAAAACCTCTCTGGGATAGGCGGGACGCAAATGTCCCACTTGGCCAATTGCCAGGGAAAATGCGGAGCGCCAAATTCAAATAAAATTCTATAAAATTCAAACTTTCATTAAATCACACATGTATGATACCAAATTAAAGCTACACTCGTTGTGAATCCAGCCAACATGTCAGATTTCAAAAAGGCTTTCGGCGAAAGCATAAGAAGCTATTATCTGATGATAGCACAACAGTAAACAAAGAGAGAATAGCATATTTCAATCCTGCAGGCACCACACAAAATGTAGAAATAAAATATAAATCATGCCTTACCGAGCCTCTATTGTTGGCACTCCAATATGTCCCATAAACATCACAAATGGTCCTTTTGTTCGATTAATTCCGTCGATATATATCCAAAATGTCCATTTATTTGGTGTGTTTGATCCAGAAAAAAACAGCTTCCAATTTGCACAACGTCACTTCAAAATCTCAAAAGTTACCTGTAAACTTTGCCAAAACATTTCAAACTACTTTTGTAATACAACTTTAGGTATTTTTAAACGTTAATAATTGATCAAATTGAAGAAGGGTCTATCTGTTTTCAATACAGGAGGATCACAAACTAATGCTACTTTTTTAGTCTTGCGCAACTCTCAAACAGTACACATAACGTTACCCTGATCCAAGATGGCCGTACTTCTTCACTTCACAAAGGAATAACCTCAACAACATTGATGAATACGCTGATTCGGTGAGCGAGTTCATTAGAACTTCCGTTGAAGATGTCGTTCCCATAGCAACGATTAAAACATTACCAAACTAGAAACCGTGGATTGATGGCAGCATTCACGTGAAACGGAAAGCGCGAACCACTGCTTTTAATCAGGGCAAGGTGACCGGAAACATGACCGAATACAAACAGTGTAACTATTCCCTCCGCAAGGCAATCAAACAAGCTAAGCGTCAGTATAGAGACAAAGTAGAAACGCAATTCAACGGCTCAGACACAAGAGGTATGTGGCAGGGTCTCCAGTCAATCACGGATTACAAAAAGAAAACCAGCCCAGTCACAGACCAGGATGCCTTGCTCCCAGGCAGACTAAATAACTTTTTTGCCCGCTTTGAGGATAATACAGTGCCACTGACACGGCCCGCAACCAAAACATGAAACATGCGGACTCTCCTTCACTGCAGCCGAGGTGAGTAAAACAATTAAACGCCCAGACGGCATCCCCAGCCGAGCCCTCAGAGCATGCGCAGACCAGCTGGCTGGTGTGTTTACGGACATATTCAATCAATCCCTATCCCAGTCTGCTGTTCCCACATGCTTCAAGAGAGCCACCATTGTTCCTGTTCCCAAGAAAGCTAAGGTAACTGAGCTAAACGACTACTCACTTCCGTCATCATGAAGTGCTTTGAGAGACTAGTCAAGGACCATATCACCTCCACCTTACCTGACACCCTAGACCCACTCCAATTTGCTTACCGCCCAAATAGGTCCACAGACGATGCAATCTCAACCACACTGCCCTAACCCATCTGAACAAGAGGAAAGCCTATGTGAGAATGCTGTTCATCGACTACAGCTCAGCTTTTAACACCATAGAACCCTCCAAACTCGTCATCAAGCTCGAAACCCTGGGTCTCGACCCCGCCCTGTGCAACTGGCTACTGGACTTCCTGACGGGCCACCCCCAGGTGGTGAGGGTAGGTAACAACATCTCCACCCCGCTGATCCTTAACACTGGGGCTCCACAAGGTTGTGTTCTGAGCCCTCTCCTGTACTCCCTGTTCACCCACGACTGTGTGGCCACGCACGCCTCCAACTCAATCATCAAGTTTGCAGACGACACAACAGTGGTAGGCTTGATTACCAACAACGACGAGACGGCCTACAGGGAGGAGGTGAGGGCCCTCGGAGTGTGGTGTCAGGAAAAAAACTCACACTCAACGTCAACAAAACTAGGGAGATGATTGTGGACTTCAGGAAACAGCAGAGGGAACACCCCCCTATCCACATCGATGCAACAGTAGTGGAGAGGGTAGCAAGTTTTAAGTTCCTCGGCGTACACATCACAGACAAACTGAATTGGTCCACCCACACAGACAGCATCGTGAAGAAGGCGCAGCAGCGCCTCTTCAACCTCAGGAGGCTGAAGAAATTTGGCTTGTCACCAAAAGCACTCACAAACTTCTACAGGTGCACAATCGAGAGCATCCTGTCGGGCTGTATCACCGCCTGGTACGGCAACTGCTCCGCCCACAACCGTAAGGCTCTCCAGAGGGTAGTGAGGTCTGCACAACGCATCACCGGGGGCAAACTACCTGCCCTCCAGGACACCTACACCACCCGATGTCACAGGAAGGCCATAAAGATCATCAAGGACAACAACCACCTGAGCCACTGCCTGTTCACCCCGCTATCATCCAGAAGGCGAGGTCAGTACAGGTGCATCAAAGCTGGGACCGAGAGACTGAAAAACAGCTTCTATCTCAAGGCCATCAGACTGTTAAACAGCCACCACTAACATTGAGTGGCTGCTGCCAACACACTGACTCAACTCCAGCCACTTTAATAATGGGAATTGATGGGAATTGATGTAAAATACATCACTAGCCACTTTAAACAATGCTACTTAATATAATGTTTACATACCCTACATTATTTATCTCATATGTATACGTATATACTGTACTCTATATCATCTACTGCATCTTTATGTAATACATGTATCACTAGCCACTTTAAACTGTGCCACTTTGTTTACATACTCATCTCATATGTATATACTGTACTCGATACCATCTACTGCATCTTGCCTATGCCGCTCTGTACCATCACTCATTCATATATCTTGTGTATAAGGTAGTAGTTTTGGAATTGTTAGCTAGATTACTCGTTGGTTATTACTGCACTGTCGGAACTAGAAGTACAAGCATTTCGCTACACTCACATTAACATCTGCTAACCATGTGTATGTGACAAATCAAATTTGATTTGAACCTATTTCCAAAGACTGGTGACATCCAGTGGAAGCGGTAGAAACTGCAAACAAGTGCCTTAGAAATCAAGTTCCCCAATGAAAACTCATTGAATTGACAGTGACCTCAAAAAACAAATCTGAATGGTTAGTCCTCAGGGTTTTGCCTGCTACATAAGTTCTGTTATACTCACAAACATGATTCAAACAGTTTTAGAAACTTCAGAGTGTTTTCCATCCAAATCTACTAATAATATGCACATCTTATATTCTTGGCATGAGTAGCAGGAAGTTGAAATTGGGCACGCTATTTATCCAAAAGTGAAAATGCTGCCCCCTATCCAAAATAGTTTTTTTAAGGGGGCAACACTTCAAATCTCTTGAGTCATCTTCATGACCACCACTTTATTGCGAATGCAAGGTAAATTCACTGTTAGCTAAATGCATGACGTGGGGACTTTAGAATGGGGGAAAATATAATGGTTTGTCTGTAACTTGCTAATAGTTTGTCAATAATGTGAGCTGGATCTTTCGGTGTTACCTACTCTTGTAAAAACACTAGAAGTTGTTCTGCTGCTGTATGCGTCGTGTGTCTGCAGACGCCCATTGCACACGATAACACCTTATGTAGGTTTAGTCATCCAACCAACATATTTTGTTCATTTAAAATCCGGCAGTTGTTGACTTGGTTGTAAAAGTGTTCCAACAGGAGAAACGCTATAGACTCCTATACAAGACTCCTGTATTTATGTCAATTGTTGGGTTCATTGCAATTACGATCACTGTCTTAAGGCTCATTTGTATTTTTGTAAATTGTGCATGGGGTCACTGTATGTACTCAAATGCAACACAGAAGATAGACTGTGTGAATAATAATAATGTAACGCTAATAATAATAATAGATTAGCTATTCCCTTGTTTACAGAGTGGGCGTGCAGCAGGCAAACCCAGTGATGCTTCTGGTCACTCCTCATCTACAGTTGTGACAGACACTCAAACAAGCATTTAAAAGGCAGGCTGCTTATGCACCTACATCAAAAAATGCTCAAGACCTCACTGCAGCCCTTTCATATTACATTGCAAAGGACATGACGCCATTTCATATTGTTGAGAGGCCTGGCTTTCTGAGGCTGATGAAGGTTGCCGTGCCTCACTACAAAGTGAGTGCTGCTCATTTTATTTTATTTTTGTTTATTTGATTTGCTTACTGAAGGTTGTGTTCATTTAAACCTGCACTAGGGAAACTTACCTCTCATGGCCACATGGTGCCATCTTTAATGTTACTATTTTAATGTTTATGCACACAAGTGCATAGTGCTGCTAATTTGTTTTGTTTTCAATATAAAACTTGGTGAAATGATATCAGTGTGTGTATCAATACTTTTAGAACATTTCCAGCACATTTTAACAATACCGCACTAATACTGATAATCGTGATCATTTTGGTCACTATAATCCTGATATGAAATGTTCATACGGTTTCATATCTACTTGCAAGCTAATTACAGAAAATAGCTTAGGGTTGTGAGTGTGACGAAATAAAAGCATGGTATTCTACCGGAGAATTTTAGGCCAACAAGACAGTGTCCAAATTCTAACGATATATCCTAATCTGACTTTGGTGCAGGTCATGTTGTTCTTCACATTAATGTCTCTGGTAAACACACACTATATCAAATGAAATCTAAGTTTGTTTGTCACATGCACAGTATACAGAAGGTGTAAACGGTGCAGTGAAATGATTACTTGCATCGTGGAGACTTTTTAGACCTGTAGCTAGCCCAGCTATCTAGCTAAACAATGAACCATAATCACAACTCAAGGTTACTACCATGCATGAATCTGCAGGTAACTAAAGTTAACCAACTAGGTTCAGTGTTGGTTAACTAGCTAACAATAAGCTATAACTACATACGAATAATATTACGACACAGATCATACGCATAACGTTGGCCTGCGAGCCAGCCAGCTAATGTTAGCTAGCTAACAGTGCGCTTGAACTTTCGATGAAAACGACTGACAAAATTAAAAAGATATACAGTGCATTCCTTCATTTTTCCACATTTTGTTATATTACAGCCTTATTCTAAAATGGATCAAATTAATATTTTTCCTCAATCTCCACACAATACCCCACAATGAGAACGCGAAAAAAGGTTTAGGCATTTTTGCAAATTTATAAAAAAAATACAGATCTTATTTACATAAGTATTCACACCCTTTGCTATGAGACTCGAAATTAAGCTCAGGTGCATCCTGTTTCCATTGATCATCCTTGATGTTTCTACAACTTGGGAGTCCACCTGTGGTAAATTCAATTGATTGGACACCTGTCTATGTAAAGTCCCACAGTTGACAGTGCATGTCATTGCAAAAATCTAAACCATGAGGTCGAAAGAATTGTCCGTAGAGCTAGAGACAGGACTGTGTCGAGGCACAGATCTGGGGAAGGGTACCAAAACATTTCTGCAGCATTGAAGGTCCCCAAGAACACAGTGGCCATCATTCTTAAATTGAAAAAGTTTGGAACCACCAAGACTCTTCCTAAAACTGGGGAGAAGGGCCTTGGTCAGGGAGGTGACCAAGAACCCGATGGTCAGTCTGAGCTCTAGAGTTCCTCTGTGGAGATGGGAGAACCTTCCAGAAGGACAACCATCTCTGCAGCACTCCACCAATCAGGCCTTTATGGTAGAATGGTCAGACGGAAGCCACTCCTCAGTAAAAGGCACATAACAGCCCGCTTGGAGTTTGCCAAAAGGCACCTAAAGGACTCGGACAATGAGAATCAAGATTCTCTGGTATGATGAAACCAAGACTCTTTGGCCTGAATGTCACGCGTCACGTCTGGAAGAAACCTGGCACCATCCCTATGATGAAGCATGGTGGTGGCAGCATCATGCTGTGGGCATGTTTTTCAGCGGCAGAGACTGAGAGACTAGTCAGGGTTGAGGGAAAGATGAATGGAGCCAGGTACAGAGAGATCCTGCTCCAAAGCACTCAGGACCTCAGACTGGGGCAAAGGTTCACCTTCCAACAGGTCAATGACACTAAGCACACAGCCAAGACAATGCAGGAGTGGCTTTGGGAAAACAAGTGTCTGAATGTCCTTGATTGGCCCAGTCAGAATACTTATGTAAATATTATTTTTTAAATCATTTTTAAATTTAAAATAAAAAATAGTTTTTGCTTTGTCATTATTGGGTACTGTGTGTGGATTGATGAGAAAAAAAAATGTAATCAATTTTAGATTAAGGCTGTAATGGAACAAAATGTGGAAAAAGTTAAGGGGGTGTGAATACTTTCCGAATGCACTAAATCTGTATACCCAGTCATGTGAGGGCCCAATTTATTTATTTGACTGATTTCCTTATATGAACTGTAATTTTGGCATGTTTCATTTATATTTTTATTTCTCAGTATAGATTCAGCAGAGGCCTGATTTTTTTTTCTTGACCAGAGGGTCGAGGGGCCGAAATATAATTACAAATAATTTGTAGATTGCAAATTGACCGCAAGAAGCCCAAACAGATGTAATATTTGACTAAAACATAATCATTTCAAATCTTGATTACATTTGTATATGATCACATCTCTCTATTATGCATGGGAATACTTGGAAACACATTTCCAAAATGAAAATCATTTGGAGCTGATTTCCTGGTGTTCTTAGTCTTATGGCCAACAATAAAATAAACTATTTATTTTATTGCTCAGAGGGGCAAATAAAACCAGGGGCCACCAGTTGGGTAACCCTGCAGCACAGTATGGTTTAGGAACGGACTGACATGAGAAAGATGCTTGCTGGCACCTGAAAATAACTTTTAAAACATAATGACAAAGAAATACTCGGATCATAATCGTATCTAGAGAATGTCCCAGTCCGTTACGATGCTCATTTTGTCCAACTACTTGGCACACCCCTACTAATTAGTAAGGAGCTCCTCTCACATGGAAAAAAACAAAAACCAGTAGACACTAGGCTCTCCATGGAATGTATATGACAACTCTGGTTTAGAATATTGGTAACTAACTCAAATACCACTTCACTTACCCAATAACATTGCACGTTGAAGAAACCAGCAGTAGCAGTGTGTGTGAAATCACTGGGGAGGCTAAGGCAATAAAAAAGCCATTACAACCTGTTGCTCTATAACCCATTTGTTCATATGCCACTGTGATGTACAATAAGGCCGTGACAACAAAAAGACTGTGACAACAAAAAGACAGTCACAGTGGCAGAATAAATTCAACTACATATACTCTTAAGTTTGTTTCATCACAAAACCGGAGAGCAACATCTGTCCAGTTAAGTCCAAAGTAAATATTACGCAACAGTTATACGACCTGCAGCATGGTCAAGCAAGTTAATGTTTGACAGTTTACTAAACAACTACTAATTTATAACCAGAGTCACCGCAAATCAGCACAAAGACAACAGGAGGTTGATGGCAGCTTAATTTGGGAGAACATGCTCGTGGCAATGGCTGGAGTGGAATAGGTTGAATGGTATCTGGTTTCCATGTGATTGATGCCATTTGTTCCTGCCCAGCCATTATTATGAGCTATCCTCCCCTCAGCAGCCTCCATTGCAACAGGAGCACTGCCTCCGCTAATCTAGTTTGTAAGTAAAACAAATAAAGTTGACTCACCCTACTTGTAGATGAGTTCAACACCAATACCATCCTACTCTCATGTTGGCAAAATGGTCTAATGCTGTCATTCGGTACGCTTTCAGTTTTTGGTTTCCTAGGCTACCCAGCTAAAAACTGTTTGCTAGCCTATCTTCCTTGCATGGGCAAAAATTAACCAGATAAGGTAGCTAGCTAGTTAACGCGAGTCTGCTATGTTGAATTTCAATCGTCTCAGGCCAGTGGCACAATATATGAATTTATGGTTAGCTCAGAATCTGTCATAATAATTGGCCTGTAACAGAAAATTAAGTCAAAACCACATCTCCCAACAAGCAGACCAGAAACAGACACTTTGTCTCACAATGATTGGCATGAACACAAATCAAAACAGGCCTTTTCCCGCACAGCCAGGACAACCCACAGTTGAGCTCAGCTCAATGATGATTGGCTGCTTCTTTTATAATTAGTATATCAATTGAAGCCAAATACTTGCTGGCATCAATCAATAAATTGCTATAGCAGCAACAGGTCATACTGTTTAGTTCCAGACAGCATCAGATACACATTGAGACAGAGGGGCGCTGTTTTCCTCACTCGGATGATTTCTCCAGTGAGATTCAGCCACTTGCGAATTGACTGAAAATTATGAAAACACAGACAGAAGAGAAATTTTATATATACACATTTATTTTATTGGTCAAATATTTAGGGAAGCCTGGCTTCCCTTGGTATCGATGAACGCATGCCACAGGACAAGACATACCTTTCAAAAATGTTTTATTTTGTTCCTAAGTAATCACTTATATGAATCTCTAGAGAAAACAATGAGTAAAATTAACCTACTATCAAAACAATGTCGATCGAGCCAGTCTGCCATTTCCAGTGAGCCCCCAAGCTGTCAAAGACCTTGAAATGCATTCAAACCAGAGTGAAATCCCAGACGGTCAATGTCCAAGCAATATCTACCCTCTTCTCCCCAAGGTATAAGCTCATAAAGGCTCAGACAACTTGCAAAACTTTTTTTTAAATCCTGACCATCTGAGCCCTCTAGGCGATACGGCAAGACCAGTTAACAAGAGGTGATGGCCAATGCAAATGCTCCAAACACCCAGGATTCAGCTGCCCAGACTGGGGAACATCTCTGTAAGGGTGGCCTGCTTACTGCTCCTCTTCAGTGGCTTGGAGGTTGAGGCAGCAGCGCTGGAGATGGTGGAGCTCCTTTCCCCCTTATTGGTGGTAGATGAGGGCCCAGACAGCTGCCTCCTCTCCACTGTGTTCCTGTTCTCAGTGGAGGTGCGTGAGCGCCCCCTGCTGGCCCTGCTTCGACCACTACCCTCGGGCATGGAGCTGGAGTCAGGTTTCTGGCGGAGCTGGTACTGGTCACTGGAGCCCTTGCTGCGGTCTACTGCGTGGACGGCCTCCTCGCGGTCCAGCTGCCTCTGCAGCTGGAAAGCCAGCCGCCGGTCCTCCTGCTCCTGTTGCATGCGGCTGAAGAGTACCTTCTCTCTCTGGGCCAGCTCCTGGAGCAGCAGGGCCTTCTCCCCTAGATCGACTAGGGCCACCTCTCCTCTATCTGCAGCATGGCGAGATGACGAGGATGAAGGACAGAGCAGCTTACTGACCACGTCTGCTTTCCCTTCGTAAGGCCCCTCAATGTCACAGCTCTTCCTCTTCGCCGAGGTCACGCCTCTCTTCGGGGTGCCGTGGAGGGGTGTGCATGCCAGTGAATTTCCTGAGGGGACGGTCAGATGGTACACCATGCGCTCTGATGACGTTGAGGCCTCACACGGCGTGCGGTAGCTCTCCGGGTAGAATTCTAGCAAGGGCATTGTTTGCTCTGCTGGCTCTTTGGAAGACCAAGGCTTACTCTCTGAGTGCAAGATGTTCTCCTTCAATCGGGCACAAAAGTAAACAGAAGTTCAAGATTAATATTAAAGTGTAGTTGCTAACTGTTTGTTACATTTTGCATCAAGTGTTGGCTGAGATATGGAATTTCCCCCCATCATAAAACCATAAATACCCATAATTTTAGGCAAACAATATTTGCTTTTGTTCTCCTGGGTGTGAGGACGGGTATGCCCCTCAGTCAAATATGTCTATTTATGGTATCCCTTTTGGCTCAAGAGCATGGCAAAAGCCTGTAGGGTCTTTCGGTACATAATGTTTATCAGTCACATGTTAGGTGTATGTGGATTCAGAGAGAAGAGCATGTTTTTTTAGTAAATTCTGATTGCACGAGCATTTTGGAGAGTGACAGAGACCCACCTTGTTAGCCATAAAGCTGGAGGTGGGACTAGTCTCTGAGTTGCTGTTGTGTCTTTGTGGAATTGGGGACAAGAACCTGGAAAGAAAATAAATTGTCAGAAAACTCCCATGTAATATATTTAATGAAGTCACTTATCCAGAGCAACAAACTGTAAAGGTAGTAGAACCACATATCACAAATAAGTTATTTATCTGCCTATTTGTGCCATCAGCACACCTTCCAAGGTTCCTATTTTTGTTTGCATTTTGATTCTCTATTCTGCTCTCAGAAGTGTGCACTTGTTCAAGCCTACTTATGGATTTACAAGCATGAGATGGGTAGGAGCTCCAACCATTTTCCTTACACCGCCAATATTTTTAAACACGAGGGAAAGAGTGCACACTTCTGGGAGAAGAGAGAATTGGACCACAGCGTAAGTCTGATCACGTAAGGGGACTCACTTCTCTATATCTCCAGCGTTGGTGTTCCGCTTCTTCTTTGCTGGGGTGATGTCGTTAGTCCACGTGATGTTCTGTGACTCAGGTCTTGGATTCTGAAGAGAACAGAAAAAAAGGGGCTGATAACAGTGATTCATTCCCAATACATAGCGCCTCTAGGGCTGACTCCAATTAGTCAACTAGTCGATTGTTTGGTCAATAGGCTGTTGGTCGACCGAGATGTACAGTGCATTTGGAAAGTATTCAGACCCCCTCCCCTTTCCCACATTTTGTTACGTTACAGCCTTATTAGAAGATGGATTCAATTTTTAAAAATCCTCACCAACCTACACAATAACCCATAATGACATAGTGAAAACAGGTTTTGCAAAAACAGAAATACAGTAGTTACATAAGTATTCAGATCCTTTGCTATGAGACTCGAAATTGAGCTCAGGTGCATCCTGTTTCCATTGATCATCCTTGAGATGTTTCTACAACTTGATTGGAGTCCACCTGTGGTAAATTCAATTGATTGGACATGATTTGGAAAGGCACACACACCTGTCTATAGAAAGGTTCCACAGTTGACAGTTCATGTCAGAGCAAAAACCAAGCCATGAGTTCGAAGGAATTTTCCGTAGAGCTCCGTGACAGGATTGTGTCGAGGCACAGATCTGGCGAAGGGTACTAAAATATTTCTGCAGCATTGAAGTACCACAAGAAAACAGTGGCCTCCATCATTCTTAAAATGGAAAAAGTTTGGAACCACCAAGACTATTCCTACAGCTGGCCGCTCGGCCAAACTGGACAATCGGGGGAGAAGGGTCAGGGTCGTGACCAAGAACCCGATGGTCACTCTGACAGAGCTCCAGGGTTCCTCTGTGGAGATGGAAGAACCTTCCAGAAGGTCAAGATTCACTGGGCTGATGAAACCAAGATTGAACTCTTTGGCCTGAATGCCAAGCATCACTTCTGGAGGAAACCTGGCACCACCCCAGAGGGAAAAAAACGAACTTAATTTTAGAATAAGGCTGTAACATAAAATGTGGAAAAGGTCTCGGGGTCCGAATACTTTCTGAATGCACTATACGTGCCCATCTCAGTGAACTAATCCATTGCGGAGGCCTAGACTAAAAGCCAATTCAAGCTTGATGGGCTATTTGACCAAGGAAAGTGATGGAGTACTGCGTCCGATAACCTGGCCTCCACAATCACACGACCTCAACCCAATTTAAGATGGTTTTGGATGAGTTGGACCACAGAGTGAAGGAAAAGCAGCCAACAAGTGCTCAGCATATGTGGGAACTCCCAACAAGACTTTCCAACATGACGGTTGGAAAAGCATTCCAGTTGAAGCTGGTTGAGAGAATGCCAAGAATGTATAAAGCTGTCAAGGAAAAGGGGTGCTACTTTGAAGAATCCAAAATATATTTAGATTTGTTTAACACTTCTTTGATTACTACATGATTCCATGTGTTATTTCATAGTTGTGATGTCTTCACTATTATTCTACAATGTAGAAAATAGTAAAAATAAAGACAAAAAAAAACCTTGAATGAGTAGGTGTGTCCAAACTTTTGACTGGTACTGTACATCACCAGTATTACATTTACAGTTAATTCCTGTACTTTCTAATCTAATCTGTTTGTTTGGTTATGGTCATTTCTGTTAATGCATTCCATTTATTATTATCATTATTCCAGCCTTACCGTTGTCATTGTCGGAGTGGACACTGTTTGCAGAGCAGACTTCATCCACCCCACATATGCTCTCTCTAATTCTCTCTTTCTTTCTCTCTCTCGGAGGACCTGAGCCCTAGGACCATGCCCCAGGACTACCTGACATGATGACTCCCTGCTGTCCCCAGTCCACCTGACCGTGCTGCTGCTCCAGTTTCAACTGTTCTGCCTTATTATTATTCGACCATGCTGGTCATTTATGAACATTTGAACATCTTGGCCATGTTCTGTTATAATCTCTACCCGGCACAGCCAGAAGAGGACTGGCCACCCCACATAGCCTGGTTCCTCTCTAGGTTTTGGCCTTTCTAGGGAGTTTTTCCTAGCCACCGTGCTTCTACACCTGCATTGCTTGCTGTTTGGGGTTTTAAGGTGGGTTTCTGTACAGCACTTTGAGATATCAGCTGATGTACGAAGGGCTATATAAATAAATTTGATTTTACTTCTGGGAAATAAGTTTAAGTTTATTCATTCCATTTACGTGTTTTGTCAAATCAATTTAGTTGCCGTGTTTAGGTTGGAGCACTGCCGTCAATGTTGAGTTAGGACGCGTACCTGATTACGCATAGGAGTATATAGGCCTATAGGGTACATGGCCTGCGTGCAAATGTAGGGATATAATGTAGGCATACACATCTGATAATATTTCTGATTGGTTTAAAGCACCACCACTAATGAGCTGTGGAGCTTCTTAAATATTTTCTTCACCTCAAACAGCAAGCAAATTAAATTATATTTTTACATTGTTGAGAATGACAATAGTTCCTTAATGCATTAGACAAATATTTCCAGCTCTCCCTTTCGATAACCACTCAGCTTGAAAGGAACAAATGTCATACTCTGATCTAGTGGAAAGGTTTAAAAAAAAAAGGCCTACCTGATTACTTCTTATCAGTGCTCGACTTGGAACTGAAATAGGTTCCGGTTCTCATTTTTGGTGCTGTTACTATTTATACTTAGGTGCAGGAGCTCCACATTACTTTTCAGGTAATATTCTACTAGAGGAACAGAAGCTCAAGCTGTAGAGAATTGGAGGTGCCGGTACTCGTCTCTGGTGAGCTCCTGCCTAAGTCAAGCACTGTTTCTTATCCCTTGTGCAAACCGGCTACAGTTGTCTGTCCCAGGAAACTCTGAAGGCCCAGAATATTTCATACAATGTTGCAAGTTCGCTAGCACAAGCTTGGGGCCCTGGATCCAAGTTGATACAATGTTTCAAGTTCGTTGCAGACGAGCCAATGTGATTTATAGGCATAAACATTATCAGGATATTTTCTACCTGCAGGCCACAATCTTTTTATTTGTTGGCTTATAGTCTATTTTTACAATAGTTGGCAATAGAAGTTACTTTTTAAGTTTGTATCATTAGTATAAATAGAACTTTGAATAACCACATGACAATGATTGACATATGAAAACATTATGAAACTGAAAATATGCATATGAAAACCATTACCGACACGCAGATTGGTAGAAATTGGCATTCCACATGAGAAAGGTTGTAAACTTCTCATGTAGCCTATTACAGGCAACTTCAGGAGAGTAATGGCAGAAACTGCAAAAGCCAGCAGGAGAATGGTTAGGTCAGGTTAAGGTTTTTTCTTCTGGTTATCTAAATCTCTGGCTCCCTCGAGTCACGTGTATTATTTCATCAAAGACTAAGTTTAACGCTCTGTCACATCCGGCCGCAACCGGGAGCCCCATGGGGCAGCGCACAATTGGCCCAGCATCGTCCGGGTTAGGGGAGGGTTTGGCCTGCAGGGATGTCCTTGTCCCATCAAGCACTAGCGACTCCTGTGGTGGGTCGGGTGCAGTGCACACTGACACGGTAACCAGGTGCACTGTGTTTCCTACGACACATTAAGGCTCTCGACCTTCGCCTCTCCTGAGTCCGTACGGGAGTTGCAGCGATGAGAAAACTAACTACCAATTGGATACCACGAAATTGGGAAGAAACTGGGGTAAAAAAAAAAAAAAAGTTTAAAGAATCAGACAAGCTCAATGCATATAACAAAAGTAACAACCTATTTTTGATCAGTAAATGTCATATTATTACTCAAATTGGAACAGTACTGTTATATTACTCATTACCACAAAAAAATATTACTGTACTGCGTTGCCCCCAATACGGTTTATAACCAAATGCATTTCAAAAGTTTGAACTATGGTGTTTTTCGGACATTTTGTTCCGTTTTTGTTTTCAGATTTCGCCCATGTCACCGACCTGAAAAGCTAATGCAAGCTTCTAAGATTAGAACACTCATTGCACTTTCACAACCTGTAAACCTGATCTGCTACTATACAGACCCAATCAATTGAATTGATACAGTATTGCTATTTGCTTTTTGTCAGCAATAAACTATATGTTCGTATGAAAAAGTGGTCTGTGTGGCTCTACAAATGAGGGAGAACCTGAGTATGTAATCTGATATTAGACTATTAAACCCACCAGCTCCTGGCTGAGCAGTCTGGCCAGCTTGTTGTCATTCTCCAGCTGCATCTCCTCGTGCCGCCTCCTCTCCTCCTCCAGGCGCTCCTTCTCGTCTGCGAGGAGGCACTGGATGTACTCCTCACTTGCTTTCCTCTCTGCCTCCTCCAGGGCACGCTTCTCCTCTAATATCTGGAAAAGGGTCAGAGGTCATGTCAAGTGTATTCTATGTGACTGAAGAGTACACTAAAATGTAAACTTGCGTTATAACTTGGGGCCAGAGTTTTCCCATGAGGCCATGATCAGGTCCATACCTATGGCCCAGAATTTTTCCTGGTCACGTTACATGGTCAGGAAAAACTCAGGACCGAGGTATAATGTACCCTGAGAATTCACCTTGCTGATTTGATCCTCATACTCCCTCCGTACCTCTCCAGGCAGACTGACTTTGGGTCCGGGGACCAATACTGGAGGCAGAGGGAAACGGCAGGTAAACAAACAGAGAAACTGGCAGGTCAACCGACCTCACGTAACCCACCCAACAGTGAGAAGAAATGGGTTTGTCTGATTACAAGGTGCTCTGTGAACCCATAATTACCTCAAAGCATACCCAACCCAGCTGTACTAAAAGACACAAGCCATTTGGAAGTCATTCATTGTTAAATGAAAAACACTGTCAGTCACTTAACTGTTTCCATCCTCCTCCTCCTCCTGTCCACTGAGCCTGCGTTGGCACTGCATGGGGAACTCAGCCTGCACCCGCTGCCACAGCTCATCATTGACCAGCGTCTTGTTCCTGCCATTGATTCGTGCCCATGTGGACACCCGCTTGCGACACAGCGGGCAGCACAGATTGGCCTTGTCCACCGTCTCCAAGAAGCAAGGCTTGCAGAAGGTGTGGCGGCACGGCAACGTCACCGGCTCCAGGAAGATCTCCAGGCACACAGGGCAGAGGCAGTCCGCTCGGGTCAACCCCCCCGTGCTTCCGCCCTCTGGCGCGGCCATCTCCATTTCAGACACTGGCGGCATCCCTCCGCATATATTTCTGTGGATGCCTCCTTCTGTAGTTGTACCAAATCCAAATGAACACCAGTGCTAATGTGGTCCCTGTGTTGTTTCAGTGGCTAATTCTTTGTGGGGGGGGGAACAGTAAAAGTAAACAAGTAGTAGCCACATTAGCTTGCTAAAATCATTTACTGACATGTAGCTAGGTATCTAGCTAGCAAAATAGAGTTACTCGAAGAGTATGCCCAGACAAGCCACAACTAAAGCATTTAACTGGTTAGGTAAGCTTAGCTATATAAATGACTACCTCATACAATTAAGAGATCTAACTAGCTAGCTAGCTAGCCAACTAACTAACGTTAACGTAATAAAGTTCGGAACTAAAGCCAGGGTAGCCAGTTTTGTATCAGTGCAAACGTTAAACCTCAAGCACGAACAACGGAGTTGAGGATTATTGGCTATCGAAAAACAAGTTATATTACAAACTCTGATATAATTTACGAATGAATAGCTTTTTAATGTCCGTACATTGACAACATCTACTTACAAGAGTCGTTTTTGCTGCTCCAGAAAATCATAAGTGTAGCGCTTGAAATACCGGGAAAATCATCCGCGTGTCGTCAGCAACACTAAAAAAGTGCTTCCGTGTCTCGGATTTTCAAAAAAATAAATAAAATAAAAGTCCCCCACGTAATAGTAGAAAAGTGTTTTAATAACCTGTATCTATTCATGAGACATGAAACATAATTGTCTAACGATGATTCATATTTGTTCATATTTAAGTGACATTTGTATTAAATGTGGGTTTTAAAACTTGTTCCGGTAAAAGTCTTGAAGGGAATACTCCGTGAGGTCTGTAAACACAGCAAAAAAATAAACGTCCCTTTTTCAGGACCCTGTCTTTCAAAGATAATTCGTAAAAATCCAAATAACTTCACAGATCTTCATTGTAAAGGATTTAAACACTGTTTCCCATGCTTGTTCAATGAACCATAAATAATTAATGAACATGCACCTGTGGAACGGTCCTTAAGACACTAACAGCTTACAGATGGCAGGCATTTAAGGTCACAGTTACGAAAACTTAGGACACTAAAGAGGCCTTTCTACTGACTCTGAAAGACACCAAAAGAAAGATGCCCAGGGTCCCTGCTCATCTGCGTGAATGTGCCTTAGGCATGCTGCAAGGAGGCATGAGGACTGCAGATGTGGCCAGGACAATACATTGCAATGTCCGTACTGTGAGACGCCTAAGACAGCGCTACAGGGAGACAGGACTGACAGCTGGTCGTCCTCGCAGTGGCAGACCACATGTAACAACACCTGCACAGGATCGATACATCCGAACATCACACCTGAGGGACAGGTACAAGATGACAACAACAACTGCCCGAGTTACACCAGGAACACACAATCCCTCCATCAGTGCTCAGACTGTCCGCAATAGGCTGAGAGAGGCTGGACTGAGGGCTTGTAGGCCAGTTGTAAGGCAGATCCTTACCAGGCATCACCGGCAACAATGTCGACTATGGGCACAAAATCCACCGTCGCTGGACCAGACAGGACTAGCAAAAGTGCTCTTCACTGACGAGTCGCAGTTTGGTCTCACCAGGGGTGATGGTCGGATTTGCGTTTATCGTCAAAGGAATGAGCGTTACACCGAAGCCTGTACTCTGGAGCAGGATTGATTTGGAGGAGGAGGGTCCGTCATGGTCTGGGGCGGTGTGTCACAGCATCATCAGACTGAACTTGTTGTCATTGCAGGCAATCTCAACACTGTGTGTTACAGGCAAGACATCCTCCTCCCACATGTGGTACCCTTCCTGCAGGCTCATCCTGACATGACCCTCCTGCATGACAATGCCACCAGCCATACTGCTCGTTCTGTGTGTGATTTCCTGCAAGACAGGAATGTCAGTGTTCTGCCATGGCCAGTGAAGAGCCCGGATCTCAATCCCATTGAGCACGCCTGGGACCTGTTGAATCGGTGGGTGAGGGCTGTGCCATTCCCTCCAGAAATGTCAGGGAACTTGCAGGTGCCTTGGTGGAAGAGTGGGGTAACATCTCACAGCAAGAACGGGCAAATCTGGTGCAGTCTATGAGGACGAGATGCACTGCAGTACTTAATGCAGCTAGTGGCCACACCAGATACTGACTGTTACTTTTGATTTTGACCCCCCTTTGTTCAGGGACACATTATTCCTTTTCTGTTAGTCACATCTGTGGAACTTGTTCAGTTTATGGTCTTAGTTGTTGAATCTTGTTATGTACATACAAATATTTACACATGTTAAGTTTGCTGAAAATAAATGCAATTGAGAGTGAGAGGACATTTCTTTTTTTGTTTACATATACATACAGTTTACATACAGTGCCTTGCGAAAGTATTCGGCCCCCTTGAACTTTGCGACCTTTTGCCACATTTCAGGCTTCAAACATAAAGATATAAAACTGTATTTTTTTGTGAAGAATCAACAACAAGTGGGACACAATCATGAAGTGGAACGACATTTATTGGATATTTCAAACTTTTTTAACAAATCAAAAACTGAAAAATTGGGCGTGCAAAATTATTCAGCCCCTTTACTTTCAGTGCAGCAAACTCTCTCCAGAAGTTCAGTGAGGATCTCTGAATGATCCAATGTTGACCTAAATGACTAATGATGATAAATACAATCCACCTGTGTGTAATCAAGTCTCCGTATAAATGCACCTGCACTGTGATAGTCTCAGAGGTCCGTTAAAAGTGCAGAGAGCATCATGAAGAACAAGGAACACACCAGGCAGGTCCGAGATACTGTTGTGAAGAAGTTTAAAGCCGGATTTGGATACAAAAAGATTTCCCAAGCTTTAAACATCCCAAGGAGCACTGTGCAAGCGATAATATTGAAATGGAAGGAGTATCAGACCACTGCAAATCTACCAAGACCTGGCCGTCCCTCTAAACTTTCAGCTCATACAAGGAGAAGACTGATCAGAGATGCAGCCAAGAGGCCCATGATCACTCTGGATGAACTGCAGAGATCTACAGCTGAGGTGGGAGACTCTGTCCATAGGACAACAATCAGTCGTATATTGCACAAATCTGGCCTTTATGGAAGAGTGGCAAGAAGAAAGACATTTCTTAAAGATATCCATAAAAAGTGACGTTTAAAGTTTGCCACAAGCCACCTGGGAGACACACCAAACATGTGGAATAAGGTGCTCTGGTCAGATGAAACCAAAATTGAACTTTTTGGCAACAATGCAAAACGTTATGTTTGGCGTAAAAGCAACACAGCTCATCACCCTGAACACACCATCCCCACTGTCAAACATGGTGGTGGCAGCATCATGGTTTGGGCCTGCTTTTCTTCAGCAGGGACAGGGAAGGTTGTTAAAATTGATGGGAAGATGGATGGAGCCAAATACAGGACCATTCTGGAAGAAAACCTGATGGAGTCTGCAAAAGACCTGAGACTGGGACGGAGATTTGTCTTCCAACAAGACAATGATCCAAAGCATAAAGCAAAATCTACAATGGAATGGTTCAAAAATAAACATATCCAGGTGTTAGAATGGCCAAGTCAAAGTCCAGACCTGAATCCAATCGAGAATCTGTGGAAAGAACTGAAAACTGCTGTTCACAAATGCTCTCCATCCAACCTCACTGAGCTCGAGCTGTTTTGCAAGGAGGAATGGGAAAATATTTCAGTCTCTCGATGTGCAAAACTGATAGAGACATACCCCAAGCGACTTAACTTAAGGGGGCTGAATAATTTTGCACGCCCAATTTTTCAGTTTTTGATTTGTTAAAAAAGTTTGAAATATCCAATAAATGTCATTCCACTTCATGATTGTGTCCCACTTGTTGTTGATTCTTCACAAAAAAATACAGTTTTATATCTTTATGTTTGAAGCCTGAAATGTGGCAAAAGGTCGCAAAGTTCAAGGGGGCCGAATACTTTCGCAAGGCACTGTATATGAGATGAGTAATGCCTGATACATAAACATTATTAAAGTGATTTGTGTTCCATTTATTAAAGTTGCCAGTGATTTCTTGTCTATGCCTATACGCAGCAGCCTCTAATGTGCTAGTGATGGCTGTTTAACAGTCTGAAGGCCTTGAGATGGAAGCTGGTTTTCAGTCTTTCGGTCCCAGCTTTGATGCACCTGTACTGACCTCGCCTTCTGGATGTTATCAGGGTGAACAGGCAGTGGCTCGGGTGGATGACGTCCTTGATCTTTTTGGCCTTCCGGTGACATTGGGTGCTGTAGGCGTCCTGGAGGGCGGGTAGTTTGCCCCCGGTAATGAGTTGGGCAGACCGCACCACCCTCTGGAGAGCCTTACGCCTGCATGCGGTGCAGTTGCCATACCAGGCGGTGATACAGCCCGACAGGATGCTTTCAATTGTGCATCTGTAAAAATGTCTTTAGCCTACTGAGGTGGAAGAGGCTCTGTTGCAACTTCTGTATGGGTGGTCCATTTCAGTTTGTCAGTGATGTGTACACTAAGGAACTTTCCACCTTCTCCACTGCAGTCCCGTTTATATAGATGGTGGAGGGTGTACCCCCCTGTTTCCTGAAGTCTATGATCATCTCCTTTGTTTTGTTGAGTGAGAGGTTGTTTTCCAGGCACCACACTCCCAGAGCCCTCATCTCCTCCCTGTAGGCTGTCTCATCATCGTTGGTAATCAAGCCTACTACTGTTGTGTTGCCTGCAAACTTGATGATTGAGTTGGAGGCGTGCATGGCCATGCAGTCATGTATGAACAAGGAGTACAGGAGGGGGTTGAGCATGCACCCTTGTGGGGCCCCAGTGTTGAGGATCAGCGGAGTGGAGGTGATGTTTCCTACCTTGACCACCTGGGGGCGGCCTGTCAGGAAGTCCAGGACCCAGTTGCACAGGGCGTGGTTCCGACCCAGGGCCTCGAGCATAATGATGAGCTTGGAGGGTACTATGGTGTTGAATGATGAGCTATAGTCAATAAACAACATCCTACATAGGTATTCCTCTTGTCCAGAGGGGATAGGGCAGTGTGCAGTGTGATGGCGATTGCATTGTCTGGATCTTTTGGGGCGGTAAGCAAATTGAAGTGGGTCTAGGGTGGCAGGTAAGGTAGAGGTGATATGATCCTTGACTAGTCTCTCAAAGCACTTCACGATGACAGAGGTGAGTGCTACGGGGTGATAGTCATTAAGTTCAGTTACCTTTGCCTTCTTGGGTACAGGAACAATGGTGTCCATCTTGAAGCATGTGGGGACAGTAGACTGGGATAGGGAGATATTGAATATGCCTGTAAACACACCAGCCAGCTGGTCTGTGCATGCTCTGAGGACGTGGCTAGGGATGCCGTCTGGGCCAGCAGCCTTGCGAGGGTTAACACGTTTAAAAGTTTTACTCATGTCAGCCACGGAGAATGAGAGCCCACAGTCCTTGGTAGCGGGCGGTGGCACTGTGTTATCCTCAAAGCGTGCGAAGAATGTGCTTAGCCTGTCTGGAAGCAAGATGTCGGTCTTGGCGTTTTGGCAGCCTAGCCTAGTCCTCAAATTTGCTTTGTTCAATCACCAGCTACAATGCAGCCTCAGGATATGTGGTTTCCAGTTTGCATAAAGTCCAGTGAAGTTCTTTGAGGTCCGTCGTGTTATTGGCTTGAGGGGGGGGATGTAAACGTCCGTGGCAATGACGGAGGAGAATTCTCATGGGAGATAATATGGTCGGCATTTGACTGTTAGGTATTCTAGGTCGGGTGAACAAAAGGACTTGAGTGCCTGTATGTGTCCTAGAATTACAACATGAGTCATGAAACACACCCCTCCACCCTTCTGCTTCCCGGAGATATTTAATCCTGTTAAATATAATTTAGAGATGCTTCAAGTTCTTAAAACCACATGATAGCCTAAAAATCTCTCTGCATTCATTGCTAGATATGTTTGCCAACCTCCTGAATACAATTTCTTATGAGTGTAATACGCCTTATTAATTTTCAACATCAGTAATAGGCAGATAACCAGTGAGACTGAAAGTGAGGATGAAAGTGAGCCAATGGAGAAACCAACATGGAAGGCCCGTGACACGGTTAGCCATTGTGGCTGCGACTGTTGTAGTTATTGTTACATATAGAGACAGATATGACACTATTGAGCAAAGACAGGTATACATTAGACAACAAGAGGAAGAGAACACACCTAGAGTGCATTTGTCATTCTGGTAAAAACAGGAAACCAAGAAATAACAGACGTAATGGCCAAAGCCATAAAATGCATAAATGTTTAGGGTAAAATGCATTGTCTATTGTATAGGACAAGAAACCAAAGCAAGGCCATGAGTGCATAGGACAGCTGGACATACCGAGGTCAGAGGGACACACAAAGGAGGGGGTCAGCCAAATGACCAACTGATGGACTATAGACAGGGCATAGATTTTTAGGACATGAAGAGAAGAGACACATAGTCTACTAGTCCTAATAAGGACAGACATACCAAAGAACACACCAAGCTAAACATAAGGGGCCCATAGGATAAGATGGGCATGTATTATTTTTGGGACATGAAGAGGTCCTGTCACCATTATAACTTAACTGAAAGCAGATATGGGCGTTATTGGGCGTGAACAAACAGGAAGCACAGATTGAATTGTGAGACAGCACTGCGGGGCCATGACGAGTCGGCCGACTCCCTGAACCCAGGCATTTTCAGATGTATTTTTGAGACCATGCTTGAAGGAGATTAAAGGCAACAAAGGCATTATGACAACCAACCAATTTTTAAGGGTACACCAAAACAAATTTTTGGATTGTATGTATGAAGTGTACAGAGAAGCTTTAACTAAGGATCTTTCTGAGACTCCTTTTGCATCTGTACAGGCAGACGAGACCACTGACGTCTCCTGTAAATCACAGATGAGCCTAACAAACATGCTGAGGCATGGGAGCCTACAAACTGGCTGAGGCCTCCCAGGTAGCTCCGGCTCCAACACCCGGACCCGACATCACCCCCAACACAAAAACAAATAACAACAAAAAAACACTCCCCAATGCTTCCCTTTGTTGAGTCGTCATTCTGTAATGAGTACACGGAGAGTTGGGAAGCAAGTTCAGGGAGGGAATAAATGTAATAAATAAATGAACAAAAGAAGAAACACAAACAGAGCACCGACATGAAACAGGAACAATGACGACTGGGGAAGAAACCAAAGGGAGTGACATGTAAAGGGCAGGTAATCAAGGAGGTGATGGAGCCCAGGTGAGTGTCATTATAACGCTGGTGACAGGTGTGCAGCCTGGTGACCTAGAGGCCGGAGAGGGAGCACACGTGACAGTGTTGGCCTCTCCAACACCACCAAACAAGTCCTAGCGCCACTGAATGTCAAGGAGAAGCTGGTTGCACAAACCTACGACAGGGCAGTGGTAATGTACGTGGTGGTGTCCAAACACTACTGAAGGATTCCATTCCGACCTCAGAACTTCACTTCCAAGCTATGGCCTGTGGGCAACCAGAAAAAGTTCAAAACGGAGCTGTTCACTGTCCACCGGCATTTTGAGCTGCACACTGGAAAGAAAACACTTTCTTTATTGAAATCACTCTACGGGAACAACCTGCAGATGGTCTCTCTTCTCAAAATCATCATCACCCCTCCAATGACAACCGCCAAGTCAGAGAGAAACTTTTCCACCCTTAATTAAAAGGATAAAAACCTTCATACCCAACTCCATGGACCAGAAAAGGTTAAATGCATTGGCCCCGCTGTCAATCCAGTATGACTTCATCCAGAGAATGCCAGATTTTGATGACAAAGTAAATGAGAAGTTTGCCCACAAGAAGGACCGCCGTGCCAACTTCCTGTTCAAGTGAGCACAACACAACAATGTTGAGTCCATAAATATGTCTAGTATGCTGCTGCATAAGTGATGTAATATGCCAGGGAGATATACTGTAGCTAAGAAAGTAAGACTAAGTCTATGTTGTGTAGTAAGCAGTTAGTAGCATATATGCCTCACTTTAAAAATGTGGTCCCTTCCCCCCTTAGAATTTAACCTACTGTTTGAATTTGGTGTACAGGGAGAATACTATAAGAATGGCACAGATTCTGAATTAGGTCGCTGTCCATTTCAAAAGTGCTGAACCAATAGGCATTTAGCCTACTGTTCGGACTTGGTTGTGCGCATCTAGCCTATAGACAGTTTTAGAGAAATGTAATAATCAAATATTGTAACATCTTTCATTGCCTGCTTACCTGCCCCCATTGTAAGAGCTTTCATTGTCTGCTCATGTGTCTCTGTTAATTTAGCCTACTGTACAGACTTGGTGTACAGGGAGAATATTGTAAGAATGGCCCATGTTCTTAATTATGTCGCTGTCCATTTCAATAGTGCTGAACGAATAGGCATATAGCCTATTGTTCTGGCTTGGTAGTACACATGTAGTCTGTGTTAGAGAAATGTCATCATTGAATATTGTAAGAGCTTTCATTGGCTGCTTATGTGCCCACGTTATTTATCCTACTGTTCTGACTTGGTGTACAGGGAGAATACTGTAAGAACGGCCCAAGTTCTGAATTATGTTGCTGTCCATTTCAAAAGTGCTGAACAAATAGGCGACATATTGTCTACATCTGTCTCAGCTTGCTCATGTCTTAATCCAAATTACGGCTTGCCTCTTAACCGATTATCGTCATATATGCCATAGTTTGTACATCTGCATTGTTATATTGCTTCTATAGGTATATCTCATTAGTATCTTAATGTTAGAATTATGCATTAAAAAAAATCTTAATTTGTGTGTTATAGTTAGCTCTGGTGCTTTTCTCCACAAGGAGGGTGGTCAGTTACAGACTCAACAACATTATATTATAGTATCCCCTCCTCGTAACCATGTTTGCCAGTGACAGTCTATTCCAATTTTTTGTTTTAATTGTTCAACAAAAAGTTCAGTAAAACCCATGTAAATCCAATTCATATTGTGAGGGTTGTTTTGTTTGTGCAATGCTCTATCAGTTTGTCTTTATATTGTCTATAATAGTAGACACTCGTGATGGTATTGTCCTTCCTTTTTAGACCACATAGACATAATAAAATACTTAAAATGGTAGGCTAACTGCTGAGTCTGGATCTCTCTCTCTATCTCTGTGGTGACTTAAAGTAAAGATAAGGCCTCAACAACTTGCTGAATTTATCTGAACTAATATCTTAATTTACATCGCTGTCGCTAAGTACGTCGCTAAGTACGTCGCTAAGTATAAGACAACCATCTCTGAAGCATTCCAACAATCAGGCCTTTATGGTAGAGTGGCCAGACAGAATCCACTCCTCAGTAAAAGGCACATGACAGCCTGCTTGGAATTTGCCAAAAGGGCACTTAAAGGACTCTACGACCATGAGAAACAATATTCTCTGGTCTGATGAAACCAAGGTTGAGCTCTTTGGCCTGAATGCCAAGCGTCACGTATGGAGGATACCTGGCACAATCCCTACGATGAAGCATGGTGGTGGCAGCATCATGCTATGGGGATGTTTTCCAGCGGCAGGGACTGGGAGACTAGTCAGGATCGAGGGAAAGATGAACGAAGCAAAGTACAGAGGGATCTTTGCTGAAAACCTGTTCCAGAGCGCTCAGGACCTCAAATTGGGGGTGAAAGTTCACCATCCAACAGGACAACAACACTAAGCACATAGTCAAGACAATGCAGAAGTGGCTTCAGGACAAGTCTCTAAATGTCCTTGGGTGGCCCATGCATAGCCCAGACTTGAACCTGATCAAACATCTCTGGAGAGACCTGAAAAAAGCTGTGCTGCAACGCTCCCCATCCAACATGACAGAGCTTGAAAGGATCTGCAGAGAATATCAATCCCAGAATAAAGGACCTTGTGAAAATGCTGGAGGAAACAGGTACAAAAGTCCTATATCGACATAACCTGAAAGGCCACTTAGCAAGGAAGAAGCCACTGCTCCAAAATCACAATAAAAAGCCAGACTATAGTTTGCAACTGCACATGGGGTCAAAGATCATACTTTTTGGAGAAATGTCCTCTGGTCTGATGAAACAAAAATAGAACTGTTTGGCCATAATGATCATCGTTATGTTTGGAGGAAAAAGGGGGAGGCTTGCAAGCCGAAGAACACCATCCCAACCGTGAAGCACGGGGGTGGCAGCATCATGTTGTGCCGGTGCTTTGCTGCAGGAGGGACTGGTGCACTTCACAAAATAGAAAATGATGTGCATATATTGAAGCAACATCTCAAGACATCAGTCAGGAAGTTAAAGCTTGGTCGCAAATGGGTCTTCCAAATGGACAATGACCCCAAGCATACTTCCCAAGTTGTGGCAAAATGGCTTAAGGACAACAAACTCAAGGTATTGGAGTGGCAATCACAAAGCCCTGACCTTAATCCTATAGAACATTTGTGGGCTGTAATGGCTTTCTTCCGTAGAAGGAGAGTCGGACCAAAATGCAGCATGGTGGTTACTCATGTTCTTTAATGGAAGATCAACGATACATGAAATAACATAAATCTACAAAACAACAAACGGAACGTGAAAACCTATACAGCCTATCTTGTGACAACAAACACAGAGACAGGAACAATCACCCACAAACACAGTGAAACCCAGGCTACCTAAATATGGTTCCCAATCAGAGACAACGAGAATCACCTGACTCTGATTGAGAACCGCCTCAGGCAGCCATAGACTATGCTAGACACCCCTACTCAGCCACAATCCCAATACCTACTAAAACCCCAATACAAAAACACAACACAAAATAAACCCATGTCACACCCTGGCCTGACCAAATAAATATATAAACACAAAATACTAAGACCAGGGCGTGACAGAACCCCCCCAAGGTGCGGACTCCCGGCCGCACACTAAAACCCATAGGGGAGGATCCGGGTGGGCGTCTGTCCACGGTGGCGGTTCCGGCTCGGGACGTGGACCCCACTCCAACCAAGTCTTAGTCCCCCTGTAACGCGTCCTTTGATTGGCGACCCTCGCCGCCGACCTAGGCCTAATAACCCTCACCAAGGACCCCACTGGACTGAGGGGCAGCTCGGACTGAGGTAGAAGCTCGGGACTGAGGGGAAGCTCGGGACTGAGGGGAAGCTCGGGACTGAGGGGAAGCTCGGGACTGAGGGGTAGCTCGGGACTGAGGGGTTGCTCGGGACTGAGGGGTTGCTCGGGACTGAGGGGTTGCTCGGGACTGAGAGGATGCCTAGTACCGAGAGGAAGCCCAGTATTGAGAGGAAACTCAGGCAGGTAGTAGGCGGATCTGGAGGATCATGGCTGACTGGCGGATCCTGGCTGACTGGCGGATCTGGAAGATCCTGGCTGACTGGTGGATCCTGGCTGACTGGCGGATCTGGAAGATCATGGCTGACTGGCGGATCCTGGCTGACTGGCGGATCCTGGCTGAATGGTGGATCCAGGCTGAATGGCGGATCTGGAAGATCCTGGCTGACTGGTGGCTCTGGCTGACTGGCGGATCCTGGCTGAATGGTGGATCCTGGCTGAATGGCGGATCTGAAAGATCCTGGCTGACTGGTGGCTCTGGCTGCTCTGGCTGCTCCATGCAGACTGGCAGCTCTGGCTGCTCCATACAGACTGGCTGCTCCATGCAGACTGGCAGCTCTGGCTGCTCCATGCAGACTGGCAGCTCTGGCTGCTCCATGCAGACTGGCTGCTCTGGCTGCTCCATGCAGACTGACAGCTCTGGCTGCTCCATGCAGACTGACAGCTCTGGCTGCTCCATGCAGACTGGCAGCTCTGGCTGCTCCATGCAGACTGGCAGCTCTGGCTGCTCCATGCAGACTGGCAGCTCTGGCTGCTCCATGCAGACTGGCAGCTCTGGCTGCTCCATGCAGACTGGCAGCTCTGGCTGCTCCATGCAGACTGGCAGCTCTGGCTGCTCCATGCAGACTGGCAGCTCTGGCTGCTCCATGCAGACGGACAGCTCTGGCTGATCCATGCAGACTGGCTGCTCCATGCAGACTGGCAGCTCTGGCTGCTCCATGCAGACTGGCAGCTCTGGCTGCTCCATGCAGATTATCATCTCTGGCTGCGCTGAACAGGCAGGAGACTCTGGCAGCGCTGGAGAGGAGGAAGACTCTGATAGCGCTGAACAGGCGAGGCGCACTGAAGGCCTGGTGCATGGTGCTGGCACTGGGTAGAGGACATGCACAGGAAGCCTGGTGCGGGGAGCTGCCACCGGAGGACTGGTGTGTGAAGGTGGCACTGGATAGACCGGACCGTGCAGGCGCACTGGAGCTCTTGAGCACCGAGCCTGCCCAACCTTACCTGGCTCGATGCCCACTCTAGCCCGGCCAATACGAAGAGCTGGTATGTACCGCACCGGGCTATGCACCCGCACTGGAGACACCGTGCGCTCCACAGCATAACACGGTGCCTGCCCGGTCTTTTTAGCCCCCCGGTAAGCACAGGAAGTTTGCGCAGGTCTCCTACCTGGCGTAGCCATACTCCCTGTGAGCCCACCCCCCAATAAATTTTTGGGGCTGACTCTCGGGCTTCCATCCGTGTCGCCGTGCTGCCTCTTCATACCAGCGCCTCTCCGCTTTCGCCGCCTCCAGTTCTTCTTTGGGGCGTCGATATTCACCAGGCTGTGCCCAGGGTCCTTTTCCGTCCAATATTTCCTCCCAAGTCCAGAAGTCCTGTGATCGCTGCACCTCACGATAAACAGGGGGAGTTGGCTCAGGTCTGAACCCTGAGTCTGCCACACTCTCCCTGAGCCCCCCCCCCCAATAAATTTTTGGGGCTGACTTTCGGGTTTCCTTGCCAACCGTGTTCCCTCGTATCGTCGGCTCCTCTCTCCGGCTGCCTCTGCTCTCCTAAGTGCCTCCACCTGTTCCCATGGGAGGCAATCTCTTCCAGCCAGTATCTCCTCCCAAGTGTAACAACCTTTGCCATCCAAAACGTCTTCCCATGTCCATTCCTCCTTTCGCTGCTTCTGCTGTCGCTGCCTGTCACCACGCTGCTTGGTCCTGGTGTGGTGGGTGATTCTGTAATGGCTTTCTTCCGTAGAAGGAGAGTCGGACCAAAATGCAGCGTGGTGGTTACTCATGTTCTTTAATGGAAGATGAACGATACATGAAATAACATAAATCTACAAAACAACAAACGGAACGTGAAAACCTATACAGCCTATCTTGTGACAACAAACACAGAGACAGGAACAATCACCCACAAACACACAGTGAAACCCAGGCTACCTAAATATGGTTCCCAATCAGAGACAACGAGAATCACCTGACTCTGATTGAGAACCGCCTCAGGCAGCCATAGACTATGCTAGACACCCCTACTCAGCCACAATCCCAATACCTACTAAAACCACAACACAAAATAAACCCATGTCACACCCTGGCCTGACCAAATAAATATATAAACACAAAATACTAAGACCAGGGCGTGACATGGGCAGAACTGAAAAAGCATGTGCGAGCAAGGAGGCCTAAAAGCCTGACTCAGTTTAACCTTCTCTGTCAGGAGGAATGGGCCAAAATTTACCCAACTTATTGTGGGAAGCTTGTGGAAGGCTACCCGAAACGTTTGACCAAAGTTAAATAATTTAAAGGCAATGCTACCAAATACTAATTGAGTGTATGAAAACTTCTGACCCACTGGGAATGTGATGAACGAAATAAAAGCTGAAATAAATAATTATCTCTAATATTATTCTGACATTTCACATTCTTAAAATAAAGTGGTGATGCTAACTGACCTAAGACAGGGAATTTTTACTAGGATTACATGTCAGTGTCACGCCCTGACCTTAGATTCTCTGTATTTCTATATATTTTGGTTCGGTCAGGGTGTGACTAGGGTGGGTACTCTAGTTGTTGTATGTCTAGGGTTTTTGTCATCTTGGGTTTTTGTATGTCTATGTTGGCCTGATATGGTTCCCAATCAGAGACAGCTGTTTATCATTGTCTCTGATTGGGGATCATATTTAGGTAGCCATTTTCCCCATTGTTAGTTGTGGGATCTTGTCTATGTTTAGTTGCCTGTCAGCACTAGTTTGTATAGTTTCATGGTTGGTTTGGTTGTTTGTGTTCATTCATTTAAAAAATTATGTACGCATACCACGCTGTGCCTTGGTCCGATCCTTATGACGAACGTGACAGTCAGGAATTGAGTTTAAATGTATTTGGCTAAGGTGTATGTAAACTTCCAACTTCAACTGTAGATGGGATACTGCAATTTTTTTATTTGTAATACATTTGGATTGATTTCTAAACCTGTTTTTGCTTTTGTCATTTTGGGGTAGTGTGTGTAGATTGGATTTTTTTTTAAATGTAATCAATTTCAGAAAAAGGCTGTCATGTAAAATGTTTAGAAAAGGTCAAGGGGTCTGAATACTTTCTGAATGCACTGTATATTTCCTTATATTCACTGACTTGACATGTGACATGCCCATAGGATGTAAGATTTGTTCACATGGTACTTCACTACAACAATCAGAGGTTGCATGTTCAAACTCTGACATATGGTACCAGTCGAAAGTTTGGACACACCTAATCATTCAAGGGTTTTTCTTTATTTTGACTATTCTACATTGTCGAATAATAGTGAAGACATAAACTGTGATTTAACACATGGAATCATGTAGTAACCAAAAAAGTGTTAAACAAATCAAAATATATTTTGGATTCTTCAAAGAAGCCACCCTTTGCCTTGATGACAGCTTTGCACACTCTTTGCATTCGCTCAACCAGCTTCATGAGGTCCTCACCTGGAGTGCATTCCAATTAACAGGTGTGCCTTCTTTTGGTGCGGCGTGCTTCGGAGGACGCATGGCGCTCGACCTTCGCCTCTCCCGAGTCCTAACGGGAGTTGCAGCAATGGGACAAGACTAACGACCAATTGGATATCACAAAAAAGGGGTAAAAATTTAAGGAAAAGGATCCATCTTCCGTAAGGATCAAAATGGTTATTAATTAATATAATCCACCTTTTGAGAATTCTTTGCCCATGACAAAAATATATTTCTCCCTCACAGTCCTTTTAACACATTTTAACACACAACCTCATCTATAGTTGTAGAGTGAGTTTCCTGTAAACAATATACATTATATTCTTTCTCTTTTAGCCAGGTAAAAAAATATTTTTCATAATCTGCTAAGCCATTACATTTGTAACTGGCTGTACTTAATGATACCAAGTTTCAATTATACTTTTCACTACCGATGTTTGTAAACTTAGCATCAAAAGTACCATGATGATTGAGTGTCCATGTAGCTGTACCATAATATTTATATTTACATAATATAATATGTATTTATATTTACATAATATAATATGTACCATAATATCAGACCACCTCCCTGACCCTTGACACGCCTTTGCATCCTAAGTAAACCTTTGGCCCCCAATTGGAATAGGCCAGAGGGCAATACGGACTAAATACTTTTTTTGCCCCACTGTATATACATACTACAGACCCTACCTACAGAGTACACTCTACAATACTTTTACTGCGGCACCCAGAATAGTTTTTGCTCTGCAGTGATTCACCTTGTGGCCAATGGAATGGGTGGAGTAAAAGGCCAGCAACACTCAGTATTATTCAGAGCCCCATGAAATGAATATTCCCAACCCAAAATATAATTGTTTTTTCCATATAAACCAATATGCAATTTATAAGCCTACAGTGTATTGCATTGGGACATATGGAATGGGTAGAGTAGAAAGGGCTGCTTGTTATTTAGACCACAGTCATCCAATAAATAATAGTTTATATATGTAGTTTAACATTATGCACTAGCAAAGCTGCAAAAACGATTGATTTCGTATCATACACATAGCGTTTTAAACAGACTTTTATTCTGAAACCAAAATCGGAAAATCGGAAGCGTTAGTGTTGATGTCTGCACACTAATGTTGATGACATAACGCTATTGGGAAAGACGCAATAACATAGACGTGTTCGAATATTCATACTAACCGCACTATTTGTGTCGTAAATTGAGTATGTAGTATGCTTATTGGTCATAGTATTAATATAGTTAGTATGACAGATGTCGTACTAAATTCGCCAAAATATGAAGTATACAAGCTGTGGACACCATTTCCTTGCTTTTAGGGCCCATAAATGCAATCTTTCGTAAAATGGGCGTGGCTTCACACTGTTTTCAGATTTTAAGAAAATGGCGGAAAATATGCACAAAATTCATTGCTTTAAAGGGGAATGAAAACTGTGAGCTGTGTTCAAATATCCATACTAACATACTGTACAGTCGTTGCCAAAGGTTTGAGAATGACACAAATATTATTTTCCACAAAGTTTGCTGCTTCAGTGTCTTTAGATATTTTTGTCAGCTGTTACTATGGAATACTGAAGTATAATTACAAGCATTTCATAAATGTCAAAGGCTTTTGACAATTATATGAAGTTGATGCAATGAGTCAATATTTGCAGTGTTGACCATTCTTTTTCAAGACCTCTGCAATCCGCCCTGGCATACTGTCAATTAACTTCTGGGCCACATCCTGACTGATGGCAGCCCATTCTTGCATAATCAATGCTTGGAGTTTGTCAGAATCTTGTTTGTCCACACACCTCTTGAGGATTGACCACAACAGGAGTTTCCTGGCCATGGACCCAAAATATTGATGTTTTGTTCCTCTCGGAGGATGTGTTGGTACCATTCTTTATTCATGACTGTGTTCTTAGGCAAAATTGTAAGTGAGCCCTCTCCCTTGGCTGAGAAGCAACCCCCACACATGAATGGTCTCAGGATGCTTTACTGTTGGCCTGACACAGGACTGATGGTAGCGCTCACCGTGTCTTCTCCAGACAAGCTTTTTACCGGATGCCCCAAACAATCGGAAAGGGGTTTCATCAGAGAAAATGACTTTACCCCAGTCCTCAGCAGTCCAATCCCTGTACCTTTTGCAGAAAATCAGTCTGTCCCTGATGTTTTTCCTGGAGAGAAGTGGCTTCTTTGCTGCCCTTGTTGACAGGGATGACTTACTCATTGTCAATTAGCCATGGAGTCGACCAATCAGCTGCTTAGGGATTGCATGATTGCATGACATGTCGCAGAGGCTGCATAGAATGTCATGCCGTGTTGCTGGACCAAACTCGTTATGGCACCTGAAGCTTATTGTCCACCTTCCCCTCCATGGAGGCCACATATTGTATGTTGATGATGACAATGAGTAAGTCATCCCTGTAAATAATTCAATGTCTTGTTATTACAGATGAATTGTGGGAAGTATTTGTTATTCTGAATGTCTCTTTTTCAGTGTTGACCTGCAAACAGTGCTGAAGATAATGAGCAGCAAGGTCGACTTTTGCCCCTGTTGCCAACCAAATTAACGTGATTGAGGGACAACGCTTATGATTGCGCAATGAGAGGCTTTAAGAGAGCCCACTTTAATCCGGAGGCAAACATAGATGTGGTTTTTAGGGATGCTGATGGAATTGGCGAAGGGGCAGCTGATGAGGGTGGCCCCTCAAGATAATTTCTCCTACTAATGAGTGCCATCCATTCTTCTGCAATATTTGAGGGACCTGATTGGCAAAAAATGATTTCTTGCAACTCTTAAGGTGAGTTACACTTTTACACTAACTGGCACGTTTGTTTATGGCAATATGTATGACTTGAGTAAGATGTGATTTTTGTATGTTATGTAATTTGTCCTTTGTCTTCTGTGTGACAGCACTCTATGATGGCGTATACAAGCAGGTGGGCCACATGATTGCTGTCTGTCTGGTACATGGGGGTGTAGAGCCACATTTTTTCAGGGGGGCTATACAGGCAAGTGTGTGGCCTACAACCTCCTGTGCCAGAACTGAAAAAAATTGCGGAATATTACTTCAGAGAGAAGTTGGAGAAGGAAAGTCACTTTATACTGTGATGGATGTTATGTTATTGTTAATTTGCACTAAGTTTTAAAAAAATGATTAGGGTTGTAGTTGTTCATGAATACTATTCCACATGGATCTGGTTTCCTTTTGTTGGCAGTCAATCTTTCTAAGGATAGTGATAATCAGTTTAGTGTTTTGCTAATTTGTCCCAAAACACTGTTATTGAACTAAGATCCAGTTAGCACAAACTGTTGACGAAGAGGTCATAGAGGCCTCCGTACAACTGGTCATCTTGAGTTCAGTGCGATACATTCATACATTGGAGGAGAGGGATACCCTGGTGGAGTCAGCCACAAAGTTCTACTTAGAAAGTAGGCTACGGGATGCTCTTGAGCAGTGAGTTTTCATATATCTAAGGAATCTCGTATCATTAGTTAAATTCTTCAGGGCAAATTCACTATGTGACTTTTTTTTAAACTTTATAGCTTCAAAGAGGGTCTGGAGTGTCTAGGTCTCCTGCCTTACATGAATAGACACTTAAGCCTCTTCAGAGGTTTTCATCTATGCTGAGAAGCTTCTTTTGGCCAAAGACATAGCTTCTCTCTTCAATGCAGAGCTCTCCCCACCTGGTACCAATCAAAGAGCAGAGTCATATGTTTCTGGAGGGACTGGCTGCTGGAGGTGGAAGGTTAGATCCAAAACCATGATCATTGAAGTAACACGGACCACATCAGTAAAATATATCATCTAATCACTCTCTCAACTGTGGGACAGCATTTTATAGCCTTATTCTTCCATGGGCCTTCTAAGAATGTAATAGATAAATTAAATACTTTTTATTCATTGCCTTACCTCCCTTATCTTACCTCATTTGCACACACTGTATATAGACTTTTTCTACTGTATTATTGACTGTATGTTTAATTATTCCATGTGTAACTCTGTGTAGTATGTGTCGAACTGCTTTGCTTTATCTTGGCCAGGTCGCAGTTGTAAATGAGAACTTGTTCTCAACTAGCCTACCTAGGACACCTGGGTGACTTCATGATAAATGTCATGTAAGCCCACTCATTTTGGAAGTTATCATTCTGAAACTTTGCACAAGTACTGTTGCCCTCTTATATTTTCCACCGAAATTGTCCCCATCATCCTATCTGAATGTTTGTTTTATCTTGTTCATTTTAAAGATGATGATGTTTTTTTTCATTGTTTTATCTAAACCAAATCTATTGTGTGTTATTCTCCTACATTCAATTCACATTTACACACACTTCAGAGTGTTTTATTTCAAATGTTACCAAGAATATGCATATCCTTGGTTCTGTGCCTGAGCTACAGGCTGTTAGATTTGGGTATGTCTTCAGGCGGAAATTGCACAAAGTAGGGGTTGAGCTGCAAGAGGTTTTAAGAGCCTATCGGCATTCCATAAGGATCAACCCTACTCCTCGGCCAAAGCATCCAGTGGGCGCTCCGAGAGTGAAACGTTCTGAATTTAAGAATGGACAATCATACAACACTCTGAATTTACAAGCGCACTCTGGCACACCTGATTGGATTTACGAACACACCCGAAATCGTAAGATTTCTAGCTAGTAATTTGTTATGCTAGCAAGAGGTTGTTTAGCGACAGTATCAACTTCTAGTAGTCAGGTGAAGCACCAGTTGGCCTTAATATAGTTGGTTCAGAGTTCCTTTTGATATTTCAACCTGCGTGTCCTGATCGCATCTGGTGTGGGTGGGCAGAATCAACAGACCGCTTGCTGTTGATTTTGTGCACACACACCAGATGCGATCAGGACACACAGGTTGAAATATCAAAAGGAACTCTGAACCAACTATATTAATTTGGGACAGGTCGAAAAGCATTAAACATTTACGGCAATTTAGCTAAATATCTTGCTGTTGCTAGCTAATTTATCTTGGGATATTAACATTGGGTTGTTATTTTACGTGAAATGCACAAATGGTCCTCTACTCTGAAAATTAACCCACTTATAAAAGGGTAAACCGAGTTTGTTTCTAGTAATCGCTCCTCCTTCAGGCTTCTTCTTCTTTGGACTCTATATTGCGGTTGACAACCAACTTTAAGGTGCATTACCACCACAAACTGGACTGGAGTGTGGACCTCAGTTAATCTTTCAATCACCCACTTGGTTATATGCTCCTAAAAACCAATGAGGAGATGAGAAGCAGTATTTGCAGTGCGTCAAGCGTCACAAATAGCACCAAGTTCTATTTTAATGTAAAAGGCGCGCATACCCAGAAGCAAGTGGCATTTACATATGGTTTGAGTTTGAATAAAACCAGTTAATTTAGTAAATCTAGCCTGCTGTCATTTTTTTATTCAAGACATAGTCCTAATGCTTGCGCCTTATGTAAAAAATAGTATTAGTTAGCTTGTCCACTATAACAGGTTCAAGCGTAACCTGATAAACTTGCTTTGAAGATAAAGCTACTTTCAACATGCACTAACCCCGTGTCCCTGTTGCTAGAGTAGTAACTTAAACTAGCTTTGACTGCCATCTATTGGAAAGGAATGGTAACTACCCTGGGCATCTAGAGTCAAAGGAGACTTTAATAATATATGCCATTTAGCAGATGCCTTTACCCAAAGCGACCTGGCTACATGGTAGTGGAAACAGATCATAGAAACAGGAATAACAAAAATACTGTCAATGTTATTAAGGTGTTTTTACAAGTTCCAACGAACCAAGAGGATTCACATGAAAGGCTTGTGATTGGAAGTCTTTGCATCATGCACAAGATCAGTAGATAAACAACAGTCGCATACCTTGAAGGGGCAATCAGCAGTTTCTACATCAATTTTTGCACTTATAAATGAATGATATGCAACCATTGATTCTTGAAGAATATAACTTAGAAATGCCTCATGAGCTTAGTTCAAATGTCGGACCCGATCAAAACCCCAAATATAAGCTTGTTCTAATCCGTTTGTTAATAAAGAAAATGTCAGAAAACACATTACAGCCTCAAAACATGGTTAAAACTATCATTTTGATATAATGGATTCTATAGCTCTATGAATTTGAAAGTGGTTACATTTCTCCAGCCCCATCCCTCAGCTTTTTACCAAAAGAGAAGGGAGGACACTTTTATTGTTTCTACTGCTGATTGCCACTTTAAAAAGTTACAACACCCCAGGAGCAAATGTCAATTGGCTTCTCATATCTGAGCATTCATAGGTCGATACAGCAGGTATGAGAGAGAGTCAAAACAGCAGGTCCGGGACAATGTAGCACGCTCGTTGAAACGGGTAAAAATATCAGTGGAAAAACAGTCCACTCTGATTTTCCTTTATGGATGTGTGTGTGTGTGTATTTTTCAATTCGCTGTTGAATGGCCTGCTCCTTCTCCATTTTCGGAACATTCCCAAAGTGACCGCCACTCAATCTCTTTGGGCATTCATGAGAGTCCATTGGGATGGTTCTAGAGCCAGATATGTTACACAAACCATAGTTCTGATTTTACTATAAAATATGACAGAACCTCTGGCTTCCCGATGGCCACCAGCTGTTTCCTCACACCTTTGGCAATGTGTCACTGGTAATACTCATGCCAGACATCAGCATGTGAGTCCCTCGAGTGCACCCTCACACTTGGATGCCTGTCAGTGGCCAGGGTTTCATTACTGCATCCATGGGCCTGTTAGTAATAATCTTTTTATAATTATCTAAAGTTACCTACAACCTCTTCCTATATCCACCAAATACACACTTACAACCCTTAGGCTAGCTACAAAATATTGGTTAGGTTATAGCTTACCTCACTGTGTTGCAGGCATCTCTCCAATCCCTCCCTCTCCCACCAGTAGCTGTTCTTCACTTCGGTCACATGGACAGCAAACATTAGCTGTGTCAACTTCAGTCTAGCTAAATGAGGTGGAACTAACAAAACATTCCCCCCCCCAAAAAAAGTCTTTCAACAAAATGTATTCCAGTGCTTCACTATCTGAGGTGGAAGCTAGCTACAGGACTACACGGAGAAACTGTGTTGCAATTGTAGTTGCAGTTGAGTTGCATGCTAACGTTAGTTGCTGGGGTGTGTTTCACAAAAAACTAGAGATGCAATTAACTAGTTAGTTTCACCTAGAGTTGCAACAAATTTGTCCAGTGTCTAACGCTTGCCTAGTCCAACAACACAGTCGTGACTCATGACCGGTTGACGTTACCTCAAGCGCCATTGACTCTCGTTGTCTCGGTTCAGTTTGACTTTTGACTCTGAAGTCAGCGATGTTGATGATGGTCGGTCACATCCTGACCATAGAGAGCCTTCATTTTCTATGGTGGAGTAGGTCAGGGTGTAACTGGGGGGTGTTCTAGTTTATTATTTCTATTTGGGGTTCTAGGTTTAATTTTCTATGTTGGTGTGATTTGTATGATTCCTAATTAGAGGCAGCTGGTAATCGTTGTCTCTAATTGGGGATCATATTTAAGTAGTGTTTGTTCCCACCTGTGTTTGTGGGATATTGTGTTTTGTATTTTGAGTAAGTGTATGTAGCACCTCTGTAGTCACGGTTTGTTGTTCGTTTCTTGTTTTGTTTAAAGATTCACGTTTAATAAATTATGTGGAACTCAACATCCACTGCGCCTTGGTCCTTCTCAACACACAAACGTGACATAACCCTTAAGAATGGAGGGGTAAGCAGAGCGCTTCAACATAATCCTATGGCTCCTTTCCATTCGGAAACTTCCTGTTGCCGCATCGAAAATTCGCCTTTGTACTCCTTGACGCAATTTTTTTTTTTGCAAAGGGTAAAGTGTACAAACGTTAGTCCACTCTATTCATGAGATATTCTTGTTTTGGGAACAGACAACTGTATTGAGATCACGTTTCATCGATGAGAATTTGTAGAATGATGGTCAAAATCCTTCTCCTCCTGTCACGTCCTGACAGTAGTTCCTTTTTTATGTGTCTATTTTAGTTTGGTCAGGGCGTGAGTTGGGGTGGGCATTCTATGTTTTGTGTTCTGTTTTTCTATGTGTTTGGCCTGGTATGGTTCCCAATCAGAGGCAGCTGGCAATCGTTGTCTTTGATTGAGAACCATACTTAGGCAGCCTGTTTTCCCACTATGTGTTGTGGGTAGTTATTTTCTGTTTAGTGTTTTTGTTACACCTTGCAGAACTGTTCGTTTGTCGGTTTGTTGTTTTTGTTCCAGTATTTTTCCATCTTTATTAAAATCATTATGAATACGTACCACGCTATGGTCCTCTTCTTCTTCTCCCGATGACAATCGTTACAGAACTACCCACCACCAAAGGACCAAGCAGCGTGGTGAAAGGACTCCTGGACAGGTGACCAGCGCTATCTGGAGTATGAGACAACCTTGGGAGGAGATAGAGAGGTTCGGTCGACCCAGGGAGGGGGCGGCAGCCAATTGTCAAAATTCCGCCCCAAATTCAAGTGCCGCCATAGTGGCGGCCTAATCTTGCCTAATGGGATAGCCCTGCCGGCCCTGCCTTAGACAGCTGCGCCACTCGGGAGCCAAACGCTAGCTTTGGGCAGGGGATAGGAGTTTTGGGGGGAACCAGAGGTAATCGGAAGGGAAGATGGCGGAAACTGAGGTTTTGTTTGAAACTGCTAGTGAGTTGAGTGAAGCTAATAGTACAGAAAGCGAGAATGAGTGGGTTACAGGGGTGAAGAAAAAGGGAAATGAGAAGTAAAGATGTGTTTGAAAATAGGAAACCACTAGACTCGTTTTTGGTCGAAGTCAGAGTTTTGGATCAATGCTACTTGGGAAATCCATTTAACTTCTCCAGGAAAATCTGGAATGTGTTGGAAGAAAGTGGATTCGGTGAGAGTCACAAAAAGTGGTCTAGATTTGTGTCTGCGGAGCAGAAGAAGAGTGTGTTAAGACTCAAAAAGATATGTTTCCTGCATGGATTTTCATAGCAGGGCACCTATCAAGGGGGTTATTTCTGGGTTGGCGATGGAAATAAAGGCAGAGGATATAACTGAAGACATCGATGGAGTGGTTGGTGCTCGTCGATTGACCTGTACGGAGAAAAGATGTTCACTTCATCCATGCTACTGTTCTTTGATTAAGTCTCTCCCTTCTAGAGTTTTTGTGCACAAGCCCCTTCAGTGTCATGAATGTAAAAGATTTGGTGTGTCTGTGTAGAAGGAAAGAATATTGTATTCCAGATGAAGGGAAATGCTGCAACTGTGGAGGTGAACATGCACCTGAACGCTTGGAATGCCCTATTAGGGTGAAGGAGAATGAGGTGGCAAGGGTAAGGAGTATCCAGCATGTCTCCTATCTAGAGGCGGTGAGAAAATTAGAAGGAACAAGTGGTGGGGAAGAAGCAGTGGTAGTAGAGCCACCACGACCAGTGACGTTCTCATCAACCGTGGGATAGTGAAATACTACATGTTAAAAAGGTTGACTTTGTAAAATGTATTGCAAAGGTCATACACTTTACAGCACAATCAGAGAAGAAGTCTAAGTGTTACAACCGGGCTCAAGACTGTAACAAACGATGGCAAACCACACATTGAGTAAAGGAATAACAAAATGAATTTATTCCAGAAATAAACACTCACAACAATAATCAGATGCGGCATGAAGGTCAGTTAATTATGTGTCAACTGCCAAAGACACGATGAAACAACCAAAGGTATACATGGAGAGAGGAATCTCTGAATGGTGAAACAGTGGCTTTATGCCACAGCTGAGCTTTCACAGGTGTGCCCCATCAGCACTGATGACCCTCCCAGCTCTGCCCACCTCAACTACTCCGCCCACCGATATCCTGCAGGAAGTAAGCAGAGCAAAACCCAGTAGACAGAGCAGGGAGGGGCTGTCATACTAAGAAAATTGGAATCATTGTTTTTGCGGTCTTCGTGATTTCACAGCTGAGGCGGTGCAAGATATCCTGTCGGTGAATGTAGCCCCATTACAGGACCTTGATCCTGATGATGTCGTTTTCCTTTTCCGAATGTTTGTTATTGTTGTTTTCTATTCAATACCCCATCCAGCTGGTGTTGGTAATCCACCATTAACATTGGTTGCCAACCGCCGTTAAACCCCATCGAAGAAGAAGAACGTTAGTGTTGGGCAACCGGGTTAAGTAGTTAGTTAGCTGGCTAGTTAGTTATTTTCATGAACTGAAGTTACATTTCAATAGGCGAACAACAAGTGGCTACCTAAAGAATACTTACTCATAAGGATTCCTAAATCATTGCTAAGAATAATGAAAATGACTGCAGCTTCTGCTGGTCATTGTTTTCAGGCTGGTTGCATTGGTGCTAGCTAGGTACCATGCTAAAGCTAGTTAGCTACCTCAGAAGTTGCTAATAGCATCTGTATCAAAGATATTTGCAATATGCTCATTTGATCCTGATCTTATTTCAAATGTTCATTTGATCCTGATCTTATTTCAAATGTTCACACAGACGTTTCCCATTCGGTTTAACAAATTATGCCTTTTTACCAACACGGTATTGTAAACACATCGTCCGTGGCCTGGTGTGTGCTTGTTTGCAGACTTTTTTTTGTACAGCTTTGACAGTGCTACTGGTCGTAGTGGTGGCGCTTGGCTTGCATGTGCAAATTCAGCACACACAACATCCTACAATAGAATAGTGTTATTTGACGTGTTTGTTTTTTGACACGCAAAGACCCAAACAGCGTTCCATAGTCATCTCATTGTGCTGGCACAGGTGTATTTAAGAGTGGCTTGTCCCAGTACACCAGTTGTCTTAAGAGATGTGGAGGATTAACACCTTTAGTTGGCACACCCCATTTGATTAAAAAAAAAATCCTTTATCTGATTTTCCCTTTTTTTTTGTTTTGCCACCTAAGTTTGGTGTCGGTTTACATTTTGTTTGCCTGTGGACAAATGTGTAATGGTGGGTGTCTTTTAAGTTCCAATTGTTGTTGCTAGTCAACTTTCAGTGGGCACCCCCATGAGTCTTTCAGAACACCTAGAATCTCACCTGTTTTGTTTTTGTTGTTAGTGACCCCTTCTGTTTTATCAACAATTTTTTGGTTTCTTGCTGGGAAATGTAATGGGGGCTCGTCTGGGATCTTGTTTCCCATGAGTATGGTAGGCGCTCTAACCACCTACTAAGCTCTACTATGACCAGATATTTGATTTTACCACAGTGTCTTTTGTACAGTTTTATTCACTGACAACCACCCAGAGGGGTGAGAAGACTTGTGGAATGATTTAGAAAGTTACATAAACATAGGCTAATACATAAAATTGGAAGCATTTGTGGAAAACCTGACATGGGAGATGCTAGATAAATGTACGAAGGCTAGTCTGTTCATGGCAAAGCATTATCACATCAAAGTTGCACATGCTGATTGAAAAGCAGTCAGAGTTAGTCTATACTGCTTTGATGGAGAAGGAAATCCTTCCAGAGAAGGAGGATGATAAGGGTCCTACACGTAGTAGAGTACACCCCGTAGACGTACAACTGCAAGAGCTAGAACTAAAGGCAAAATGGGAACATAAATTAGAGCTTGAGCACAAGGAAAGGGAAAGAATGCACTGTCAGACAACAGGAACGTGAGCATGCCATTCAATTAAAAGAGATGAAGCTGGAAGCACTACAAAGAGAGAGATCTGTAAATATTCCCAAAGTAAGGCCATCCCGCACCCTCAACAGTTTGATCTTGGTCAGAACAGCCAGCTTCTACCGCCTTTCAACGAATAGGAGATGGATGTACTGTACTCAAACTCTGTTTGAGCGAATTGCCACATCCTAAAATGACCACGGGATATTTGGTCACTGCTAAAGTGTTCTTGTGGGAAAAGAACAGAAAATGTATGCCGCTTTCTCTTGACCAGAGCTCAGATTATGACACTGTTAAAGCTGCTATCCTTCTGGCTTACGAGTTGGTCCCAGAGGCATACAGACAACAGTTCCCTGAATTATGAAAGACAAATCATAAAGCGATGTTGAATTCGCAAGGGAACAAGCATGTCTTTTTGATCGGTGGTGTGGTTCTCAAGAGGTCAAGGACTTCCAACAACTCTGCTTTGAAACAAAAGTATACACCTCTTGTATTAATTCTAACCAAATGGAGAGATTATTATCAAAACAAATGTATAAGATTTGCATAAATTAAGAAATTAACCATCACTGTACAGAGTACAGAGTTGAAGCTTCCCAAACAGAGTTGTCTCTCTCCTCTTATAGAAAGTACATCATTTTATCTATGTGACAGTTAGCAGATGGTCAGAAACAGGCCACGGCAACAGTTGTAAAATGTAATTTAGCTTGTCTGTGTAGATCAAGATAGCTGATATCACCACCATTTCTCTATTCCTCCAAACACAACTCCTGCCAATCATAAACACAGGAGGCCACATACCACAGTCGCACCCAAGTGGCTCATAAATCTGTAAGCTCAGATGTATGACTAAGTCACACAAGACAAGTTTGTCTCAGTAAAATTACAAGCATATAACAATTTAAGTAAAACAGCATAGTATGTCTAATTCAACAGTTTAGTATGCAATTAATATTCAGTTTCCACCACACCTCACAAACATGGTTACAATGATGTACGCTGAGAGTCGGGAAGCAAGTTCAGGGAGTGAATACATTTAATAAATAAATAAACACAACAAGAAACACAAACAGCACACCGACATGAAACAGGAACAATGACGACTGGGGAAGAAACCAAAGGGAGTAACATCTAAAGGGCAGGTCATCAAGTAGGTCATGGAGTCCAGGTGAGTGTCATTATGCGCGTAACACTGGTGACAGGTGTGCTCCCTAACGAGCAGCCTGTTGACCTAGAGGCAGAGAGGAAGCACACGTGACAATGGTTATAGGCTGAAAACAATGACACCTGTACCATGTCAGATAGTTAATGTATTCAATATTTCAGTCATCACAGAAGACTGAAATATAACAAAACAGTTTGACATAGAAACACCAGATTTTCATTGTTTAAAAAAATTAAAAATCTGTATGAATTATGAAAAATATGAACATTCCACCCATGAGGCCAAAGAGTTTGTTCATTACCTGCAGGAAAGGGTTTACAGACTCATACCACTCGAGCAGTTCAAGTATTGCCTTCACAAAAGGGTTGCTACCTCATTATATACCACAAGAATCTCTCTTGAGAAAGCTGGTCCTTGCAGATGAGTCTGTGTTGACACATAAACCTACCTTCACAAACAAAGCACCCAGTAGTTATCCCTACACAAAAAGCAATCCAGAGAGGTCCCCACCTACTGCAAGGTGTTAGTGTTTTTTCCCAGTGCCCAAAGACAAAGATCGTCAGGAAAGTTTTTCGTATCCCCCAGTTTGTCATTACCACAGTGAGAAAGGATACATTGTCTCACAGCGCGTTGAATTGAAACCGAAAAAAGGAGAAAGAGAAAAGGCAGTTTCTTCTAGCAGGCCACTCCAGTCTGTCAAGTCTCTGGTTGGGACTGGTTTAGCTCTTAAACAAGATTTTGGATCAGATGTGTATGAACTCTTTGTTTCAGATGGGTTTGTGTCTCTGCAGTGTGGCGATGCTGTTATGCAGCCAGTGAAAATACTGCGGCAGCCCAATCTTTCCTTTTTGAGGGTGTTTTGCCTTTGTCTGTCACTTCAGCAACTTGTTAGTGTGTTAGTTCAAGGTATGGAGATAGGTTGTCTGAAAGTTCCTTTGTATAATGTGGAACTTGAGTCTGATCTTGTTTCTAGTTCCATTGTCATTGGGGTGAAGCCTAGCCTACCAGTGAAGGTGGTCTCATTCATGTTGGGAAACGTGAGCATTTCATCCTTTTTCCCTACCCTTGCCATGCCTGTTAGATATTATGCACATTGATAGCGTCATAGCAAATATCCTCTGGAGGGAAGGTCGTGCCAAATCCTGTCGTTTGTAAGGAACCCAGAGTGGAGAAACCTGATGGGTTATCAGAAAAGTACCCTAGAGTAGGGGTGTGCCGAGTAGTCGGACAAAACAAGTATCATAAAGGATATAGGCAATTTTCTGGATACGATTATAATCCAAGTATTTTTTTGTAATGATCCGTGTTATTTTCTGGTGCCAGCAAGCATTTTTCTCATGTCAGTCAGTCCGAGTTTCTAACCATAACTCGACCGGCTAGTTTGCCGGTCTGTAAAGAGAAGGGCAGGCTGTACGTTGATCCTGCTGCTCTGTTTGGATGGAGTGAACCTGTATTTCTCCGTCCACTCTCTTCATAATTTCACCTGATCAGTCTTCCGCGCATGTTTTCAGTCTGATCATTTAGATTGGTGCTGCTTGCTACTATGACAAATACCATGGCGAGGATATTTGCTATGACGCTATCAATGTGCATAATATCTAACAGGCATGGCAAGGGTAGGGAAAAAGGATGAAATGCTGATGCGCATCCTGACTGAGAGACAGCAAACTTGGCTGCCCGCTTCAAGTTGAGGACACACAGACACACACACATCCTGCAGCTTTTTTTGCATTGAAAACGTGCAGGGATGTATTTTGCCAACATTTATTTAGGCATATTAAAACAACTTCTGTTGTTTCCATTCACAAGTATAATCTGATCCAATTATCAACTGTCAATTTATAGATACGAATACGAGTATGGCCATGTCAGCACAACCCTACCCTAGAGTGTTCCCAGCATGTGCCATTACCCGCTGTCTAAGTTGCCGGGAGCAAGTGTAGTGTTGAGGAATCCCACCATGTTTGATCTGTCTGAGACGTTTGTGTGATCCTGATTTCGGTAAACCTCCTGAGTTGACCTACCCTTTTTCTAAAAACCTAAGGTGAACTAGTTTCCAGGACCACTGAAGGAAGAAGAGGTGCCTACAGTTGACACCTCAATGTCAAGGAAGGAGCTGGTTACGCCGTTCGGCAAAGATGTTTCCCTCTCCCCTTTTTTTTCTGAGATACAGTACCAGTCAAAAGTTTGGACACACCTACTCAGTCAAGCCTTTTTTTATTTGTATTTTTTTATATATTTTTTTACTATTCTCTACATTGTAGAATTATAGTGAAGACATCAAAACTACGAAATAACACATGTGTAATCATGTAGTAAACAACAAATTTGAGTTAACTGCACTTCAGATTGAAAGACTGGGATGAAAGACTGTGATAAAGGAGTCCCTCTAGTGCACTTTGCAGCACAGAAGTTTGTTCAGGAATCTCTTGATTTCAGTCCAAATGAGCTTGTGATTGTACATCATGTCAGTGGTCCGTTGAGCTTTCTGAGAGAGAGGTTGTTGCAGGACAATACCCCCAAAACAAAATCTGTTGGAACACGTTTGTGCTTTGATACAAATTGCACCGTGGATGACCAAATCCTGGTTTTGTTGTCTGTTCTGTGGCAAGCTCACTTTTCAGGCCCTTACACCATAGTGAAAAAATGTGTAATCTGGATTACTTTATTGCCACACCTGAGCGTAGGAAAAAGAACCTGTCTGTGTCATATCAACATGTTGAAACCATACTTCACCCACTACAATTGGGTGGGGAATGTCTGTGGAAACCGGTAATAACCTTCTGCCTGTGGCCACTGTTGGTCACCGTTGACTACAGTCTTCATCTGGAGCACTGGGCCAGTCAGCCCGCCCAACGTGCAAGTCAAACTCGCTTTTCAAAACTTTACTATCACAAATTCTTCATGTGATCTGAGCATGATTCTGCGGGCCATATTGAATCAGGTCACGGCCCGCATACGGCCCCCGGGCCGTCCTTTGCCCAGGCCTGGTCTAGTGTTTCTGATATGTGTCAAATTCCTTTGAAAAGTACCCCACAGGGTGCTCGACATTGTTATCGTCTTTCTGTAGGAGCAAAGCGCCTGCTCTTACGTCGCTGACATCGGTGTACAAAGCAAATGGACGATGGAAATCCGGAGCAGCGAGCACCGGTACAGAGAGCAAAAGGGTCCCAGCATTTCGTAACCCTAAAGGGAGGAAGGAAAACAAACCATCAGGACAAAAGCACTCAGAGCAACCTGCCAAAATCCCTTCAGCAAATCGAACTTGCTAACTTACTTAGCAGCGCCAACACGGTCCACACAATCGTCAACCCTGGGCATTGCATTGCATTACTCATCAGGACGTGCTCTGTAAATGTGTTCTGAAAATGAGCCATGTTGTTGATACAGTCACTAAAGTGGTCAACTTCTTAAGAGCAGAATCTTTAAACCACAGGCAGTTTGTTTCACTGTTGGAAGAGACCGAGTCGGGTCATGCAGATCTCTCCTACCACACAAACGTGAGATGGCTGAGTTTGGGGAAGGTGCTTAAAAGGGTGTGGGACCTGAAGTCGGAGTTTTTGCAAATGAATGGAAAATATGTGGATTTCCCTCAACTGCAAGATAAAGAATGGTCTTCACCGTGGACATTGTGACGGCCCTGAATTTGTCTGAACCGTCTGTACTTCTCCTTCCAATAGGGCTCTTCGCCTTTAATTCCCAATTAAATAGCTAGCATCAGCTGTGCAAAAGGGGGTGGTGATGATAGTGTGAATGAGGACGTGTTCAACCCTCATTTCCAAAGCTTTTTTACTCTGTTTGTTTTGTTGTATTTAAAAGTGTGCTTTGTAGCCTTTGTGTTCATTATGTTTCCTTTCAACTACACATCTCAGTTGTTCTCCTCTGTTTTGTTGTGGCCTTTCTCCGCTGTAGATCTGTTGGCGGATTGGATTGTTTGACTGACCTACTGAGTACAACTTTTTGGACAACTTTTTTGCATACGGTATTTCATTTGTTTAATTTGCATATGGGAAAACACAGGGTCATTCTGACAATGGAGCTGACAATACAAATCATAATGTGAAGGGAGATAATGGAGTTAATTTGGGCCAGAGCCCTGGGAATCTGAATACTCAGTCTGGACCACAGGCCACAGGAGGTCTAACCAGTTACTCTCTTATTGACATGGATCTGTGTGGAAGTACTGAGCTAGCCCTCCCTCTGACACCCAACCTTCCTCCATCGTCTGGTTTATCTCCAGAGGTTGTAGTCTTACAACTTCAAGGCGACACCCTTGATATTCGCCGATACAACATCTCCAAACTCTAACAACACACAGTTACACATGGAATAAACAAACATACAGTCAATAATACAATAGAAAAAGCCTAAATATAGTGTGTGCAATAGAGGTAGAATAAGGGAGGTAAGGCAATAAATAGGCCATAGTGGCAAAAATAATTACAATATAGCAATTAAACACTGGAGTGACAGATGTGCAGAAGATGAGTGTGCAAGTAGAGATACTGGGGTGCAAAGGAACAAAATAAATAACAGTATGGGGATGAGGTAGTTGGATGGGATATTTACAGATGGTATATGTACAGGTGCAGTGATCTGTGAGCTGCTCTGACAGCTGGTGCTTAAAGCTAGTGAGGGAGATATGAGTCTCCAGTTTCAGTGATTTTTGCAGTTCGTTCCAGTCATTGGCAGCAGAGAACTGTAAGGAAAGGCGGCCGAAGGAGGAATTGGCTTTGGGGGTGACCAGTGAAATATACCTGCTGGAGTGTGTGCTACGGGTGGGTGCTGCTATGGTGACCAGTGAGCTGAGATAAGGCAGGGCTTTACTTAGCAAAGACTTCTGGATAACCTGGAGCCAGTGGGTTTGGTGACAAATATGAAGCGAGGGCCAGCCGACGAGAGCATACAGGTCGCAGTGGTGGGTGGTATAGAATGCCAGCAGCAATATGAACAGAGAACGAAACAGACACCCAAACAGTTACCCAAGCCATCAACAACAGCCAGCATCTCCAGCCAAGACCCCTCCCATGTTCTGTTGGAGAAGTAGCCAAAAGGGACATTTTTCAGCTACATGTCCAAATCAGTATCAAGTAAACCCTTCCAGAAACCACAAATCACAACAGGCCAACACACCTAACTCCCTTCGCAGGAACGGCCATCCTACTCTGGGTGCTTTGACCAGAGCTGGAACCCCAAGAGTCCCTGCCTACGCCCACTCGTCGACATCCCCTTTCTTTCAGTAAATACCGCACCAACTGGTGTTACCCCTGTCCATAGGCCCTTAGACAGGATGAGCCATCCTGGACACCGGGTCATCTTACACATTGCTCAATGAGAAACTGTGGAAGGAGGTTAAAGGTCCACAATACAACTTGAAGCCGTGGACAGAAGGTCCGCTATATCTGGCTGATGGTGAGGCTAAACGAACACTCAGATGGAGTGAGGTTGAGTTCCGCCTGTGTAAATGCTCCTATATGATTCCTTCTGTTATTCTGCATACCAAGAACCTTGCTTTTCCTGTCGTGTTGGGAATTGATTTCATGTACTTCAGTGGTGTCCAGATTGATAACGCACACAACTGCTACTGGTTTCCACACAATCAGAGCGAGAAGCATTTCTTCCAATCAGAAGCTACATGATTGGGGTCCAAATGTGTCAGTCTTCTCTGCCGTTGCTCCGGTACCACAAACCCTTGGTAATCTTTCTGATGATTTCCTTTTACAGGCTGTGAGAAGAGCTCAGCTGGAATAGCCAGAGGCGTTAAGGCTATTAGAACAGCTGCAGAATAACTATGATGTATGTACTTCAAAGCTGGGATGCACCGGGCTCCTTAAGCACAAAATATTCCTTACACAGGAAATATTGATCAAGCAGAAGCCATATTGTTTGTCCCCAGCAAAGCTTATCATCCCAAAGGTTGATACGTTGACACAAGATATACAATTGAATGTTCCTCCTCTCCCTGGGCTGCTCTTGTTGTCCTCATCCCAAAAAAGACTGGTGGTCTTAGGTTTTGTGTGGACTATAGGAAGACCAACAATGTTTCCCAGACTGATGCCTATCCTCTTCCCACCATCCACGAGATCCTGGAGTCATTGTCTGGTGCTGTTGTGTTCACTACCCTTGACCTTAATAGTGGCTATTGGCAGGTTGAGATGGACCAGGAAAGCAAGGACAAGACTGCTTTTGTCTGTGCTGAGGGCTTGTTTTCCTTTAAGGTGATGCCTTTTGGGTTAAAGAATACACCTGCCACTTTCCAAAGACTGATGGAGATTGCGTTAGGTGAGGTCAAAGGGAAGATCTGTTTCGTCTACCTGGATGATATAATTATCTACTCCCAGACCAGAGAACAACACTTTCAAGATCTTCAAGCAGTGTTGGACAAGCTAAGAGAAGCTGGTCTGACATTGAACATGAAGAAGAGCAATTCCTGCCAAACCTCCCTTAAGTTCCTTGGCCATATTGTGTCGTCTAACGGCATCCATGTGGATCCTGAAAAGATTAAGGCTGTACAAGACTTCCCTGTGCCAACTACCCTCAATGCCCTTCAACGGTTCCTTGGGATTGCACCATCGGTTTGTTTAGAACTTCTCCCAGGTGGCAGAACCACTCAACACATTGAAGCGAAATTCCGACGGACGACAGAGTGCTAGACCTCCTTTCGAACCCTGAAATGACACCTTGTCACACCTCCCATTTTGGGTCTTAACCAACATTGCCTGCCCATTTGTTGTTTACACTGATACCAGTCCAACAGACTGGACTTGGCACTGAAGAAGTGCTAGCGTTCACCAGTTGGACATTGAATGGACCACAACAGAACTACTCCACAACCGAGCAAGAGTGCTTGCAGTTGTCTGGGCGCCTGAAAAGTGGAGGTACTACCTGGAAGGAAGATACTTCACTGTGGTCACTGACCATTCCTCCCTTGTATGGGTGTTCAAGACCAACAAACCAAGGACCAGACTCATCAGATGGGCTCTACGGTTTCAAGAGTTCACCTTTGCAGTAGAATACAGGAAAGGAAAGTAAAATACTGTTCCAGGTGCCTTATCCAGAGCTCCTGCTGGTGGTGACAGTGGCCCTCATCTTACATGTGCTACTGTTCTGTCTAACAGTCGAGACTCACCCAAAACAGCCGAGACTCAACCAAAAATGTCCCTTCTCTGATGAGTCCATATGGAAGGCTTTGTACCAGACTATGCTGGAAGATGGAGAAAAGATGGTCAAACAAAGCTGACCATCATTGAAGACAAAGTCTACCGAGTTGTACAACTACCTCAGAACACTCTACCAAATGTACATACCTGAACCTCTACTCCTTCAACTGTTACAACATTTCCATGAAGACCCGTTAGCGGGTCATTTGGGCATGTTCAAAACCTACAAGCGGTTGCAAGCATTACTGTACTGGCCATATCTGAGCATGGACGTGAAGTCACACATTCGAAACTGTCAGGTTTGTCAAATGTACAAACCAGAAGGCAGAAATCCTGCTGGCAAGTTGCAGCAAACTGTGGTTACCTGACTTTGGGAAATGTTAGGAATGGATTTGATGGATCCATTTCTGAGAAGCTCCAACCAGAATGTGTACATGCTTGTTTTTGTTAATTACTATTCCAAGTGGGTGGAGCTCTTTGTCCTTCGTCAGGCCACAGCGAGGACCGTCTCTAACATCCTCACAAAAGAGATCCAGACTTGCTGGGGAGTTCCGACTCTGGGATGCTGGCCTTCTAGGCAGAGTTGGAAAGACAAATCCATATCTCTAGCCAATAAAAATAAAAGTTTAAGATGGGCAAAAGAACAGACACTGGACAGAGGAACTCTGCCTAGAAGGTCAGCATGCCGGAGTCGACTCTTCACTGTTGACATTGAGACTGGTGTTTTGCGGGTACTATTTAATGTTGCTGCCAGTTGAGGACTTGAGGCATCTGTTTCTCAAACTAGACATTAATGTACTTGTCCTCTTGCTCAGTTGTGCACCAGGGCCTCCCACTCCTCTTTTTATTCTGGCTAGAGACAGTTTGCACTGTTCTGTGAAGAGAGTAGAACACAGCGCTGTATGAGATCTTCATTTTCTTGGCAATTTCTCGCATGGAATAGCCTTTCTCAGAATAAAAATAGACTGACGAGTTTCAGAAGAAAGTCCTTGTCACTAGCCATTTTGAGCCTGTAATCGAACCCACAAATGCTGATGCTCCATATACTCAACTAGTCTAAAGAAGGCCAGTTTTATTGCTTCTTTAATCAGACAACAGTTTTCAGCTGTGCTAACATAATTTCAAAATGGTTTAGAGATGGCATCATCTGTGGATCTGTTGGTGTGGTATTGAAATTGGAGTGGGTCTAGGGTTTCTGGGATAATGGTGTTGATGTGAGCCATGAAGCACTTCATGGCTACAGACGTGAGTGCTACGGGTCGGTAGTCATTTTGGCAGGTTACCTTAGTATTTTTGGGCACAGGCACTACGGTGGTGTGCTTAAAACCTGTTGGCAGTACAGACTCTGACAGGAAGAGGTTGAAAATATCAGTTTAGACACTTGCCAGTTGGTCTACACATGCTAGCAGTACATGTCCTGATAATCCGTCTGGCCCTGCGGCCTTGTGAATGTTGTCCTGTTTAAAGGTCTTACTCACATCGTTGTTATTGTTTCATGTTTCATGTTTTAGTGTTATTTGCCTCAAAGCGATTATAGAAGTAGTTGGCGTCAGGCTTGCGTCACTGGGCAGCTCTTGGTTGTGTTTCACTTTCTGGTCTGTAATGGTTGACAAGCCCTGCCACATCCGACGAGCGTCAGAGCAGGTGTTGTACGATTCGATCTTAGTCCTGTATTGACGCTTTGCCTGTTTGATAGTTCAATGGAGAGAATAGCAGGATATCTTATAAGCTTCCGGGATACAGAGTCCCGCTCCTCTAGCCTTTAGCTCAGTGCGGATGTTGCCTGTAATCCATGGCTTCTGGTTGGGGTATGTACGTACAGTCACTGTGGGGGCAACGTCATTGTTGCACTTATTGATGAAGCCAATGACTGAAGCGGTGTACTCAATGCCATCGGAGGAATCCCGGAACATATTCTAGTCTGTGCTAGCAAAACTGTCCTGTCCTGTCGCTTAGCATCTGCTTCATCTGACCACTTTTTTATTGATCTAGTCGTTGGTGTTTTCTGCTTAAATTTTTGCTTGTAAGCAGGAATCAGGATAGAATTATGTTCAGATTTGCCAAATGGAGGGTGAGGGAGAGCTTTGTATGCATCTCTGTGGGTGGAGTAAAGGTGGACCAGAGTTTTTTTTCCCCCCTCTGGTTGCACATTTAACATGCTGATAGAAATTTGGTAAAACAGATTTAAATTTCTAAAGTCCCCAGCTACTAGGAGTGCTGCCTCTGGATGAGCATTTTCTTGTTTGCTTATGGCGGAATACAGCTCATTCAATGCTGTGTTAATGTCAGCCTCTGACTGTGGTGGTATGTAAAACAGCTATGAAAAATATTGATGAAAACTCTAGGTAGGTAGTGTGGTCTACAGTTTATTATGAGATACTCTACCTCAGGTGAGCAATAGCTCGAGACTCAAGTGAGCAAAGTCAATGTTGATCATCAACTTTATCCTTTTCAAATGTCACTGTTACTTGAGGAGCCCAATTGTATGCACGTTTCAAATGACTATTTAACGGCAGAGATTAATGCAGCAAATTGTTCAAAAATGATTAAGTCTTCAAAACCAATTTAGATTCGATACTGTAATATCAAGTCACGTATTTTATCAAATTTTTATTTGTTCCAATAAACACCACATTTAAATATTGTAAATTATATTCAAAGACAATGTTACGTGCATGTTACATTAATCATCTTTGGCTTGACTCTCCCATAAACAGATTTAGTCAATTCATAATGTGAACTGGTTTGTAGTAGTAGGTATAGTCTTGAATGAATGGAATACAACTTTTCTGTTACTTTTCCTCCTAGGAAGTATATATATATATATAATTAGGAGGAAAAGTAACAGAAAAGTGGTATTCCATTCATATGTGTATATATATGTATATATATGTGTATTACATACATACATATTACATACATACATATATATATACATATATATATATATACACTCAGCAAAAAAAAGAACCGTCCCTTTTTCAGGACCCTGTCTTTCAAAGATAATTCGTAAAAATCACAATAACTTCACAGATCAATGAACCTTAAACAATTAATGAACATGCACCTGTCGAACGGTCATTAAGACACTAACAGCTTACAGACGGTAGGCAATTAAGGTCACAGTTATGGAAACTTAGGACACTGAGGCCTTTCTACTGACTCTGAAAAACACCAAAAGAAAGATGCCCAGGGTCCCTGCTCATCTGCGTGAAAGTGCTTTGGGCATGCTGCAAGGAGGCATGAGGACGGCAGATGTGGCCAGGGTAATTAATTGCAATGTCCGTACTGTGAGACGCCCAAGTCAGAGCTACAGGGAGACAGGATGGACAGCTGATCATCCTCGCAGTGGCAGACCACGTGTACCAACACCTGCACAGGATCGGTACATCCGAACATCACACCTGTGGGACAGGTACCGGATGGCAATGACAACTGCCTGAGTTACACTAGGAACACAAAATCGCTCCATCAGTGCTCAGACTGTCCGCAATAGGCTGAGAGAGGCTGGACTGAGGGTTTGTAGGCCTGTTGTAAGGCAGGTACTCACCAGACATCACTGGAACCACGTCGCCTATGGGCACAAACCCACCATCGCTGGACCAGACGGGACTGGCAAAAAGTGCTCTTCACTGACGAGTCGTGGTTTTGTCTCACAAGGGGTGATGGTCGGATTCGCGGTTATCGTCGAAGGAATGAGCGTTACACCAAAGCCTATACTCTGGAGAGGGATCGATTTGGAGATGGAGGGTCCGTCATGGTCTGAGATGGTATGTCACAGCATCATCGGACTGAGCTTGTTGTCATTGCAGGCAATCTCAACGCTGTGCGTTGCAGGGAAGACATCCTCATCCCTCACGTGGTACTTTTCCTGCAGGTTCATGCTGGCATGACCCTCCAGCATGACAATGCCACCAGCCATACTGCTCGTTCTGTGCGTGATTTCCTGCAAGACAGGAATGTCAATGTTCTGCCATGGTCAGCGAAGAGCCCGGATCTCAATCCCATTGAGCACATCTGGGACCTGTTGGATTAGAGGGTGAAGGCTAGGGCCATTCCCCCCAGAAATTTCCAGGAACTTGCAGGTGGCTTGGTGGAAGAGTGGGGTAACAACTCACAACAAATCTGGCAAATCTGGTGCAGTCCATGAGGAGGAGATGCACTGCAGTACTTAATGCAGCTGGTGGCCACACCAGATACTGACTGTTACTTTTTTTGACCCCCCCCCCTTTTTCAGGGACACATTATTCCATTTCTGTTAGTCACATGTCTGTGGAAATTGTTCAGTGTATGTCTCAGTTGTTGAATCTTGTTATGTTCATACAAATATTTACACGTTAAGTTGAAAATAAACACAGTTGACAGTGAGAGGACGTTTCTTTTTTGCTGAGTTTATATATATATATATATATATATATATATATATATATATATATATATATATATATATATATATATATATATACACACATGTATCATGATTGGGTTAGTTAAATAAATACTTCAGTTGATTCCAGTCTATGTGCTTATCGCTTCAAGCTGCTTCATACAGTAAATATACAGTGTATTTGGGGGGGACTGAACTGGAAGACTATAATTAAGGACTGAGCAGCTACACCGAAAGAGACACATTTCTCTAGTAGTAATTGATTGATTGGATTTGTGTAATGCTTTACATATTAAAGAGGGGAACTCACCTCTTCCACTACCAATGTGTAGCACCCATTTGGGCGATGCACAGCAACCATTTTGTGCCAGAACACTCACCACACATCAGCTATCATGGTGGAGATGTGAGGAGTGATATATGCCAATTGGGAATCAGGGGGATGAATAGGTGGTCATGATTGAATGGGGCCAGGTTGAGAATTTGGCCAAGACACTGGGGTTATCACCCTAAATTCTTACAATAACTGCAATGGAATTTTCTATGACCACAGATTCAGGACTCCCGTTTAACGATTCATTTGAAAGACTAGTCTAGTCACAGTTCTCTAGTAGTCCACACATTTGCTGCATGGTTAGAGTGGGGGATATACTGCTGCTCCATATGGGTAAGCACAATGCAAAGCCTCAATCTCACTGCAGTCAGTCCTGAGTAAGGATTAGTCCTGTTATTTGCCTTCTCCTCAGTCTTACAGTTATGACTGTACCTGTCCATGTCACTGAAGTTTGTTAGAAACACAGAGCTGAAAAATAAATCTCATCACTCCATCATGTGACCTTGAGCTGGCGTCCAAACGACCCCTGGGGAGGTCAGGGGTTAGAGCGGTGATCTGTCTGGGTCCTCTGGGATTGGATTCAGTAAGGGTGGTGGTGAGTTGCTCTCCCGGGGTGGAGACGCTGTGGAAGTTTGAGGTTTGGCTCTGCGTCGCAACTCAGTGGACAGATTCTCCTTTTCAAATAGGACGACAACCTTACCCAAAGCCTGCAACATAAAGGGTGTGAAACAAAAAGAAAGCAAAGGGTGGATTCATTGACTTTTACATGGAAATTCATTTTCTGAGGTTAGCAAACAAAATACTCAACCAATGCACTATAATACAACATAGTAATGCAGTACAAAAAAACGCTGGAGAGGGATCACACATTGACATCTAGTCCCTGAGACTTGCAGCGTTTACATGCTAGTCGGCACTAGGAAACTCTGAAATTCCGTACTTGCTAACTGGTTGAACACGGCTTGTGTATAACTACAACCAGTTAGCAAGTTATACATTTCAGAGTTTCCTAGTTCCGACTAGCACATGTATGCGGCATATGTATTGTAGCCCACATGTCCTATGTCACACTGTTCAAGAGCCCAGTCATAGCTCTACCAATAGGGCGTTAGGGGTGGAGCTCCAGTGGTATTCATACTTTTTCAAAAGGGAACCAATTTTTTTCAAAATATCTTCTTGTGACTCCACCCCAAATCTAACAACACAACTTTAAAATCAGTCAATTTCAATTTTGCATCAACATTCATTCATCAAAATGAAGAGAACTAAATACATTTACTCAATCAAATAAATTGTAAATGATCTTTCTAAAAAAAGTTTATATTGTCCCATACAATAATCTGTACTCTTAAATATATATATTTTATTAATATGGTGGCCCCACTGCAATTCCCCCGCAACCCCAACTTTGAATACCATGTGTAATCAATTGGGCTGTCCTGACCAGCCTACTCACTGCAACATTTGTTTTTTATAAATAAAAATGTATCTTATCTTTAACTATGAATTGTTGGAAAAGGACTCATAAATAAGAATTTCACTGTTAGTCTACACCTGTTGACTACGCAGCATGTGACAAATAAATTTGGGCAGTCTTCGCTCTGTGCAGTGATGTGGGACGCCTTGTTTATTTTTCTGATGCTTGCGCCATGCGACCTGTCACCTTATAGGTCCACACAACTTCAGTCCCGCCTCTATTGAAATGTCATTGGTTAGGCGTGTCTCATTCTGACCGATCCAGTGTAGACTCTTGCTTGTCTATACTTTTCTTCTGTAAATGATCGTTCATGGATGGTTATAGATCTTTTGGGGGCTTCTGACCGGGAGTTGGGACGGAAAATTTATCATGCATCAGTCAATTAATTTGAATGTCATTCTGTTTTAAATCTGGCTCACAGTGCAGCTTAGGTTCTGGGATATTTTGTCACATCTGACTGTTCCTTCTTAAAATTCCTTTGCATCAGTTTAGAGAGAGTGACAGCTTAGTGAAAAAGTCATGGGTGTATCTAAAGTTATTTTGATAAACATTCAGAAATAACAAATTAACTAGTAACCTTTGATAAGGTAGAGTCAGCTAGCTAGAACTAGTAGCATGCCCATTTATATCTGAGCTAATATTTCTGAATATTTAGGAAAGTAAACTGGCTAGCTATCTCATCCTACTTTGTGATATACACTAGTTATCCCGAGTAAGATCATTCATTTTAATTTGTTGCATCTGTGCTAAATCTGTTTTCCCTTCATCAATTAATCAGTGACCAGCCAATCAGCGACCACTACTGCAAGGCATGTTTCAACTTTTATATTGAGACGTTTTGTGTAGGGTAAAGTGGTTTTGATGATTGATAATGAGGAAAAAAATACACTATCTAATCAGTAGAAGAATCAGCTGGAGTTATCATTGGTTAAAAAAAAAGAAGCCAAAATTACACTGTGAATTATATAGAGATTTGATTGGTTAATCGGTTGGTTGATTGATCGATTGACTGACAGGTATCTAGAAAGAGGTACAGGGGTTCTCACCTCGTTCTCAGCCAGGGCCTCCTTGGCCATGTAGTGCTCTCTCTTAATTTTGATCTCCACATCCTCAGGTATATCAGGGACCATGAAGTCAATCAAACGACCGATGAAGAACACAACATGCTGAGCAAAGAGAAAGGGAAAAAAGAAAGAGAGAGAAGATGGACCAGGGAAGGAGACACATTATAAGCATACAGTGCATTTGGAAAGTATTCAGACCCCTTGACTTTTTCCATATTTTGTTACGTTACAGCCTTATTCTAAAATGGATTAAATAGTTTTGTTTCTCCTCAATCTACAGACAATACCCCATAAGTACAAAGCAAAAGATCATTTTTTTATGTTTGGAAATTGATTAAAAAAAGAGCTGAAAAATCACATTTACTTAACTATTCAGACCCTTTACTCAGTACTTTGTTGAAGTACATTTGGCAGCAATTACAGCCTTGAGGCTTCTTGGGTATGACGCAACAAGCTTAGCACACCTGTATTTGGGGAGTTTCTCCCATTCTTCTCTGCAGATCCTCTGAAGCTCTGTCAGATTTGATGGGGAGCGTTGCTGCACAGATATTTTCAGGTCTCATCCAGAGATGTTTGATCGGGTTCAAATCCGGGCTCTGACTGGCCCACTCAAGGACGTTCAGAGACTTGTCTCAAAGCCACTCGTGCGTTGTCTTGGCAGTGTGCTTAGGATCGTTGTCATGTTGGAAGGTTGAACCTTCGCCCCAGTCTGAGGTTCTGAGCACTCTGGAGCAGGTTTTCATCAAGGATCTTTCTGTACTTTGCTCCGTTCATTTTTCCCTCGATCCTGACTAGTCTCCCAGTCCATTCCGCTGAAAAACATCCCCACAGCATGATGCTGCCACCACCATGCTTCACCGTAGGGATAGTGCCAGGTTTTCCTCCAGATGTGATGCTTGGAATTCAGGACAAAAAGTTCAATCTTGCTTTCATAAGAGCTGATATTCTTGTTTGTCATGGTCTGAGAGTACTTTAGGTGTCTTTTGGCAAACTCCAAGCGGGATGTCATGTGCCTTTTACTGAGGAGTGGCTTCTGTCTGGCCACTCTACCATAAAGGCCTGATTGGTGGAGTGCTGCAGAGATGGTTGTCCTTCTGGAAGGTTCTCCTATCTCCACAGAGGAACTCTGTAGCACTGTCAGAGTGACCATCGGGTTCTTGGTCACCTCCCTGACCAAGGCCCTTCTCCCCCGATTCCTCAGTTTGGTCGAGCGGCCAGCTCTAGGAAGAGTGTTATTGGTGCCAAACTTGAAGTCCACTGTGTTCTTAAGGACCTTCAATGCTGAATAAATGTTTTGATATCCTTTCCCAGATCTGTGCCTCGACACAATCTTGTCTCGGAGCTCTATGGACAATTCAACCTCACGGCTTGGTTTTTGCTCTGACATGCACTGTCAACTGTGGGACCTTATATAGGCAGGTGTGTGCCTTTCCAAACCATGTCCAATGAATTGAATTTAGCACAGGTGGGCTCCAATCAAGTTGTAGAAACATCTTAAGGATGATCAACGGAAACAGGATGCACCTGAGCTCAATTTCAAGTCTCATAGCAAAGGGTCTGAATACTTATGTAAATAAGGTATATGTTTTTAATTTTTAAAATAAATTTCCTAAAATGTCTAAAAATCTGTTTATGATTTGTCATATTGGAGGTTTGTGTGTCGATTTATCAGGGGGAAATCAATTAAATCAATTTTAGAACAAGGCTGCAACGTAACAAAATGTGGAAAAAGTCAAGGTTGTCTGAATACAATCCTAATGCACTGTATATGAACATCGTAACAAGCCTGTAAGCTTACTCAGATGCAATGTGTTGACAAGCCAACACTCCGAGACCAGAGTATAAAAATAAAACACCAAAATGAAGCACCACAGTATAAAAACGAAACACCCTTCGGTTTTAAATCAGTCAGTGGCAGTGCACACATTCTCAGAGCACACGACAAGGCATCTCAATCTCAATTCTCCAAGATGCCTCAGCTCCTTAACAAAAATGCATACACAGATAGACCTGTAAACACTGAATTAGTCAATGAATTGCATTGAATCTGTACTGCAAAAGTTGTCCACATAATGACATAGCTCAGCTCAACGGAACTTGCCTCAAAAATTATGACAAAGGCCAGCCGGCAAGCCAGAAGGTGGAAGTACTCCGGTCGAAAATGCCCATTTCTATCCCTGTATCCTCTATATCTAAAAAAAAAAAAAAAAAAAAAAAAAAACGAACAAAGAAATGCTAGATGACAATGCCAGTTGTAGAGTAATAGGAACAAGAAAATAACGACGTTCACGAAATGCATATATACATTCATGGGTGATTATGAGTGTGTCTCTACCTGCATTGTGTGTTGTTGGCGTTAAAGTTGCTTGGGGAAGTACCCAAGGTGAAGTTAACATAACCCTGAAGGTTTCCATCATTGTTGTAGCGGTAGTAGAGGCGAGGCAGGAAGTCAGAAGTGAAAGCTATCAGGAAGGCCTGGCAGAGAGGCAGGAGTCTTCATTAAACCAAGCACACTAATAACATCACACACACGCAAGTAACACAGACACACACACATATACAGTACACTTACATTACTAATGACAGCAACGTAGGTGATGACTTGTAGGATGTCCAGCCAGATTCCAATGTCCTGAGCCCTCTCGGCTACGGGCCGTCTGTACTGACACACAAACTTCTGCGCGTCCAGACGCACCTCTACCCAGTTATTGATCAGGGCAAACAGTGGGGCAAGTGGACATGCCGCCACAAAGATGGTAATGAAGCCAAACTGCAGCACTGCAAAGAGGGGGGAAGTCAGCAGTCACCTTCTGCTTGTGTTGGGGTATGTTAATGCATCTGTAATCTGAGTAATGTAGTAATGTACAATTCTGTTAAATTAATTAAATGATGGATTAGCAGAATATAGTGCCCACAGAAAATATTCTGAAATAATTTGTTAATTTGTCTGTGTCATGGAAAGAGCAAGTGTTCTTAATGTTTTGTTCACAGTATTTATACCCCTTGACCTTTTCCCCATTTTGTTGTGTTACAGCCTGAATTTAAAACGGATTAAATTGAGATTTTTTTGTCACTGGCCTACACACAATATCCCACAAAGTCAATGCGGAATTATGTTTTTAGAAATTAATAAAAAATAAAAAGCTGAAATGTCTGGAGTCAATACAGTTGGAGTCAGAGGTTTACATACACCTTAGCCAAATACATTTAAACTCAGTTTTTCACCATTCCTGACATTTAATCCTAGTAAAAATTAGTGGTTTTAGGTCAGTTAGGATCACCACTTTATTTTAAGATTGTGAAATGTCAGAATAATAGTAGAGAGAATGATTCATTTCAGCTTTTATTTCTTTCATCACATTCCCAGTGGGTCAGAAGTTTACATACACTCAATTAGTATTTGGTAGCATTGCCTTTAAATTGTTCAACTTGGGTCAAATGTTTAGGGTAGCCTTCCATAAGCTTCCCACAATAAGTTGGGTGAATTTTGGCCCATTCCTCCTGACAGAGCTGGTGGAACTGAGTCAGATTTGTAGGCCTCCATGCACGCACACACCTTTTCCGTTCTGCCCACACATTTTCTATAGGATTGAGGTCAGGGCTCTGTGATGGCCATTCCAATACCTTGCCTTTGTTGTCCTTAATTGACTTGCCTAGTTAAATAAAGAATTTAAAAAATGAAGAAAAACAATGCACAATACAGCACTTGAGAACATTGACACATCAAGTGGTTTGTGATGATGTGATGTGACGATCTCGCTCAGTTGGTAGAGCATGGCTCTTGCAATGCTAGGGTTGTGGATTCGATCCCCATGGGGAAAAACGATGAAAATATATGTACTCACTACTGTAAGTTGCACTGGATAAGTGTCGACAACAGTAAAAGGAATTGAATAGACTATTTCAGTTTTCACAAAAATAGAAGATAGTGAATGTTCCTGAGTGACTGTTACAGTTTTAAATCTACTTGAACATCTATTGCATGATCTGAAAATGGTTGTATAGCAATGATAAACAACCAATTTAACTTGACACAACTGTGGGAAGCATTGGAGTCAACATGGGCCAGCATCCCAGTAGAACACTTTCGACACCTTGTAGAGTCCATGCCCCGACAAAGGGGCTGTTCTGAGGGCAAAAGGTTTGTTGCAACTCAATATAACGAAGGTCTTCGTAATGTATTGTACACTACGTGTACTGTATATTCTGTATATTATCCTCCAGAGCAAGTGAATTCATTAATTTGGGGTATGGATTACACAATCTGACTGAGTAGGTTCTGCACAGCATTGTTTATTACCTACATGGCACAATAATCTTTGGGATGAGGGGACAGTTACATTGACTGGGGGAAGTAGAGCACGTGGGAAGTAGAGCAGTAAACGTGTGTAGCTAATCCTCCTCAACGGCTTAGTAGAATCATATTGTCAAGACCTAGGGGTTTCAACTGTGTTTCTCCATCAATTACTTGATGGCACAAAGAGTCCTGTCTATTTAAAATGTTAGGTTTCGTTTGCTCCCGGTGCAAGTGTCACTGCCAGTTACCCAGATAACCTCACTTATTCAAGAGTAACACAAATCACAAGAGTAATTCCTTATCCAATAAGAAATACACAATTACAATTCACATTTAATGAATGTTTTAAAACACCGTGTTCCACAGCCCTGCCCTATTAAAGGTGTGCAGGAACACTCACCCATTTCCAGATATTCATCGAACAGTCCCTCACACAGCAGGAGCTCATAGTCGGTCTCCCAGGGTGCAGCATCCTGTGTCGATACTCCCTCTTTCACCTTCTCATCTTCAGCTCTAACCTTAGGATGGATCTTGCGCTTCTGCCACCAAGACTTTAGTTTTCTATCATGAGACAAAAGGAGAGAGGTTTTACCTTAACGAGCACAGAAGCAGTACATAGGTCCTTTATGTGGGCAAGACAATTACAATAACTTACTCCCACTGGGCACAGATGTCAGTTCAACAAACGTAGTTTTGATTTACATTTGGTTGATTTGTCGTCAACTAATATGAATTCAACATTAAATCAACAAAAATTGGATTTAGGTAAAAAATTGGGTGACAAAAAAGACAATCAGTTTTCAACATTGATTTCAACATTGATTCAGCGTCATCACATTGAATATTCTTGTTGAAATGACATGGAAACAACGTTGATTGAAAACCAGTTTTTCCCAAGTGTATTGAGACTGTGATGGGATTTTAGACAAAACTGGGGGAAGCTGTAGGATTACAAGACTCACGGCATGATAAACTCCTGAATGTTGTTGATGACCTGTTTTCCCACCATGATGACCAGTAGCTCCTGGGCCAGTTCAATGAGACAGCCCCCAGCACCGCACTGCAAACAACAATACACACTTACAGGTTATGCACATGGGCGCAGGCACACACACACACACACACACACACATACAAACACACACACAGGCTGATAAAGACAGCAAAGGTACATCCTAGAAAACAGTGAACATTGCTACAGGTTCCTTAGCATGGCAGCAGCCCATACAAAACACAACTATGAAACTCTTGAGGCCTACTTGGATATACCTGGGCACCCTACCCTGCACTGGGACATGATCTGAGCAGACACCTGCCTACTGTGGGTTTTATCTTTCCACTTGACATTGTGCATTGGATGTTTTTGGACAACTACCAAACTTGAACTCCACTTGGATTGACCCTTTTGGACTCTCCCACAGCCCCCTCCTGGCTTTCGACCGGCCTGTACTGGAAACTACATCCCCTCCAAAGTGCTTCTCTCCTGGCTATAATACTGGTAACATGGCCTGCGTTGCGTTGCTGATTTGATGGGCCCCAGCATTTAATCGCATCGAGTAAGTGACCCCTCTCTCCTTGCTGTTGTTATGTTGGCCAGTTTTGTGCCTTGGTTGTGTTATTGTGGGTCCTAGTGCTGCCTTTTAGTCTGTGGTTGGGTTCTGGCTTGCTGCCTATAACTGTGGTGATCCTACAAACTGTGTGATTCAAACTAACTATCACACTGTGGATTGATTGGTTTTAAACTAATTCCTCGCCAACCTTTTTTATTTCCGTGGATTTTAACTCAATACTTCCAAAGTGGCGTCTACCACTTTTAGAGACTAGGGTGAATGTTTCATCCCATGTAGGAGCTGCACCTACACTGAACAAATATAAACGCAACGGGTCACGCCCTGACCTTAGTTATCTATGTTTTATGTATTATTTTGGTCAGGTCAGAGTGTGACGAGGGTGGGTATGTGTGTTTTTTTCCTGTCTAGGGTTTTTGTATATCTATGGGTTTTTTGTATGTCCAGGTAATGTAGGTCTATGGTGGCCTGAATTGGTTCCCAATCAGAGGCAGCTGGTTATCGTTGCCTCTGATTGGGGATCCTATTTAGGTTGCCATTTTCCATTTTTGGTTTTGTGGGTTATTGTCTATGTGTAGTTGCCTGTCAGCACTCGGTTTATATAGCGTCACGGTCGTTTTGTTAGTTTGTTTAGTGGTCTTTCTTTATTAAAGGAAGTATGTATTCATATCACGCTGCGCCTTTGTCTCATCAATACGACGAACGTGACAACATGCAACAATTTCTATGATTTTACTGAGTTACAGTTCGTGTAAGGAATCTGTCAATTGAAATACATTCATTAGGCCCTAATCTATGGATTTCACATGACTGGGAATACAGATATGCATCTGTTGGTGATAGATACTTTTTTTAAAAGATAGGGGCGTGGATCAGAACCAGTTAGTCTCTGGTGTGACCACCATTTGCCTCATGCAGCACGACACATCTCCTTCACATAGAGTTGATCAGGCTGTTGATTGTGCCCTGTGGAATGTTGTCCCACTCTTTTTCAAAGGCTGTGCAAAGTTGCTGGATATTGGCGGGATCTGGAACATTGTCGTACACGTCAATCCAGAGCATCCCAAACATGCTCAATTGGTGACATGTCTGGTGAGTATGCAGGCCATGGAAGAACTGGGCCCAAGCCTTCCCCATTTCTCCTTCTCCCAAATCCATTCAGCTGATGTTCTGAAAGAGCTGCAAAATCTGGACCCCTACAAATCAGCCGGGCTAGACAATCTGGACCCTTTCTTTCTAAAATTATCTGCCGAAATTGTTGCAGACGACACCATTCTGTATACTTCCGGCCCTGCTTTGGACACTGTGTTAACAACCCTCCAGGCAAGCTTCAATGCCATACAACTCTCCTTTTGTGGCCTCCAATTGCTCTTAAATACAAGTAAAACTAAATGCATGCTCTTCAACCGATCGCTACCTGCACCTACCCGCCTGTCCAACATCACTACTCTGGACGGCTCTGACTTAGAATACGTGGACAACTACAAATATTTAGGCGTCTGGTTAGACTGTAAACTCTCCTTCCAGACCCATATCAAACATCTCCAATCCAAAGTTAAATCTAGAATTGGCTTCCTATTTCGCAACAAAGCATCCTTCACTCATGCTGCCAAACATACCCTTGTAAAACTGACCATCCTACCAATCCTCGACTTTGCCGATGTCATTTACAAAATAGCCTCCAATACCCTACTCAACAAATTGGATGCAGTCTATCACAGTGCAATCCGTTTTGTCACCAAAGCCCCATATACTACCCACCATTGCGACCTGTACACTCTCGTTGGCTGGCCCTCACTACATATTCGTCGCCAGACCCACTGGCTCCAGGTCATCTACAAGTCCATGCTAGGTAAAGCTCCTCCTTATCTCAGTTCACTGGTCACAATGGCAACACCCACCCGTAGCACGCGCTCCAGCAGGTGTATCTCACTGATCATCCCTAAAGCCAACATCTCAACTCTGTGTTGTCTGTTCACACTGCTATGCTTTATCTTGGCCAGGTCGCAGTTGTAAATGAGAACTTGTTCTCAACTAGCCTACCTGGTTAAATAAAGGTGAAATAATAAATAAATAAAAAATGTGGTCAGGTGCCACAAAGAAGGACTTTGGAAAATTGCAATTGGCTCAGAACAAGGCAGCATGGCTGGCCCTTGGATGAACACAGAGAGCAAACATTAATAATATGCATGTCAATCTCTCCTGGCTCAAAGTAAAAGAGAGATTGACTTCATCATTACTTGTATTTGTGAGAGGTATTGACATGTTGAAAGCACCAAGCTGTCTGTTTAAACGACTAACACACAGCTCAGACACGCATGCATACCCCACAAGACACAACACCAGAGGTCTCTTCAAAGTCCAGAACAGACTATGGGAGATGCACAGTACTACATAGTGCCATGACTACATGGAACTCTATCAGGTAACTTATGCAAGCAGTAGAATCAGATTTTAAAAACAGATAAAAATACACCTTACGGAACAGCAGGGACTGTGAAGCAACACAAACATAGGCACAGACACATGCATACACACCCTTGATAACATATGCACTATACACACACATACACATTCATTTTGTGTTGTAGATATGTGGTAGCAGTGTATGGGCCTGAAGGCGCACACTTAGTGTGTTGTGAATTCTGTAATGAATGTATTGTAATGTTTTAAAAATGGTATAACTGCCTTAATTTTGCTGGACCCCAGGATGAGTAGCTGCTTCCTTGGCAGCAGCTAATGGAGATCCATAATAAATACTTCTCCAGCGTGACAGGGGCCATCGAAGATGAGCATTTGCCCACTGAAGACGGTTACGACGCCGAACTGCAGTCAGGTCAAGACCCTGGTGAGGACGACGAGCATGCAGATGAGTTTCCTTGAGACCGTTTCTGACAGTTTGTCCAGAAATTCTTTGGTTGTGCAAACCCACAGTTTCATCAGCTGTCCAGGTGGCTGGTCTCAGACAATCCTGCAGGTGAAGAAGCCGGATGTGGAGGTCCTGGGCTGGCGTATTTACACAGGGTTTGCAATTGTGATGCTGGTTGGACGTACTGCCAAATTCTCTAAAATGACGTTAGTGGTGGCTTATCTTAAAGAAATGAACATAACATTCCCTGCCAACAGCTCTGTCGGCCATTCCTGCAGTCAGTATGCCAATTGCATGCTCCCTTAAAACTTGAGACATCTGTGGCATTGTGTTGTGTTGTGAATTTAGAGTGGCATTTTATTTTCCCCAGCAGAAGTTGCACCTGTGTAATGATCATGCTGTTTAATCAGCTTCTTGATATGCCACACCTGTCAGATGGAAGATTATCTTGGCAAATAAGAAATGCCCACTAGCAAGGATGTAAACAAATTTGTGCACACAATTTGAGAGAAATAAGCTTTTGTGCAGACAGGATGTGCTTATGACAAAAATTCCTGGGGTCTTTTCTTTCAGCTTATGAAACATGGGAGAAACTTTTACATGTTGAGTTTATATTTTTGTTCAGTATATTTTGCACAGTTATTGAGGAATATATGTCTGAGCTGGACGTCCAGAGTAAGCAAATGGAGACGCTGCAGCGTATGCAAGATAGGTCCCCTCTAAGACCTTTTCCTTTTCTACTCCACAACCTGGATGTCGTGCCACTGCCTCTTCACTGTGTTGCAACTCTCTGACTGACAGGCCAGGGCTGCCATGTAAGTGACCCCACCTTAGTGAAGTCACCTCTCCCCTCCCATCTCACCCGCTCTTCCCATCCTACTCCGACCTCCCATCCTGGCACCCACTCCCCACCCCACTTGGAGAATAAAAGAGCAAGGCCGCTTTAGGAGGAGCTGGCGATCCAGCTGTTGCACGATAGCAACCAAAGCCCTTGTAAGTCCGTTTATAACATTCCATAATTGGTTACTCTGAGAGTTCCTCTTATTGACATTGGTTGTGGCCCTATGGCCTTATGGTGCTAACCCTGGAAAAATAATTCCAATTTCTTCTCCTTCCTCTATTACTAATAGAGATAGACCAAGTGGTGCAGTTCTATGCAATCTTATAGCCATACCAACTACTATATATCAATATCAACCGCCTACTGAGCATAGCTTGCTTGAGTTGGAGCTTCCATGTGACTTTAAAAACCCTCAAGGTCTTGGGTTGATGCATTTGAACATTAGGAGCTTACTTCCTGAACTGGATTACATAAAGATCTGGGCTATGCAGACAAATCCGGACATTCTGGTATTGACTGAAACTTGGATCTCAGGGAACATTCTTATCATGTGTTCAGAGTTGACAAGCAGGGTAGAGGTGGTGGAGAGGCCATTTTCATTTAAAATAATTTATCTGTTTCTTTTCTCAAATCCATTTCACTTGCCCTAAAATCTGAGCTATTATCTTTAAGCCTTTGTCTGGGAAAAATGTCTCCTTTGTCTACCATCCTCCCTCGGCTAACCTTTGTCTACCATCCTCCCTCGGCTAACCTTTGTCTACCGTCCTCTTCTCGGCTAACCTTTGTCTACCGTCCTCCCTCGGCTAACCTTTGTCTACCGTCCTCCCTCGGCTAACCTTTGTCTACCGTCCTCCCTCGGCTAACCTTTGTCTACCGTCCTCCCTCGGCTAACCTTTGTCTACCGTCCTCCCTCGGCTAACCTTTGTCTACCGTCCTCTCTCGGCTAACCTTTGTCTACCGTCCTCTCTTGGCTAACCTTTGTCTACCGTCCTCCCTCGGCTAACCTTTGTCTACCGTCCTCCCTCGGCTAACCTTTGTCTACCGTCCTCCCTCGGCTAACCTTTGTCTACCGTCCTCCCTCGGCTAACCTTTGTCTACCGTCCTCTTCTCGGCTAACCTTTGTCTACCGTCCTCTCTTGGCTAACCTTTGTCTACCGTCCTCCCTCGGCTAACCTTTGTCTACCGTCCTCCCTCGGCTAACCTTTGTCTACCGTCCTCCCTCGGCTAACCTTTGTCTACCGAGGAGGAATAATGGTCTGGGGCTGTTATTCCTGGTTTGGACTAGGCCCCTTAGTTCCAGTGAAGGGAAATCTTAACGCTGCAACATTCAATGACATTCTGGATGATTTTGTGCTTCCAACTTTGTGGCAACCGTTTGGGGAAGGCCCTTTCCTATTTTAACATGACAATGCCCCCGTGCACAAAGTGAGGTCCATACAGAAGTGGTTTGTTGAGATCGGGTGGAAGAACTTGACTGGCCAACACAGGGCCCTGACCTCAACTCCATCGAACAATTTTGGAACGCCGACTGCGAGCCAGGCCTAATCGCCCAACATCAGTGCCTGACCTCACTAATGCTTTTGGAAGCAAGTCCCTGCAGCAGTGTTCCAACATCTTGTGGAAAGCCTTCCCAGAAGAGTGGGCAGCAAAGGGGGGGACTAACTCCATATTAATGCCCATGGTTTTGGAATGAGATGTTGACGACCAAGTGTCCACATACTTTTGGTCATGTTTTGTATCTATGTACTTAATTTACTAAATCGGAAGTGTTTATCCTGGGTGACCTAAATTATGATTGAAAGTGCTTCGGACAATCTAATAAACATGTGTAATGATCAAAACCTAAACCAGCTGGTGACTAAGCCTACACGCCCCAACCCTAGAGATCCTTCAAAGTCCTCTTTGCTTCACCTTATTTTAATTATGGCTGCTGTCCCTGTACAGGGATCAACATCAGCGGAAATTTCAGAGTGACAACTAATAGTACTCGATACAACTCAAACTTTCATTAAAACACACATGCAGGGTACTCAATTACACTCGTTGTGAATCTAGCCAACATGTCAGATTTTTAAATGCTTTTCGGCGAAAGCATGAGAAGCTATTATCTGATAGCATGCAACCCCCGAAATACCTAAAGTGGACGCAAACAAAATAATTAGCGTAGCCGGCGCTACACAAAACGCAGACATAAAATATAAAACATTCATTACCTTTGACGAGCTTCTTTGTTGGCACTCCTATATGTCCATAAACATCACAATTGGGTCTTTTTTTCGATTAAATCCATCCATGTATACCCAAAATGTCCATTTATGAAGCCCGTCTGATCCAGGAAAAAGCACCTTTCCAAAACGCAACGTCATTTTTTTTAATTAAAAAAGTTGCCTATAAACTTTGACAAAACATTTCAAACTACTTTTGTAATCCAACTTTAGGTATTAGTGAACATTAATAATCGATCAAATTGATCACGGGGCGATCTGTATTCTATAGCAGCAAGTCTTGAAATCATGGTCCATATTCTCTATTCCATAACTTCCCCCGGTGTACTCGATGACAGGAAGTGCCTATTTCTCATTTCACCAAGGATTAACTTCAACCCAATTGGCAAGACTGGCGACATCGTGTGGAAGCTGTAAGGAACTGTAAAATGGGCCCTATCTATTTTCCCTTGCCATAGACAATACAGAGACTGGCAGAGGGATATTTTTTGTGTGTTTTTTTGTGAACAGCTTTCCTTGGGATTTTGCCTGCTACACACGTTCTGTTATAGTCACAGACATGATTTAACAGATTTAACAGAGTGTTTTCTATCCACACATACTAATCATATGCATATACTATATTCCTGGCATGAGTAGCAGGACGTTGAAATTGTGCGCGATTTTTAACAAAAAGCTGAAAAAATTCACAGCCTACTGGTGTTTTCTCCCAAGACATTAGTGATCATTGCCCAGTTGTGATGACAAGCCTCTTGGAACTTTAAAAACTTCAGTGAACAGGTGACCTTGATTATATTTCAACTATCCCTGAAACTGATTTAGATTTGAGTCTCTTTGCAGATGTATTCAACACTATTGTGGATAATCATGCTCCTTTCAAAAACGGAAGGGTTAAAGGTAGATCGAATTGCTGGTACACTCCGGAATTATCAGAAGTAATTTATAAAAGAGATGATGCTTGGGTCAAGGCCAGGAACACAGGCTTATGCCCGGACTGGCAAGCTTTTAAGCAACCGAAAACAAATCAGAAAGGCTAAATCTGATTTATGTATCGCTCTTTCAGATTGTAATGGTAACCCAGCTAAATTCTGGAACACTGGAAAATCGCTGAAGGGTTCAACTTCCTCTATACCACAACAAATTCATTCAGACACTAGCCTCATTACAGAAATAAATGCCATCATTGATGCATTTGATCACCATTTTATCTCTTTTTAAGAACTTCTAAGTGTATTCACAATGATATTGGGCTGGGAGTCCTGGACGCTTTGCGAGCAATAAGAAATCCACAGGGGCCAACAAATTAGGTCCTGGTCTGCTTTAGTGTGCAGCGCCCATCATTTTTAGCTCAATAACCCAAATGTTTTATTTAACGTTGTTATCAGGACATTTTCAAAAAAGTATGGAAATCAGCTCTTGTGCTGCCCCTCCAGAAGGCCTTGATAGTAGTGATCTAATCGTATCATCCCATTTCAAGTCTTCCTTGTCTAGCTAAGATTCTCGAATCCTTGGTAAATGTACATTTTTCTTTTTGTTATCTGAGAAATGTATTTTTTATCTAAATCAATCAGGGTTTAGGCCTGGGCATAGCACAATTACAATAACCACTTTAGTTGTTAATGATCTTGTCAATGCTTTAGACACTAAAATGAAATGTGCTGCTTTGTTTGTGGACCTGTCAAAAGCACTTGATACTGTTGATCATGCTATTTTATTGAACAAGTTGTCCTGCGTTCTGACGCCTGTTCTTGGTTTCATGATTATCTTTGTGACAGAACTCAGAAAATCGTGATGGATGGGGTTAAGTCTGAATTTCTTGAAGTGCATAAAGGTGTACCATAGGGGTCGATTTTGGGGCCTGTCCTCTTCACTATTTACAGTGCATTCGGAAAGTATTCAGACCCCTTGACTTTTTCCACATGCTGTTACATTACAGCCGTATTCTAAAATGGATTAAATCGTTTTTTTTCCCTCAACAATCTAAACACAATACCCCATAATGACAAAGCAAAAACAGGTTTGTATAAATTTTTGCAAATGTATAAAAAAATGTACATGAGTACTCAAGACCTTTTACTCAGTACTTTGTTGACGCACCTTTGGCAGCGATTACAGCCGTGAGTCTTCTTGGGTATGACGCTACAAGCTTGGCACACCTGTATTTGGGGAGTTTCTCCCATTATTCTCTGCAGATCCTCTCAAGCTCTGTCAGATTGGATGGGGAGCGTCACTGCACAGCTTTTCTCAGGTCTCTGCAGAAATGTTTGATCAGGTTCAAGTCCAAGCTCTGGCTGGGCCACTCAAGGACATTCAGAGACTCCCGAAGTCACTCCTGCGATGTATTGGCTGTGTGCTTAGGGTCATTGTCCTGTTGGAAGGTGAACCATTGCCCCAGTCTGAGGTCCTGAGTGTCCTGAGGTTTTGATCAAGGATCTCTCTGTACTTTGCTCCATTCATCTTTCCCTCAATCCTGACTAGTCTCCCAGTCCCTGTCACTGAAAAATATCCCCACAGCATGATCCTGCCACCACCATGCTTCACCGTAGGGATGGTGCCAGGTTTCCTCCAGATGTCATGCTTGACATTCAAGCCTAATAGTTCAATCTTGGTTTCATCAGACCTGAAAATCTTGTTTCTCATGGTCAGAGTCCTTTAGGTGCCTTTTGGCAAACTCATGTGCCTTTTACTGAGGACTGGCTTCCGTTCTGGCCACTCTACCATCAAGGCCTGATTGGTGGAGTGCTGCAGAGATGGTTGTCTTTCTGGAAGGTTCTTCCATCTCCAAAGAGGAACTCTTGAGCTCTGTCAGAGTGACCATTGAGTTCTTGGTCACCTCCCTGACCAAGGCCAGCTCTAGGAAGAGTCTTGGTGGTACCAAACTTCTTCCATTTTTAAGAATGATGGAGGCCAATGCTGCAGAAATTTTTGTTGGTACCCTTCCCCAGATCTGTGCCGCGACACAATCCTGTCTCAGAGATCTTACGGACAATTCCTTCGACCTGATGGCTTGGGTTTTGCTCAGACATGCACTGTCAACTATGGGACCTTATATAGACAGGTGTGTCCCTTTCCAAATCATGTCCAATCAATTGAATTTACCACAGGTGGATTCCAATCAAGTTGTAGAAACATCTCAAGGATGGTCAATTGAAACAGGATGCATCTGAGCTCAATTTCAAAGCTCATAGCAAAGGGTCTGAATACTTATGAAAATAATGTAAAAATTCCTTATATTTTTTATAAATAAGCAAAAATGTCTAAACCCTGTTTTCGCTTCTTCATTATAGGGTATAGTGTTTAGACTGAATAGGATAAAAAATATATACATTTTAGAAAAAGGCTGTAACGTAACAAAATGTGGAAAAAGGGAAGGGGTCTGAGTACTTTCCGAATGCACTGTATAGTGTTTAATGTGTATTTTATATTGTATTATACAGGTCGCATTTGGAAAAGAGACCTCTATGTCTCAATATGCTTTCCCTGTCAAAATAAAGGTTAAATAAAAAATGTATGTTTTTGAAATTGCCACAACAAACATTATTTGATCAACATTAGTAGAAGGACATACTATAATGGTTATAGGATCATTTGGAGAAAAAAATCAAAATGTTATTTTATGACACTTCTAGAATGTGTTAACCAAACCTTAATGGAGAAAACATTATAGATATGTCATGGGAACATCCCTGGGAATCTCTGACAAACGTTCAGGTAATGTTGTGACTAACATTCTGGGACTCCAAGGCTAGAAATTGTTTGCTGGGAAGTTAAGTACGTTTTAGAATGTAAGGACAACACTCACATCCTCATTCCGTATTCCCAATAGCTTGTAGTAGTTGCCAGGGTAACCAACAAACCTGCAAAACATAGGAGTTTCTGAGGATGAGACATATTTTCATTGTACTGTGAGGGTCTATAAATACAGGACCTTTCAATACATAAGGCTCATTTGTGCCTTGACGTTGTTTGATCTACTCACCGGCCTTTGAAAAAGGAAATGTAGACCGGGGAGGAGTAGAAGTTGACAAACTGGAAGATGAAGACCTTGAGAATAAACATGTCCTCATATTTGGTCTGTGTGCGGTGCATCTCTGTTGATATGACCAAACAAAACATATGAGCAAACATTGGTAATTAAAACACATATTTATCTTCCATCTGAGCGACGATTGACAAGAGCCGGACTTGCTGACTCACCCCAACGCGTTAAGACCTGGGCAAGGTAGATGTAGACCCGGGAGAGCATGAGGATCACCAGAAGGTTCAGCACGGACCCTGTGAGACTGGCTATCCGACCAGCCTGCCGAGATAGGTATTCTAAAATGGGTTAAATTGTTTTTTCCCCTAATCAATCTACACACAATACACACAGTACACAAAATAATGACGAAGTCCATTCAAAAGTCTGAATATCATTCAAAAGTTTGGTGTCACTTAGAAATGTCTTTGTTTTTGAAAGAAGAGCAAATTTTGTTGTCCATTAAAATAACATCAAATTGATCGGAAGTACGGTGTGGACATTTGTTAATGGTGTAAATGACTATTGTATACATACATATATAATGACTATATATACAGTTGAAGTCATACACCTAGGTTGGAGTTATTAAAACTCATTTTTTCAACCTCTCCACAAATGTCTTGTTAACAAACTAGTTTTGGCAAGTCAGTTAGGAAATTTACTTTGTGCAAGACACAAGTAGTTTTTCCAACAACTGTTGACAGACAGATTATTTAACTTATAATTCACTGTATCACAATTCCAGTGGGTCAGAAGTTTACATACACTAAATTGACTGTGCCTTTAAACAGCTTGGAAAATTCCAGAAAATGATGTCATGGCTTTAAAAGCTTGTTGAACATACATATATAGTTGAAGTCGGAAGTTTACATACACCTTAGCCAAATACTTTTAAACTCAGTTTTTCACAATTCCTGAAATGTAATCCTTGTAAAAATCCCTGTTTTAGGTCAGTTAGGATCACCACTTTATTTTAAGAATGTGAAATGTCAGAATAATAGTAGCAAGAATGATTTATTTCAGCTTTTATTTCTTTCATCATGTGAATGTTCCCAGTGGGTTAGAAGTTTACATAGTACCAAATACTAATTTTCCAAGCTGTTTAATTAAAGGCACAGTCAATTTAGTGTATGTAAACTTCTGACCCACTGGAATTGTGATACAGTGAATTATAAATGAAATAATCTGTCTGTAAACATGTTTTGGAAAAATGACTTGTGTCATGCACTAGGTAGGCGTTTTTCAGAAAAAAAAGATCCCATGGCACTTATCGTAAGAGTAGGGGTGTTAATCCCAGTGTCCTGGCTAAAATCCCAATCTTGCTCTCATACCGCGGTTACCTAATCATCCACAGTTTACAATTGGCTCATTCATCCCCCTCTTCTCCCCTGTAACTATTCCCCAGGTCATTGCTGTAAATGAGAATGTGTTCTCAGTCAATTTACCTGGTAAAATATATATTTTTTATCAAACTGGGTGAGTTTAAAGAGTAGAAGAAAATAGTTTAAAGAGTAGAAGAAAATAACTTTTTTCTCACCAAAATGTAGCGTCCGAAATGGTTTGGGCTACAAACTAATATGTTTTACTCAACGACCCCCACAAGTTTCACGGGACTCGTCTGATGGTTTCCCGGTACCGTGTGAACGGCGCATACGAATAATTCCATGGTGATTTAGATTTTTTTTTTGCTTCACTTCAAAGCATACTTAGTTTTGGTTTATTTTTGGACTATGTATGAATCTGTTATTCAGTGCGTTTGTATGGGCTAACAGCAGTAAGGCCAAATTCATCAAATATTTTTTTCTCCAGTATGTTGTCTGAGAGAGCCAATAGTCTTTAGAACTTGTATGAATCATTGTCCTGTTAATGGTAGAAAAACAGTTTCTAATTACACTAGAATGATGCAACCGTAGTGGGTTTTAGGTCTAAAAAGGGACTCACAGAGAAGATCAAGAAGGCATTGTGAGATTTGTAAATGATGATGCTCAGAATCACCCGGTAAACGATGATCGCCACCACAAACATCAGCACTACAGATACCTGTGAGAGACAAAAATGCATCAAAGCTAAAGTTAGGGCTTTTCGGGGATTCTTGATTAATGTAATTCATTAGTCATTAATTCATGTCATCATAAATTGACTTCCTATCTCACATGTCATCAGGGATGGGCAACTCCAATCCTGGAGGGCCAGTGTGTGCAGACTTTTGTTTTAGCCCAAAACACCTTATTATACTAATCAAGTGCTTGCTAATTAGTTGCTAGTCACGTGTGCTAGTGCTGGGCTAGAACAGAAATGTGCACCCTTGTGCGACCCCCAAGGCCAGGATTAAAGAACATTGTCCTGCAGCACCATGATTATGATGACCATGCCGCCGGTCAGGGTGCGGTTGAAGCGGCGTCGCTTTGGGAAGTAAGGCTCCTCTGCACCAGTCACAGGGTTCCGCAGGGTCATGGGTGCTGTGGCAGTGAACTCTGGCCTTGGGCGCTCCTGGGTCACAAAGGGTTAAACGGGAACAACATCCCAAATCTGTCATTCCTTATTGGTTCTTAAAGCTCCATGACAGAAAATCTGAAATTGTGCATCTTAGAAATAGTTTCACATACAAACTTTACATGCCTGAACTTAGGATCAATTGGGCTTTCCAAAAATAATATAACCACTGTGATCATACTGTACTGTACCTCAGTTTCCTGAAACTCTGAACAGTCCCATCGGTGGGCCAGCACTGCACTGGTGCGCTTCCAGTATTCCAGGAAAGTGACAGCCCATAGAGCCATGAAAATACTGAAGAATACCGTTCCCCCATTGTCAAATAACAGCCCTGCCTGTGAAGAGAGGATGGCCATACAGTATGTAGTAAAACAGCATGGGCAGTGCACAAAGTATTCAAACCTCTTGACTTTCTCCACATTTTGTTTTTACAAAGTTCGATTCAATTCTCTCTTTTTAAAAAACGTTTGCCCCCTTTTTCATGATATTCAGTTGTTTTTAGTAGTTACTATCTTGTCTCATCGCTACAACTCCTGTACTGAGACACAACCCAACCAAGCCGCACTGCTTCTTAACACAGCACGCATCCAACCCGGAAGCCAGCTGCGCCAATGTGTCGGAGGAAACACTGTGCACCTTGCGACCTGGTCAGTGCGCGCTGCGCCCGGCCCGCCACAGGAGTCGCTAGTGCGCGATAAGACAAGGATATCCCTACCGGCCAAGCCCTCCCTAACCCGGATGACACTAGGCCAATTGTGCATTGCCCCATGTGCCTCCCGGTCACGGCCGGCTGCGACAGAGCCTGAGCTCGAGCCCAGAGTCTCTGGTGGCACAGCTAGCACTGCAGTGCCTTAGACCACTGCGCCACCCAGGAGGCCCACTTAATTCTGACTTTTGTCAGCAATCTACACAAAATAAAGTGGAAGAACAATTCTAACATTTATAAAAAATAAAACAGTAATATATCTTGATTCGATAAGTATTGAACCCCCTGAGTCAATACATGTTAGAATCACCTTTGGCAGGGATTACAGCTGTGAGTCTTTCTGGGTAAGTCTCTAAGAGCTTTGCACCCCTGTAGGTCCCAGTTTTACTTCAGTGCCTTATTGCAAACAGGATGCATGTTTTGGAATATTTTTTATTTTGTACAGGCTTCCTTCTTTTCACTCTGTCATTTTAGGTTAGTATTGTGTAGTTACTGCAATGTTGTTGTTCCATCCTCAGTTTTCTCCTATCACAGCCATTAAACTCTGTAACTGTTTTAAAGTCACCATTGGCCTCATGGGGAAATTCAAGACATTTCAGCTTTTAATTTGTTATTAATTTCTAAAAACATAATTCCACTTTGGCATTATGGGGTATTGTGTGTAAGCCAGTGACAAAAATATCTCAATTTAATCCATTTTAAATTCAGGCTGTAACACAACAAAATGTAGAAAAACTCAAGGGGTGTGAATATTTTCTGAGGACACTGTACACTAGAACACATACAGTAAGTACAATTAATCATGCCATCACACATGCATGTGAACACACACACACACACACCTTGAAGGTGGTACAGATGCTGGATAGGTTCCAGTAGGAGCAGATTTTGCACAGAGGACACATGACAAACTCATCCTTGCTCTCACAGATCTCCCGCCTATGGGACAGAGGATAGACATTCAGAGAATGACCTTTGGTGATACGGTTGGCTACAGTGAAACCCTGTTTGAATCCACACCTGAGCAGAGTTCAACTATTAGTTCTTACACGTGTTTAGGTGTGGAAACAAACACAGAATGTTCACAACCCCGGTGGACCCCTCAACACGGATTATGGTGGGCGAGGCTTAAGAAGAGGAGTGACATGCTTGGTTGAAGTCGTCCTCTGTCATACTCACGCTGGCGCATCAGTGACCATCAGCCAGATCCCAAACAGAAAGACCAGTGTTCCGACCACAGCTGCTGGGAGCAGCCAGCCTGTGTAGAACCCTACATGGAGGTAAGAGAGAGAGATTAAGCAAAAGAAGAGTCATTTCATTATGTCTTGTGATGTATATTATTTGATGTGATGTAAGTCTTGGGATGATATTCTTGCCAAGGAGCTTGTTCATTGTTGTGAAGCAAATTTCTCTTTATGGGATACTTAAGCTTGCTATTATATTCTAAGAAGCAGGTTGATGTTTTTTGGGATGCGTCTTGTCCTGGTGGCAGAACTGAGCGAAATCCCCTAGATATGCAAAGTCAAAATTGGCTATATATAAAACGACGCAACATGTTGAATATTTGGACATACAATCATCGCAACTCTGCCGATTCTGTGGTGAGGATTCAGAATCAATATTATTTGTTCTGGTATTGCCCTCATGTAGCTTGTTTCTGGTCTCAGGTTCAGTAATGGCTGAAAAAGCAAAACATGAATCTAAAATTGACCCTATGAAAATTGACCCTATGAATCTAAAATTGACCCTATTGACCCTATGAAAATTGACCCTATGCATTGTTGGGAGATCTGGAGAGACCTGTTCAGTCAAATATTAAAATGTTACTACTCTTTGTAAAAGTATTTATCTTCAACTCGCAATCTGTGGATTCTATTCAATTAGTTCGATTCAAATTGTATGCTAAACATGACAGCATAGTTTAAATATATATGGTGCGTATAAATCCAAAGTGGGTGGCCAGCAGAGATAGGTCTCAGATGGTTGAGGGTCAGCTCTCGGGGAACTGTGGGAAGATCTTGGATGGTTGGTGGCCTGGCGGTTGGGAGCTTGGGCCGGTGGCCGATAGGTTGCTGGTTCGGATCTCCATTTTGACTTGATGGGAGATCTGTCGACATACCCATGGGCAGGGCATTTGACCCTGGTTGTTCCTGTGGGTTGCTCTGGATGGGAGTCTCTTCGATTACTGAATGTAATGTAAATGTTGAGCGGCTTCACTGCAAGTACGTTTCTATGTTTGTTTAAATGTATGTTTAAATTATTATTATTTTAATTAGGTTTAGAGTTAGGATTCAAATGTGATTTTATGACTTTGTGGCTGTGCCTGCTAATGACCACTCTGCAGAGCTGCCTCCAGTACATGAGTCATCCCAATAAATGCTAACCTGCTTCTAAGACGAGTACTCCTCCAAAAGACAGACTCTCCACTTCAAGCCAACAAAACACTGCCAGTGCCAATGCTTACCTAGCCAGGCAAAGTACAGTGCTATCTTCTCTCCATAGTACTCTCGGATGTGGTCCAGAGGCTGGTAATTCTTCCAGCTGGCCCAGCGAGCCCAATACTGGTGGAGGATCTGCCTCATGCTCAAGGACTGAGAGTCCACCGCCTCCCCCCCGGGCATCTCAAATGGACCCTGCAGGAACATTGTAGGACAGAGTCAGATGGTGGATAACTATTCAGGTTTTGGGCTTATGGTCAAAGGTGCCATGCCCATTGTGGCTTGACATTCAGTGACATCACAACATTTATGTCCGGTTTATGAGAATATTATGACATGAATTTCAAATACAGTGTTACCGAAGGATATTCATTGGATACAATTACAAGTTACAATTTATTTTATACAGATATAATCAAAGGACAGATTTTGGTCATCAGAGCCCCCTCAAAAACATTAGGGGCATGACTCCTCTGGTTACAGTCAAGATAAATGTTTGATTTAACATTACAGGGTAAGATTTATAAGATTAGCGAGATTTAGAGTTAGGTTTATCAGAAGATCCCTGGGTATGGGCGTACAGTAATGAAATCATACTCACACACACACACATACACACACATATACATACACACACACACACACATACATGCATACATACATACATACATACATACATACATACATACATACATACATACATACATACATACATACATACATACATACATACATACATACATACATACATACATACATACATACATACATACATACATACATACATACACATACGCACACGCACACACGTACACACACATACACACACACACACACACACACACACACACATACATACATACATACATACATACATACATACATACATACATACATACATACATACATACATACATACATACATACATACATACATACATACATACATACATACATACATACATACATAACATACATTATAAATACATAACATATAGTATGTCTATGGAGGACACTAACCTCATGCAGGGGGTATGCAGCAGAGAAGGCATTCTCGCTGAGCAGCCTTTCGATTCCCACCTCTCCTCTTTTTAATGCCCCATAAGGCGTCCGTGCTAAAATCTCATACAGCTAGGTCAGACAAAGGAATGTGTTGTACTGTCAAAGTGAGGAAGTCTATTATTCTACGACTGTAGTGTCAAAAATATCAGATGTGTTTATCACATGTTCATTATGACCTCTTCGTATGGTGGTTTTGCAATCACATTTCCCTGCATTAATCTACCAGACAGTCATCCAAATGGAGCCATGGTTGAGTGGTAACGCACCGGAGACCGGTGTTCTATCTCTGAGTCCATCCTTCCTACTGTTTCTTACACCTGCCATTATCCACATCTGATATGCATTATGTCTCAATAACGTGTAAAAAACACCCCCAAATGTATTTTTTAAATAGGAATAATGACCTTAAATAGGGACTGTTTAAACCTAAAAGGATCTGACTAGTAAATCAGGGTAGTGTTCAGTGGGCACCAAATGGAAGAAAACGGACGGAAACAGGGAGGGACTAACAATAATTGTCAAATTTAGTTTTCAATTCCAAAATGCTTTGAGACGGTTTCTGTTGCCTGCCTTAATGAACTCAACCCTGAGCTCAGATAGAGAGTTACCTGAAGAGTAGATAGATCTACATTTGTGTGACAGAATCTGCACCGCTGTGTTTCCTTGAAATACCGTATTGGTGACGCTCTTACTGCAAGATACTGATCCAATTTGAAGAATCGAGTTGAAATGGCAAACTCACTACTTGGTGTCTTTGGGTAGTCTTGAAGAACGTCTCCTTATTCTCACTGCCCAGAAACCTGTAGACACAGCCAGGTGGTCATACATAGTATGTACAGTATATGGCATAGTTTGAAGTTAAAGATTGAATATACTTGTCTCTTGCCTAGATTCCACCTCTCTATAGCAACACCTGACACTCAAACACAACACTGTGTTTTTATTTACCATGTATTTGCAGCAGCTGCTAAGCAAATCATTTAGGATTTTAGGATTTAGGATTTTAACATACCTTTCCAGTTTGTTGGTGCGAAACTGGCAGGTGTAATAGTCCGGAGGCATGCTGGGCACGTCTTGGCTCATGAGGTTTGGGATTTTTATTTTCTCTAGCATCCTCTCTGACCAGTTGAAGTTTGGTGTGGTTACCATCTGAGGAATATGCAGCACCATGATCTACTTGTGTCTCATTTGATTAATTTTGTGAACATGTGAGATTAAGCACCCGAAAGCAGGAGTGACCAACCTTCCTCCTGGAGAGCTACTGGGTATAAAGGATATCCGTAGTTCTCCAGAATAAGGGTTGACTAGTGAATTGAAATTCAGTTAATGAACTCAACATTTCTATGTGCATTTTTTCAATTGATTCATTTAATTTCAATTCACTTTGTGAATTGACTGAATTGAAAGCAGAATTGACCCTAATACCAAAGGTCTACATCTCTTGACATGTGACAGGAGAGTAGAAACATAAGAACTGAGTCAACTGACTAACTGACCTGCAGAGGGACCCGGAGACTGATCTCCTCAGCGTAGTAGCAAAGGACACTCCAGGGGGCGCTCAGGAGCACATAGGAGATTTTCTTCTTAGCTTGAAGAACTTCCCGCTAGCGGAGAGGCAAACAGGAAAACAGAAATCACTGACTATGCATGTTTATAAATTGGATACAGCAATGATTTATTTCCACTGATGCTGGACAATAAAACTATTATAATGTGATAAAAATAATTTAAAAATCACATTTTTTACATTGTTGGCATAATACAATGATATGGTATTATGCACCAATATTATATGTGGTAGCTTGTTGATTCAAGCACCCAGTAGAAAGGGCTAAGTAAATGACTTGGAAGACAAGCTCTATGGAACTGTGTAAATATTGATAATGTCTTTCTCTTTCCAGGTGAGTGTGCAGCTCACATAGGAACCATGACTGGTATGGGAGCAGTTGTTTATCATGGGTGATGTGTCATTTATTGAGGCAGGAGTTTTTCCAGACTACATGACCTGATCAGGAATAACTCTGGGCCCTGGTTATAGGCTATAACTAGGGCTCAGAGTTTTTCCTAGTCTGGGCACAAAACTCAGGGCTCTAGTAAATGTAAACGACCCTGTCCCTTAGCCCTCACTCACCATCTCCTGGTCGATGCCGGCTGCTTGAAGTCTGGACAGGAAGTCTTCCCTCCACTTCCTGTGTGAGTCTTGGATGGCGTGACTTGACTTGTCTTTCTCTAATGTGCCATCCTTCAACACAGCTAAACTCTCCTCCCAAACTAACACAAAGTCTGTGGGACCCAGGTGTGGTATTAACATGTGCAGATATATAAAATGTTTTTGTAATTACCAATAAGGCTTAGGCTCTGCTCAGCAAACTTATATTCTCCATGGGCTCTGCTCAGCATCTTTCTCTGAAGCACCATCCTTCAACACAGCCAAATTCTCCTTCTAAATTAAACACAAATTCTGTGGGACCCAGGTATATACTTCATATAAACATGTGCATACTGTACATATACCCCTTCATGCAGTGTACAGTTAGCATTGTAATTACCAATAGGGCTTAGGCTCAGCTCAGCAAACATTCAATCCGTTTGTTGAAAGATTTCAAGCAAGTATATTAATATTTTCACACAAAAATATGCACATTCTACACAGTGGTGTGTTTATATCAAGCTGGCTTGTTGCGAATGCAAAGCTGTTCATAATGATGTAGTGCACATGAAAAGCATTTTGTTGTATGAATTTTCATTTACCGAATGAAAAACAGAAGATCTATGTGTTTCCATCCCATATTTAACTCTGTTGATAGTTTTGCCACAAAAGTGTTGCAACAAACAGTAAATGTGGCCATTATGCTCTTTGCACATTTGCCCCCTATCTGGATTAGGGACCTCTGCCGTCCCCTGTACTAGTAATAAACTTTTGTTACTTCGACACTGTCTGCATCTGGGTCTTAGCTGAAATGTGATAGTATAGTGCAAATATGTGCTCTGTCATTTGTTGAGTTGTCACAGCAAGTCAACAACGATTTAAGTAAACACAAGGATCTCTAAAAAAGGAACATGGGTGATTAATCTCTTCTGTCCAATGGTGTAAAGTACTTAATAAAAAATCATTTAAAGTACTACTTAAGTAGTTTTTGGGTGTATCTGTACTTTATTATTGATATTTTCGACAATATTTACTTTTACTCCACTTCACTCCTAAAGAAAATATGTACTTTTTACTCCCATACATTTCCCCTGACACCTACTCTTTAGATTTAGAATGCAGTACAGAAAAATGGTTCCATTCACACACCTATCAATATAACAAGTTGTAATTCTTACTTCTTCTGATATGGTGGACTCACTAAACGCAAATACTGCATTTGTAAATTATTTGTTTTTAACATGTGCTGTCTGGTTTGCTTAATATATGGGCATTTGATGTACAGAATTTACTTTTACTCAAGTATGACAATTGAGTACTTTTTCCACCCCTGTATTTAAGTAAATGCAAAACCAGATATTTTTTTAAACTTTTACTCAAGTAATATTTTGCTGGGTAACTTTTACATGAGTCATTTTCTATTATGGTATCTTTTTCTTTTACTCAAGTATGACAATTTAGTACTTTTTACACCACTGCTTCTGTCCCTGAACATCATGATTTAAACTTATACTCTACTCTCTAACCTTGTTATTTATTGAAATATGTTACCTAATTATTATTTTGTAGCCATTAGTTCAGTGGTTGGTTGACACATTTTATAGAAATTATGCAATTGATGATTAGAAAAGAATCCAGCCTTTTAGCAATTGAACCATCGCTGATGCTCTTGACAACCCTCAGCAGCCACTAACCAATACATATTTCAGAATCATATTGCATTCCATTGGAATAATTAGAAATCAGTGAACACTTTTAGAACATTTTACGTGTTTTTAATGTAATATATTTGAAATGGCTACAAAACTCAGAAATTCAAGCAGCTTTTTGGCATATTTTTATCACTATTCTTGTCACGCCCTGGTCTAAGTATTTTGTGTTTTTCTTCATGTATTGGGTCAGGCCAGGGTGTGGCATGGGGTTTTTGTATTGTGGTGTGTTTTGTCTTGGGGTTTTGGTGTGTGTGTATTGGGATTGTAGCTAGTGGGGTTATCTAGCAAGGTCTATGGCTGTCTGGAGTGGTTCTCAATCAGAGGCAGGTGTTTATCGTTGTCTCTGATTGGGAACCATATTTAGGCAGCCATATTCTTTGAGTTTGTCGTGGGTGATTGTCCTTAGTGTCTTTGTTCCTGTCGCTGTGTTAGTAGACACAAGTATAGGCTGTTTCGGTTTTTGTTACGTTTTGTGTTAATTCGTGTTCACGTTGTTCATTAAACATGGATCGCAATCTACACGCTGCAGTTTGGTCCGACTCTCCTTCACACCTAGAAAACCGTAACAATTCTGGTAATATTGAGCTAAATATGTATGTGTATGACATACTTGGGCCATCATTTTGGGTTGTCCTCATTGTAACACACATGTTAAGCCATTATTGGCCGTTACTCCAATTATTTATCTGGTTTTGACCAGGCAAAATCAATGCGGGTCCTTCCCATTCCAATTGTTTCATACCTTAATGTTGTATTATGAAGTTAATAACATATCAAATTGCCTTAGTTAGAGAAGATTGTTCCCTGATAATATAAAACCACATTTAATACCCTGATCCTGTTCGCCGTACTAACCGCATAGGGGTCATAACATATAATGCATGCAGTGAGACACATTTAGCTACTTCGAATATATTGCAAACATACCAAAATATAATCCAAAGTGGACAAATATGTGAAATGTGGCCCTCTGGCCCATGGACTAACTAGTAGGGAAATGCAAAACTGACCTAAGATCAGCATCTAGAGTGCCAACTTCACCCTAAACCCAGTGAGGACAAAGGAAAGGACACCAGGAATGGAAGAAATGTACCTTGCAGGCAAACGTTCGCACATAATGTAATTGATTGCTTTTATAAGTTAAAACTGGTTAAGAAGATGTCACCAGATTACAATCAACTGGTCTCTGTAAAGACAAACACATATTGTTCATGACAAGGACTATACGTTATTATCAGGTCAGATTAAAGATTACAACCAGATAAAGATGTTAAGAAAACGTCCTTACACAAGCTGTGCACAACCTGACCATTGCAACCAGTTTGTCCCAATAGTTTTTTTTTAGCCATCCTTACGTCATTCCATTCCATCAGTATACTCACCAATGCGAGTGATGCCGTCGCTGAACACATTTTTGTCCCCAGAGCTGACCTGAGACATCTGTGAACATGAATAGTTGATCTATTATCAATGTACCCACTTAAGATTGTTCCTAACCAACATCCACTCTCCCCTTAGTTATAGTGTTGTTGCGGTTGGACTAATGCTCTCTGACTTCCTGTCTTTGCAATCAGAGTCACTGATTAACGTCCCAACATCATAACAGGAGACTAGCCTGGGTGGGTGTTGACATGACATAATGTTTTCTACGTGCACACACACACACACACACACACACACACACAGAGTCCATAACTATGAGTGTTTAAATATGATCAAACAATATTTTTTCATGATTACCCCAGTATCCATGCTCCCGTAGTTGTGGTCTGCAGTGTTAGTCATGGCGATGAGAGTGGTGATGTCCTCTCGCTCCTCTCCCCTCCTCATCATGGTCTCTCAGTAGGCTGCCTGGAGCACATAAAGTCCCTCATGTTCCATTGGTGTGAACAAGCTCCCAGAGCAAGCAAGATACCAGGGGATTCAGCACAGTATGCCCTCATCAAAACACACAACATGAAACTCATACAGCAAAACAGCCACGTCCTAATTGTACCCATCACTGCATGTCCAATTTAAATGACTTTACATCCCAAGTTATTGCATGTCTGCAAGTAACATGGTTATGCCTGATTATGCCACCATTAGCTGCATAAGTGTACAGTCGCAGAGGAAATCGCCTCAGTAGCTAGACAGTGACCTTTTGAAGGTATACAGCTCAAACATCTCAGTCATGGGGCTGTGTCCCTAATGACACACTATCCCCTATATAGTGCATTACTGTGCACTATACATGGACCAGGGTGCTATTTGATACAAAGTGATGTTTTCATATTAACTCAATTGAGGCCATTAAGAGTAGCAAATTAAGTTGGAGTCCAGAGAACACATTACCTGGAGCTAACTCTACAAATAGCACTGCTGGGTGATTTGAAAGTAGTCAATCGATCAATAATATAGTCAATTGAAAGTAGTCAATCATCAATAATATAGTCAATTGATCAATAATATAATAATACTTAATAATAATAATTTACAATCTGTAGAAATTATGAGATTAGATAGGTTCAGAATTTTTGTGAAATGTCACAGCACAATTGAAAAACATATGGCAAATAGAAAAACCTGGATGGGTTTAAGAGAAAACTCAGCAATAAAAGAAACTTCCATTTTTCATGACCCTCTCTTCCAAAGATAATTCGTAGAAATCCAAATAACTTCACAGATCTTCATTTTAAAGGGTTTAAACATTGTTTCCCCATGCTTGTTCAATGAACCATAAACATTTACTGAACATGCACCTGTGGAACGGTCATTAAGACACTAACAGGCTACAGACGGTAGGCAATTAAGGTCACAGTTATGAAAACTTAGGACACTAAAGAGGCCTTTGTACTGACTCTGAAAAACACCAAAAAAAAGATGCCCGGGGTCCCTGCCCATCTGCGTGAACGTGCCATAGGCATGCTGCAAGGAAACATGAGGACTGCAGATGTGGCCAGGGCAATAAATTGCAATGTCCGTACTGTGAGACCCCTAAGACAGCGATACAAGGAGCCAGGATGGACAGCTGATCGTCCTCGTAGTGGCAGACCACGTGTAACACCGGCACAGGATCGGTACATCCGAACATCACACCTGAGGGACAGGTACAGGATGGCAACAACAACTGCCCGAGTTACACCAGGAACGCACAATCCCTCCATCAGTGATCAGACTGTCCGCAATAGGCTGAGGCTGGACTGAGGGCTTGCAGGCCTGTTGTAAGGCAGGTCCTCACCAGACATCACCGGCAACAACGTCGCCTATGGGCACAAACCCACTGTCGCTGGACCAGACAGGACTGGCAAAAAGTGCTCTTCACTGACGAGTCGTGGTTTTGTCTCACAAGGGGTGATGGTCGGATTCGCGTTTATCATCAAAGGAATGAGTGTTACACCGAGGCCTGTGCTCTGGAGCGGGATCGATTTGGAGGTGCAGGGTCCATCATGGTCTGGGGCGGTGTGTCACAGCATCATCGGACAGAGCTTTTTGTCATTGTAGGCAATCTCAACGCTGTGCATTACAGGGAAGACATCCTCCTCCCTCATGTGGTACACTTCCTGCAGGCTCATCCTGACATGACCCTCCTGTCATGACAATGCCACCAGCCATACTGCTTTTTCTGTGCGTGATTTCCTGCAAGACAGGAATGTCAGTGTTCTGCCATGGCCAGCGAAGAGCTGGTCATTCATGCCAATTTTGGTCCCAGCAAGTCTTTTACCCAGGCTTTTAACAATTATTTTATCTTTAAATTAAGCAAATTTGGCAATGATTGGGCGTTCATACCTCTGCCCTCTCGGTCCGAAGCGGTGTACACGTTCGAATTGGATTTTGACGATAGCTTCGCGTGTACTCTGAAGCGCTGTAAGGAGGAACTCTCTAACTACAGATTCAGGAACTTCTCCTTCTTTCTCTTGGATACCTGTAAGTACCAGATTCTCTCTCATGGATCTAGTCTGTATGTCAAGTAAGGCTTCTCTCAGAACGGTGTTCTCCTTTTTTTTCTCGATTTCAATCTTATTGACTGTCCTTTTTAGCTTGTGTTTCCTTCTCCAATGTCGCAGCTTTTTCATCACTCATCTCGAGGCTTGCCTTCAACTCTTTTATATCCTTACTGACTAATTCAAGTATACCCAGTTTGTCATTTATTGATTTTAACAGATCGGTTTCGACCTTTACCATTCCCGGTGGTGAAAATATTAAATTGTCTGTGTCTGTAGAAGAGTCACGTTTTCGTTTTGAAATCGGTTCCCCTGTCTTACTCTCTGTCATGTTTGGGTGTTGCTTGTTTTCGTAATATTTGTGGATAAATTTGTCTAGTCTTAAGATTAGTTTTGTGTTATTATCCAGATTGAAGGTTATCACCCACCAGATTGTGTAGTGCTAATATTTAGTCTAACTTGCCGATATTGACTATTACGTTTTCATCTTGAGGTGATCTACATAACTACTTTCAGTCCGCCATTACCTGTCTCAGTCCCGCCCCTACCTGTCTCAGTCCCGCCCCTACCCGTCTCAGTCCCGCCTTTGTCCCCCTTTTGTTCAGGGACACATTATTCAATTTCTGTTAGTCACATGTCTGTGGAACTTGTTCAGTTTATGTCTCAGTTGTTGAATCTTGTTATGTTCATACAAATATTTACACATGTTAAGTTTGCTGAAAATAAACGCAGTTGACAGTGAGTTTTTTTGCTGAGTTTAGATGGGAGGGGTTGAGTCTAGCTGAAGGGTGGGACTAAAAACAACAATATAATTAATGAAAAATATACTGGGTTCGTAAAATGTATATAGGTTCAGAACTTTTGTGAAAACAGCACAGTTAAAAATACATGGCAAAAACAAAACTGAATGGTCTTCAGAGATAGATTGGATAGGTTGAGGGTAGCTGAAGGATGGGATTAAAAACAAAGAAATATATGATGTATTTTACAATAGTTGTGTCCGTAAAATGTATTTAGTATGTATAAGCTGGAAGTAGAAGTCGAAGTGTTGTTGTCCATCATTTTACTCCAATTAGGGGAGGGGTGGTAGGGTTATGGTAACATAATAAAGAAAAATATATTTGTAAAAATGTATATACAGTACTTCACCAACACTTTTTTGGTTACTACATGCTTCCATATGTGTTATTTCATAGTTTTGATGTCTTCACTAATATTCTACAATGTAGAAAATAGTATAAAGAAAGAAAAACGCTTGAATTAGTAGATGTGTCCAAACTGACTGGTAGTGTATATTTACAAAAGAATATATGGGAGATTGGAAATTATAATGGAAGCTACAATCTGCAATATTAAAGCTGATCTACACCTAAAATTAACAAAAAACAGTTAACTAGCTGTAGAGGGAATATGATGCAATTATAATACATTGTAAGACCTGTCTTAAGCATGTATCACCCTCATCATCTCATTATGAACCTGACTAAATACTTTCTCGCTCTTTCCAGGATATGCTCTCAACATCAACTATCATTCATTTACACTTCCCTTCTCTTATTTCTCTCTTTTTTGAGCTCACCTGTGTTCATCCAGTTTCACCGTTATGGCGCACACCCAGGTTAGAGCCTTCACTTAATCCCAATCACAACGTTACAGGTGGAGTCCCTCCTCAGTCCAGATACTATAGATGGGAAGGAAGGAGATCCTCAGAAGTCCTACTCTGTTCGTGGTCATCCCAGCCTATAAGGCTTGATCCGTGTGGTGTCTCTCCAACAGCAACTAATGTTCTGTACTCCTTTACTGTAGTAGTTGTTACTAACTTCCCTAACCGTCGCTACTGCCAGATGCACTGCAGGATAAGGCACTCAGACATACACATCCGGGCAGGACAGATAAGAGACGAGGGAAGGAGGGAGGGAAGAAAAGTTAGCAAGGAAGGGAGTAAGAGAGAGAGAGCAGGAAGGAGGAGAGGCTTTGTTTGCTGTGAAGGTGGAGCTCCTTTCACCTAATTTCACCCTTACAACCCCTGAGACATGTGCAGACACACAAACACACCAGATGTACACACTGACGCAAGCACGCAATAGTTTATCTTTTCAAAATCATTCATTTTTTATTGGGAAATACATACATTTGCATTGGTCAAGTTGATCGATCTTGTCTTCACAGTCAAAATATGAGTTTTACAGGCTTAATATAACTTCTGATGTATATACTTAAAAAATTATTTAGACTGTTATTGTACATGAACAAATGAGAACTTCCAGAAATACTGTTGGTGTGTGGCAATGGAAAAATTATATCTGGAATTAGAATTTCAGTTTACTTCCTGAATTTACTGAAATAAAATGCAATTGACCCCTATGCTGATGGCTAGGCATGATTCTTAAATTTCACATCCAAACTACATCACTCTACTGCACTCTAGTGGTGTAGGCTCCTCATTTGTATTTTCCCAATCTAGACATGAGGGCTGCTACTGATGAAGGAGAAGTTGTAAAATATATTGGCTCTGCTGACTGACCAGCTTCGGGGCAAGTCCAAATCCATTCAGTTAATCCAGGACATAAAATATAATGCCTTACTATTTCTTATAACCATGTATGAGCTTTTATGAAGTGCTACTGACATATCTTAACATAACCTCTTTCCCATGCTCTAACAGTATAATGAATACGATGTTTTCAGTCGATATGCTGTAGTGAATGAGCTAGGGTAAGATACTTTTATACTTATGTTAAACAATCACGAAGACATAAGAGAATTACCAATTTTATAATATAATCAGTGCATTTGGAAAGTATTCAGACCCCTTCCATTTTCCCACATTTTATTATGTTACAACCTTATTCGAAAATGGATTAAATATAAAAAATGTTCCTCAATCTACACACAATATGCCATAATGACAAAGCAAAAACAGGTTTATTTACATAAGTATTCAGACCCTTTGCTATGACACTCGAAATTGAGCTCAGGTGCATCCTGTTTTTTAATATTTTTATTTCACCTTTATTTTACCAGGTAGGCCACTTGAGAACAAGTTCTCATTTACAACTGCGACCTGGCCAAGATAAAGCAAAGCAGTGCGACAAATAACAACAACACAGAGTTACACATTGGATAAACAAAAGTACATTCAATAACACAATAGAAAAATCTATATACAATGTGTGCAAATTTAGTAAGGAGGTAAGGCAATACATAGGCCATAGTAGCGAAGTAATTACAATGTAGCAAATTAACACTGGAGTGATAGATGTGCAGATGATGATGTGCAAGTAGAAATACTGGTGTGCAAAAGAGCAAAAAAGTAAATAAAAACAATATGGGAATGAGGTAGGTAGTTGGATGGGCTATTTACAGATGGGCCAAGTACAGCTGCAGCGACCGGTAAGCTGCTAAGATAGCTGATGCTTAAAAATGGTGAGGAATATGTGAGTCTCCAACTTCAACTCCAACAATTTTTGTAATTTGCTCCAATCACAATTTGCAGCAGAAAACTGGAAGGCGGCCAAAGGTGGTGTTGGCTTTGGGGATGACCAGTGAGATATACCTGCTGGACCGCGTGCTACGGGTGGATGTTGTTATGGTGACCAGTGAGCTGAGATAAGGTGGAGCTTTACGTAGCAAAGACTTATAGATGACATGGAGCCAGTGGGTCTGGCAACTAATATGTAGCGAGGGCCAGCCAACGAGAGCATAAAGGACGCAGTGGTGGGTTGTATATGGAGCTTTGGTGAAAAAACGGATGGCACTGTGATAGATTGCATACAGTTTGCTGAGTAGAGTGTTGGAGGCTATTTTGTAAATTACATCGCCGAAGTCGAGGATCGGTAGGATAGTCAGGTTTTCTGTTCTGCCTGCAACTATGGAACCCTGACCTGTTCACCGGTTGTGCAACCTGTCCCAGACCTGCTGTTTTCAACTCTCTAGAGACAGCAGGAGCGGTAGAGATAATCTGAAAGATCGGCTATGAAAAGCCAACTGACATTTACTCCTGAGGTGCTGACCTGTTGCACCCTCGACGACCACTGTGATTATTATTATTTGACCCTGCTGGTCATCTATGAACATTTGAATATCTTAACCATGTTCTGTTATAATCTCCACCCGGCAAAGCCAGAAGAGGACTGGCCACCCCTCATAGCGGCAGGGTAGCCTAGTGGTTAGAGCGTTGGACTAGTAACCAGAAGGTTGCAAGTTCAAAACCCTGAGCTGACATCTGTCATTCTGCCCCTGAACAGGCAGTTAACCCACTGTTCCTAGGCTGCCATTGAAAATAAAAATTTGTTCTTAACTGACTTGCCTAGTTAAAGGTATAAATAAAAATAGCTTGGTTCCTCTCTTGGTTTCTTTGAAGGTTCTGGCCTTTCTAGGGAGTTTTTCCTAGCCACCGTGCTTCTACACCTACATTGCTTGCTGTTTGGGGTTTTAGTCTGGGTTTCTGTACAGCACTTTGAGATATTAGCTGATCTAAGAAGGGCTTTATAAATACATTTTGATTTGATTGCATGAATTCTCTGATCGCGCCCTCTGGATTATTATTGGACCTACTTTTTTCACGGTAGCTGCTGTCAGCCCGAGCGAGCTACGGTCAAGTGAGGCACCTTGTTGAACTCAGCACGGCCTAGAGACTACGGTGATGCCATTTGCCAACACTTTCAGTGTTGCTTTCAGCCTGTCCATTTGGTGATGTTTTCACAGCACCTTCTGTTAAAACCATAAAAACCATAAAACACGTACTTACCTTCTAGCTGCGGATCCAGTTCTGACATTATGTGTAGGCCTAGATAATCTCGAATTTCGGCTCAATAGGTCATTCGGAGCCCAAGCAACGACCTTAATTAGTGCTGAAAATTCACTTTTTCTGGGCGTTGCTACAGGGTCCCTGAAAGAGCTATCGAAACTTTAGGGTCCATCTCTATAGGCTGAGGCGGTTTCAATGCACCTAGTCTTGTGATTCTGGGACTTTTTTAAGCGTCATATTTTCTTGCGATGTTAAAAATGAATTGAAGTTATTGCAAATGGATGAGGCTGTTTCTCGACCTGAAAACCTCATAGAGCCACATAACTCACTGTGCACGACATACTTAAGCCCTAGAACAGGTTTTTTATCGTTTCAGAGCTCTAGATCTGACGGTTCTTTGATGTTTTGAATGCAGGTAACTATTGCAGGCTCTGTGTGTCTGAAGCCTCACACTGTCACTCTGAGAGTTCAGCTGACCACTGACGCAATGTTGACGTTCAGGCTCATTTTTCAAAATAAAAGCCTGAAACTATGTATTGTGACACTAGACACATTAGGGAAGCCATAGAAAAAGGAATCTGGTTGATATCTCATTCACTGCTCAATAGGGACGCATAGGAACGCAGAGCCTTCTAAATAAGAGACCCTTCCTGTTTGGATTTTTGTCAGGCTGTCGCCTACAACATCAGTTCTGTTATACTCACAGACAATATCTTTACAGTTTTGGAAACTTTAGAGTGTTTTCTATCCTAAGCTGTCAATTATATGCATATTCTAGCATCTTGTCCTGACAAAATATCCCGTTTACTACGGGAAGGTTATTTTTCCAAAAATGAAAATACTGCCCCCTAGTCACAAAAGGTTAACTCAAAGAGCGTTAACGCAATCTTGTTTTTGGGCTAAAAGTACATTTGGCCAAACCTGTGCTCACCGAGTTTCATCTTCGAAGTCTTTTCCGTTTACGAGAAACGTCCATGTCCGTTTGGTGATGTTTTGTCCATTTGCAATATACAGCCAGTCGCCATCTGGAGGAATTTTCCGGTACAGCAGAAAAATTTCATTAAAAAAAAATGTTATAATGCAGAACCCTAATGTCCGAGAGACTTTATTTGATGACTTCCCAGAAGACCGGGCCCTGGGGGACGACCTGAAGCCGTTGGCCTAGTTTAATAGCACCTGCGGACATCTAGTAAGGGACCGTACATTTGCAATATGGAGATCCTCATCAACCATACGGGAAATGCCACTTGCGTTCCTTATGTAGGTTATACCTGGCCAGGAAGGAACATTCCTAGTTTCTCCAGTAGACTCACCCTGATCACTTAGATTGACTAAAGCATGGAAATGGTTATGTAGTGGCACTGCCATGGTAGAGGTGCACAACAGGAACACTAGCTGGGGATCCTATCTAAAAGAAGGGATCATATAACAATTAAACCCCCCAAAATATATAATTGGAGCGAATCAACAAAGAATGATGCAAAAGGCAAAAAAACAAAACAATAAGAAATAAGCCCTGTTTTAGAAAAAAAAAACAATGTAAAAGGGATAATGGGTAATGGAGGTCAACACTCAAAACTAATTTTCTCCTACAAAAGTAATTTTCTGTTGCCATCTGGTGGTTGTTCCAGGGCTGGCAATTAAGCCTCATGCAGGCTTCAGGGCCTTCCAAAAAGCTGTATACAAAAAACAATCCATATGAAATTCTCACTGTAGATTCAGTTGATACTCCATAAAAATGGTCCTTAGAAAAAGAACTCCACACTAGGGTGAGAAAAACACTACACTCGAAGGTGATCACTCCTTTATAATTCAATTCTGATGGTTGTTCAGCTTCAAGTCACTCCATAGCCAGCAGCATACCACCCTGCATACCACTGCTGGCTTGCTTCTGAAGCTAAGCAGGGTTGGTCCTGGTCAGTTCCTGTATGGGTGACCAGATGCTGCTGGAAGTGGTGTTGGAGGGCCAGTAGGAGGCACTCTTTCCTCTGGTCTAAAAAATATCCCAATGCCCCAGGGCAGTGATTGGGGACACTGCCCTGTGTAGGGTGCTGTCTTTTGGATGGGATGTTAAACGGGTGTCCTGACTCTCTGAGGTCATTAAAGATCCCATGGCACCTATTGTAAGAGTAGGGGTGTTAACCCTGGTGTCCTGGCTAAATTCCCAATCTGGCCCTCAAACCATCACGGTCACCTAATAATCCCCAGTTTACAATTGGCTCATTCATCCCCCTCCTCTCCCCTGTAACTATTCCCCAGGTTGTTGCTGAAAATGAGAATGTGTTCTCAGTCAACTTACCTGGTAAAATAACGGATAAATAAACTCCAAACTTTAAAATCTTCATGTGTACACACAGTGGTTTTGGGGTGGAATAAATGGGAGTTTTTACCAAACCCAGAGAATAGATATTTCATGCAGACATATTTGGTATTTCATACCATTTCAAATGAATGCCCAAAGGTTAATGTGCTTGGCTTTGTTTGTAGGAAAAAATGTGTCCTTTTGGAATAATGAGGTAGAGGAATCCAGTTCTTTTTCTCAAAATCCCAATCCTTTTCTTTTACGGTTAAAAAGATAAAAGCGTGGGAAGTTAAAATGTTAGAAAAAATCCTGACGTTCCGCACAATTCATCTATCGGAGGAAAACTTGGGTTATTTGTATGACATTGGGCCACTCTATAAGAAGACCTCAAAAGAAAATTGAAAATTCAAAGTAAAGAAATAAGTAAGAGGCAAACAGTGCCAAAACATAAACACAAAGAAATGGTATAAGGAAACAACTTTAAAATAAAACAAAATTAATAAACATATTTGCAAGGTTCCAGTTATATAATATAGAAGTACTCTCGATATATGTGATTCAGGTTCTCTAAATAAAAATATCTAAATAGAAGCAGGAGAACAGGGCTCTGGCAGGTCAGGGGAAAATTGACCTCAAAGAGGACAACATACACCGGCGCATGTTCTCTAATTCTATTGCTCCTAGGGATACATCTTTATGAAAGTTGTTATATGAGAAGTGAGGAGACATATTCCCAATGAAGGGGGTTAAGGTTAGGGCCAGAATAAAAGGTGAAGTTAAGGTTAGGGCAAGGATCAAGGGCATGCCTTAATAAACTGTATGTGCTAGGGTTAAGTTTAAAAAAGGGTTAGGGTTAAAGTTACGGTTAGGGTTAGGTGGGGATATGGGTTGGGTTAGATGGGAGTGGGGATTAGGGTTGGGTTTGAAATTACGGTTAGGGTTAGGATAGAGTTCGGATAGGTGTTAGGGTTGGGGTTAGGATAGGGTTGGGGACTGGGGTTAGGATTGAGGGGAATTGGGGTTAAGGTTAGGGTTGAAATTACAGTTCGGGTTAAGGGTAGGGAGGTAGGTGTTAGGTTGGATGGGAATGGGGATTGGTTTGGGTTTAAAATTACGGTTAGGGTTAGAATAAGGATGGGAAAGGGTTAGGTTAGGTTTTTCTTTGTTAGGGAATCAACAAGGTCGATCTGATGCATTCAAGCTAATGCAGAGACCAGGGGAAGGGTTGCACTTCGCTTCACACATACATAGTTTAAATTGGCTAGTGATACATGTATTACATAAAGATGCAGTAGATGATATAGAGTACAGTATATACATATACATATGAGATGAGTAATGTAGGGTATGTAAACATTATATTATATTAAGTGGCATTGTTTAAACAGGGATAGAGGATCACTTTGTAAATGTATTAAACTGGGCATTTGACCAGTTCCAGTCCCCTTCCTCCTGGGGATACTTTTTGAGAAACTCAGTTCTGAGATACTCAGTTCTGGTGACCAAAAAAAAGTACATTCTAATCCAAAATGTATGAAAATATAATGATGCTTACACCATCTAAAATATAATTTCCACCTCCAGAAATGAGCCCAATAAGATATTGTTAAAAATGTTAAATGATTTTAACAAATCAGACCATATAACCTGTATAGATGGTATATTATCAGCTATTAGCAATAAGCATTATCACCTGTAACCAAACGGCTGCAGCATAGTGTCTATAAATACATAGGCTGAAGCATGATGGGGTTTGTCTCTACATTATCACCTGTATCAACTGATGCAGCATAGTGTCTATAAATACATAGGCTGAAGCATGATGGGGTTTGTCTCTATATTATCACCTGTACCAACTGATGCAGCATAGTGTCTATAAATACATGGTCTGATAAACACTCCTAAAAAACCCACCACTAGGAGGTGTCCACATGGTCTGATTAACACTCCTAACAACCAGACACTAGGAGGAGTCCACATGGTCTGATTAAAACCCCTGATGAACCCACCTCTAGGAGGTGTCCACATGGTCCTAAAGCACACTGTTGCATCACATTTGTATCACATTTCATTGATTAAACTGGTCAGTTTGCTTGTGATTGGAGTGTTGGGCCAGTAACCTCATTGTTTTCAGTAAGGTGTAACCATGGCGATAGCCACACTAAGGGAAAGGCAAGCCACCTGAACTACTGCCCAACAAAGACAAACTGCAGTCTACACAAACAGTGAATCTGAGAAAAAAGGCCTTAAAGTTATTTTTCTAGTCCATGCATATCAGCCATGACCTCTTATCTGACTTTTGACCCCTAAAATGCTGATACCGCACTCTACCTTGGTATGACCTTAAACAGCTGTCTGGGTAATGAAACAGCAAAGTGCAGTATCTAGAAATCTAAATGTGTTGATCCAGATTTCTTGTTGTTTTTCTGTTTGATGGAAACCGTTTGAGAGTTCAAACTACATTCCAACTGTATTTAATGGTGTTATGGAGTTGTGTTGTCATGTTGTGAATGTTGTATTGTAGCAACCCTCAACTGTATTTAATGGTGTTATGTAGTTGTGTTGTCATGTTTTGAATGTTGTATTGTAGTAGGCCTAACCCTCAATATTTTCTGGTGATTGAGAGAGATGCAGACAATACACGGAGACAGCAACAGAATATGATATGATGGAGAGGGACACCAGACAAGATACAGAGAAAGTGATGGAGAGAGGCAGAATAATAGAGTTCCAGACAGTTGTAGAATGTATGCCAAGACACATTGTAAGAGCTATAAAGAGAGAGGGAGTGGGAGAGAGAACAGGCAGAACCTGATATGTAAATGAGCAGAGCAAACGAAAGTAACATTCGACAACCTGATGATCATTCCAGACTCTGTTTCTATTGAGAGATAAAAGGTAAGTTGACGATTGTTCTGTGTGTTCATATAGTTGATGATATTGTTATGTGTATTCATGTAGTTGATGATATTGTTATGTGTATTCATATAGTTGATTATATTGTTATGTGTATTCATATAGTTGATGATATTGTTATGTGTATTAATGTAGTTAATGATATTGTTATGTGTATTCATATAGTTGATGATATTGTTATGTGTATTCATATAGTTGATGATATTTTTGGTGGACAGTGTTATAATAGTCCTACTCTCCTTAAAATGTTTTCGAAATAAATCAGATGTGTGGGGTGAATTTGTTCTGTGCCCATATGTGTGCCCCAGAGTGATCACTCCTACACTATCTAGAATCTAAAAGGGTTATTTGGCTGTCCCCATAGGAGAACCCTTTGTAGAACCCTTTTTGGTACTATGTAGAACCCTTTTGGGTTCCATGAAGAACCCTTTCCACAGAGGGTTCTGCATGGAAGCAATTAGGGTTCTACCTGGAACCCAATAGTGTTCTCTTATAGGGACAGCCTGGAGGACAAGTTTGGAACCCTTTATACTAAGAGTGTATTGTATCATAGGTCTATTGACTTTTCTCCTCAAAACAGGCTTAAAACACAACAAGCAACAAACAAACATTTTCTCTTTCTAATCTACTGTTAATGCTTTTCACTGAGGAAGGTAAGTTGTGTGAAAGAGACAAATAACTATTGTGGAGAGACTAACAACTTACACTTCCTCAAAACAGGTTGTGTGTATTCATTAGTGCCCATCGTAACAAAACGTTCTGGCAACAGAAACTGTTTAGGTCACGTTGTACAGCATTGAGAGAACTGTTTATGTTTTATGCAACATTTTTAAACTGTTGGCTGTGGAGTAAACTAATGAATACAACCCAGGTTGTTGCCTACGACTCGGCATGTTGATACCTGTCTGATGCTGAAACCTGAACGTAACCTGAGGGGTAGACTATGATACAGGCTTGATATACTGGTTTTCTAAAAATAGCCAGATTCAGTTAGCTTCACATTCCAGTTTAGGCCTCATCCATAAGAATATACAGAACAGAACAGAATTATCTCAATGAGTTGACATGTTCTGGTTGTGAATTCAGCCTACAGGGAATCCTGCCAGGTATTATTGTAAAGTGTGTAGAGAAATTAAATGTATGGTGTAATGTTAGTATAGTGAATAATAAATAATAAATAGATAATAAATAATTTCATTAAAAATCCTACAATGTGATTTCCTGGATTGTTTTTCTCATTTTGTCTATCATAGTTGAAGTGTACCTATGATGAAAATTACAGGTCTCTCTCATCTTTTTAAGTGGGAGAACTTGCACAATTGGTGGCTGACAAATACTTTTTTGCCCCACTGTACCTCTTTCTAATATATATGGCTCTATCAGGATATATATACCTCTCTCTAATGTATATGGCTATATCAGGATACATATAACTCTCTCTAATGTATATGGCTCTATCAGGATATATATACCTCTCTCTAATGTATATGGCTATATCAGGCTATATATACCTCTCTCTAATGTATATAACTATATCAGTATACATATACCTCTCTCTAATCTATATGGCTCTATCAGGATATATATACCTCTCTCTAATGTATATGGCTTTATCAGTATATATATATACCTCTCTCTAATGTATCTGGCTCTATCGGGATATATATACCTCTCTCTAATGTATATGGCTTTATCAGGATATATATACCTCTCTCTAATGTATATGGCTCTATCAGGATATATACACCTCTCTCTAATGTATATGGCTCTATCAGGATGTATATACCTCTCTCTAATGTATATGGCTATATCAGGATATATATACCTCTCTCTAATGTATATGGCTCTATCAGGATATATACACCTCTCTCTAATGTATATGGCTCTATCAGGATGTATATACCTCTCTCTAATGTATATGGCTATATCAGGATATATACACCTCTCTCTAATGTATATGGCTCTATCAGGATGTATATACCTCTCTCTAATGTATATGGCTATATCAGGATATATACACCTCTCTCTCATGTATATGGCTCTATCAGGATATATATACCTCTCTCTAATGTATATGGCTATATCAGGATATATACACCTCTCTCTAATGTATATGGCTCTATCAGGATATATATACCTCTAATGTATATGGCTATATCAGGATATATATACCTCTCTCTAATGTATATGGCTATATCAGGATTCACTTTTGACCATTTGACATCTTTTATTTACTGTTGTTTAGGCTGGTTGAATGAGTTGCCTATGAAAGCTACTTCAACTGCAAGAAAACAGCTGCACCAGTGACTGTAAGGTATGTGATTTCCTCATATGTAATTAGAAACATGTTTGTAGACTACGCAGTTACAAAGTTGCTTTTGAAACTGTGGCACATATTTTTCTGTAACATGAAATAAACGTGTTGGTATGTAGGAAAGACGGGCAGACTGTGGGTCTAGGCTACCTACAAACTATTATAAGGTTAGGTCGACGTCAGACATTCAATAGTCAGAGTGGGTTTGAGCTACGATCACTTATCATGCCGACAAACCTGATGGTCTCTGTGAACTGATCTGATCTGGTCATCTATGATGTGAAGTCTATAGCGGAGGTATAGAACTCAATCTGCATATCACTAACAAACTGTTATTATACATTATAACCTAGCCTACTTTACACTATATAACATATCTTACTTGTTGCAAATAAACATTGAATGGATCAATGATTTCCCTCTCAGATCATTCATGCCCATTTTCACCCTTCTGTCTGTATTATCAGATACGTTTAGAAAATAACATACTGAAAGACAATAAATAGTCCACTCTTAGTGACTATTAACAGTGACTTATTATAAAAATGACAGTTACCATGGAGATGAAATGTCACAACTACATGTTCATGTGATTGCATTAAATCACCTGACTGTTTCTATATGTCTGTTAGTAAATGTTTTATAAGAGATAATTAATAAATGATAACAATTGACATTGAAGAATTACTGTGTTAATGACAATCAACATGCTGGATTTCTGTTTAGGGGTCAGTGCGCTAAAATGAGTCTCTCTGGGGAGAGAGAGGAGGGGGGGCCTGCCTCTAAAATGAGTCTCTCTGGGGAGAGAGAGGAAGGAGGCCCTGCCTCTAAAATGAGTCTCTCTGGGGAACATGACACCAAAGCTAAGAGGTGAGATGACAATTTTGTTTAAGAATTATTAAGAGTTTATTTCCAAAAATGTTCACATTTGTTTTTTAATCATAAATGGTTGCTTATGCTTACCTTCAATATATCTGTTCTCAGATTTTTAAATATAGATTTTAGATGTGTATAAAAATAAATAATAATTTAAGCAAAATGCTACATATCCATTATTATTATCCATTCAGCTTGAATGGAATGTTTATATCCTGTATATTTGACTGTGATATGAGGTTGTCTCACCTAGCTATCTTAAGATGAATGTAATTACTGTAAATCACTCTGGATAAGAGTATCTGCTAAATCAGGGTTCTCAATCCGTTGTCTCTGTGGAGGTACTGCAGGGGTTCCGCGGCACCCTGACTGTACTCGTTGCAATGTAAGACATTTGATAGAATTTTCACACGACACGACCACTTTGCCTACTCTTAATTATTGCCTAATATAATGGAATGCATATTTTTTAACCAATTCTGATCATTGTTACAAGCAGAATTTTGACAATATTACCATTATATCAACACACTCTTCACACCCGTTTAACAACTCTAAATAGCTTTGGCAAAGTAGGCATTAAGTTCCTTGCCAATAATGTTGCCCACAAAGTTGCATACAAATGTTAATTTTCATAGAACACATATTACAGCCTAGATGCCTTCAATTTCCCAATTTATAGCCATGCCCAATTTAGGATTATTTTTTAACAACGTGATGTTGCGCTGATGTTTGAGAACCAAAACATTCAAAGGACGTTTTCTCAAAAGTGAGGTTAGAAGTTTGTCATATTTCAAAGCAGAACTACTTTCCCATTGTTCCTCAACTGTAGTGTATGATATACCATTTTCTAGCTCTGAGTCTCTACTTTTATCCAATTTAAAAAATACAATTTCAAATTTGGCTACACAAGACCGAACCAAGCTGGTCGGTCACATTTGACTGTATTAAACCTAGCAGTACTACTGATATATCTGAGTGAGGCAGATATATATTATTACTGTGTAAAACCTAGCAGTACTACTAATTTCTCTGAGAGTGAGGCAGATATATATTATTACTATGTAAAAACCTAACAGTACTACTAATTTCCCTGAGAGTGAGGCAGATATATATTATTACTGTGTAAAACCTAGCAGTACTATTGATTTCTCTGAGTGAGGCAGATATATATTATTACTGTGTAAAACCTAGCAGTACTAATTGTACTTATTTTATCTGTTGTGTTGTAGCCCATTCAAGCAGGAGAGACCAGCCTCCCCTGTACCCAGCTGTGTGTCCATGAAGAGTGACATGTCTATGGAGCTACCTATATACTTTAGCGAGGGAGACCTTTCTACTGAACAAAGGTAAGAAGAACTCATGGGTCATGGTCAGTGAGTTAAACAACACTGTCTCTAGTCATTCCTCCTCTCCTATTTTCCCATTTATTTTTGTTGTTTTCAAAATCCATAGGCTAATACTTTTTTCCTATAGTCCTAAAACACAACATTCCCTGTGTGTGTGTGTATGTGTGTGTGTGTGTGTGTGTGTGTGCGTGTGTGTGTGTGTGTGTGTGTGTGTGTGTGTGTGTGTGTGTGTGTGTGTGTGTGTGTGTGTGTGTGTGTGTGTGTGTGTGTGCGTGTGTTCACTCCCTGGATGGGGAGATGTAATCTCATGTTTGTTTTGTCCACAGAAACCAGCAGGAGAGATTCGAGTCAGAGATTCTCAGTGGTCAGTCTTCCCAGAGTCATCAAAAAGACCTGGCCTCCATATTCAGTGTATGTGGTCCTGTTATGTACATTTGTTTTTGTTTACCTCAAGTAAAGTTGATCTGTCAACCATTCATTAATGTGATAATGAGAAAGCATATTGTCTCTTGCTTAACCTATTTACTTTATTTATTTCAGATGCTTGAAGAGAATATTATGACATTTGTGAAGAACGAGCTGAAGCTGTTCAAGAGGATTCTTAGTCCAGAACTCCCAGAAGGCTTTGAGAGTCAGAAGCAGGATAAGGAAGTGGTGGATTCTGAAGATGAGAAGCAGGAGAGCAGTGCCAGAGAGGGGGCTCTGAAGATCACACTGCACGTCCTGAGGAAAATGAACCAGGTGGAGCTTGCTGACACACTGGAGAACTGTAAGATCTGTCTGACTCATGTTGAGTGCTGTTTTATAACATTTAAAAGTTGAAGCTAAAGTACAACTCAATGACATTGTAGCAGCCTTAACACAACACCTAGTGACCTCCTCAAGTAGCAGCAGGGATGTGTTGTGGTGATTAATTTAGAGAGAGATGAGAGAGAGAGAGACAACATTAATAATAACATCAATAATATCAATAATATTATAATCAGTCACGCCAGTCTGTAATGCAATATGAAAACATTTACACATGTATAGTCAGTTAAATAATTATAATTTAAAACTTTATAACAGTCCTACAATACTGTAAGCATTAAAACATTAATATCATCTGTGTTATTTCTAGATTCAGATGATCCTGCTGTGATTTACCAACGTGAACTCAAATCTAATCTAAAGAAGAAGTGTCAATGTGTATTTGAGGGGATCGCTAAACAAGGAAACCCAACACTTCTCAATAAGATCTACACAGAGCTCTACATCACAGAGGGTGGAACAGGAGAGGTCAATAATGAACATGAGCTGAGACAGATTGAGACAACAACCAGGAAACAAGCAAGACTAAAGACTGCAATCAAATGGAACGACATCTTCACACCCTTAACTGGACAAGACAAATTTATCAGAACTGTGCTGACAAAGGGAGTCGCTGGCATTGGAAAAACAGTCTCTGTGCAGAAGTACATTCTGGACTGGGCTGAAGGAAAAGCAAATCAGGATGTGCAATTTTTATTTTCATTCCGTTTTCAGGAGCTGAATTTGATGAAAGAGAACAAACACACTTTCATTGAACTTCTCAATCACTTCTCAATGGAAACCAAACAATCAGGAATCTCCCTCTACAACAAGTACAAAGTTCTGTTCATCTTTGATGGTCTGAATGAGTGCCGACTGCCCCTAGACTTCCAGAAGAACAAAATCTGTTGTGATGTCACAGAGTCAACCTCAGTGGATGTTCTGCTGACAAATCTCATCAAGGGAAATCTGCTTCCCTCTGCTCTCCTCTGGATAACTATCAGACCTGCAGCAGCCAATAAGATCCCTTCAGTGTGTGTTGACCAGGTGACAGAGGTAAGAGGGTTCAATGACCCACAGAAAGAGGAGTACTTCAGGAAGAGATTCAGTGACGAGGACCTGGCCAGCAGAATCCTCTCACACATAAAGACATCAAGGAGCCTCCACATCATGTGCCACATTCCAGTCTTCTGTTGGATTTCTGCAACAGTCCTTGAACACATGCTGAAATATAAGAGAGAAGAGATGCCCAAGACTCTGACTGAGATGTACACACACCTTGTGGTGTTTCACACCAAACAGAAGAATGAAAAGTATCTTGGGAAAGAAGAGACAGGTCCACACTGGAATAAAAAGAGCATTCTGTCACTGGGAAAACTGGCTTTTCAACAGCTTGTGAAGGGCAATCTGATTTTCTATGAAGAGGACCTGAAAGAGGCTGGTATTGATGTCATTGAAGCCTCAGTGTACTCGGGATTGTGCACACAGCTCTTTAAAGAGGAATGTGTGCTGTACCAGGAGAAGGTGTACTGCTTTGTTCATCTGAGCATTCAGGAGTTTCTGGCTGCTGTATATGTGTTCCTCTCATTCATCAACAACGAGAATCTAATGGACAAACTGCAAACAAAATCCAATAACTTTTCTTTGCTTATTCAGAGACGAGCCTGAAGTTAGTTTCTACAAGAGTGCTGTGGATAATGCCTTACAAAGTAAGACAGGAAACCTGGACCTTTTCCTCCGCTTCCTTCTGGGCCTCTCACTGGAGTCCAATCAGAAGTACTTACAAGGTCTACTGACAAAGACAAGCAGCTCACGGAGCCATGAAGAAACAGTCAAGTACATCAAGGAGAAGATCAGGGAGAATCTTTCTCCGGAGAGGAGCATCAATCTGTTCCACTGTCTGAATGAACTGAATGACCATTCTCTAGTGGAGGAGATCCAAAGCTACCTGAGAACAGGAAGTCTCTCTGGAGCCAACCTGTCACCTGCACAGTGGTCAGCTCTGGTCTTTGTGTTGCTGACTTCAGAAAATGAGCTGGATGTGTTTGACCTGAAAAAATACTCCAGATCAGAGGAAGGTCTTCTGATGCTGCTGCCAGTGGTCAAAGCCTCCAGAGCTGTCCTGTGAGTACATACAATGACACATCAGAACTAATCATCAGGAAGCAATATTCAGTTTAGAGAAAAATATGTATTGTAATATATATACAATATCATATTGAATTACACATTGAATCAGTGCATTGGTTTTCACATTGGTATAACAATATGACCATACAATTCTAGGAGACCCAAAGATGAATCTATATGTTGTTTGAGAGAATAAACCAAATGCATCTGCCTTTGTCCTTCTGCACTACCGGTGTTAAATGAACAGTGTCATGACATTGTATTAGTTAATGTGACGACTGTTGCTCATCGAATGATTAAAGGTTTCTAATTGCGTGATTAAATGAATCAAGCAATTATTAACTCATTTACCTAGGGCACCATGGGAAAATTTGTTTTATTGAGTTTCTATTTCCTAAATTAACTCAAAGTATATCAGAATATTGATTTTACAACAGTCACTAAATAATCAGTTTCCTCTACAATCTCATTCTGAACGTCGCATAATCCGGGAATCTGCAGAAACCCGAGTCCCACCAATGAGTTCGTACCACACCAATCTTAGTTGATTATTTATTTACTAGAAAGCTAAAATGATAAAAAATACACATACACAAAAACACAATCTAGGCTATAGATTAGAACATAGTATAATGGGCCAACACACTATGGCGCATGTTACCCAAAATGGGGATTTAAGGAGAGAGAAAAAGAGAAAGTACACGAGAGAAATATACATTTGGGTGCATTTGTCAGCAATGCTTATTTTAACCCTAGCCTTGCCCCGAACTGCCGCTCTTATGGGTCAGAATATAATGATGTAATTACGTGTGGAAGTTCTCAGATGGGAAGCTCCATGTGGTCCGTTTAGGCTGCTCAATGACGCACTTCTCTGGCGCAACTCTCTGGTTGTGTAACGGTTTTCTAGGTGTGAAGGAGAGTCGGACCAAAATGCAGCGTGTAGATTGCGATCCATGTTTAATAAAACAAACGTAACATGAATACACACAAAACACTACAAAACAATAAACGTAACGAAAACTGAAACAGCCTATACTTGTGTCAACTAACACAGCGACAGGAACAAAGACACTAAGGACAATCACCCACGACAAACTCAAAGAATATGGCTGCCTAAATATGGTTCCCAATCAGAGACAACGATAAACACCTGCCTCTGATTGAGAACCACTCCAGACAGCCAGAGACTTTGCTAGATAACCCCACTAGCTACAATCCCAATACACACACACCAAAACCCCAAGACAAAACACACCACAATACAAAAACCCCATGCCACACCCTGGCCTGACCCAATACATGAAGAAAAACACAAAATACTTAGACCAGGGCGTGACAGAACCCCCCTAAGGTGCGGACTCCCGAACGCACCTCAAAACAATAGGGAGGGTCCGGGTGGGCGTCTGTCCATGGTGGCGGCTCCGGCGCGGGACGTGGAACCCACTCAGTTAATGTCTTAGTCCCCTCTCCTCGCGTCCCTGGATAGTCCACCCTCGCCGCCGACCATGGCCTAGAAGTCCTCACCCAGAAACCCACTGGACTGAGGAGCAGATCGGGACTGAAGGACAGCTCGGGACTGAGGCAGCTCGGGACTGAGGGGAAGCTCGGGAGTGAGAGAAAGCTCGGGAGTGAGAGAAAGCTCGGGAGTGAGAGAAAGCTCGGGAGTGAGAGAAAGCTCGGGAGTGAGAGGAAGCTCGGGAGTGAGAGAAAGCTCGGGAGTGAGAGGAAGCTCGGGAGTGAGAGGAAGCTCGGGAGTGAGAGGAAGCTCAGGAGTGAGAGGAAGCTCAGGAGTGAGAGGAAGCTCAGGCAGGTAGGTAGATCTACCAGATCCTGGCTGGCTGGTGGTTTCAGCAGATCCTGGCTGACTGGCAGATCCTGGCTGACTGGCAGATCCTGGCTGACTGGCGGATCTGGCGGATCCTGGCCGACTGGCAGACCCTGGCCGACTGGCAGATCCTGGCCGACTGGCAGTTCTGGAAGAGTCTGGTTGACTGGCAGATCTGGAAGAGTCTGGCTGACTGGCAGATCTGGAAGAGTCTGGCTGACTGGCAGATCTGGAAGAGTCTGGCTGACTGGCAAATCTGGAAGAGTCTGGCTGACTGGCAGATCTGGAAGAGTCTGGTTGACTGGCAGATCTGGAAGAGTCTGGTTGACTGGCAGATCTGGAAGAGTCTGGTTGACTGGCAGATCTGGAAGAGTGGCTGACTGGCAGATCTGGAAGAGTCTGGCTGACTGGCAGATCTGGAAGAGTCTGGCTGACTGGCAGATCTGGAAGAGTCTGGCTGACTGGCAGATCTGGAAGAGTCTGGCTGACTGGCAGTCTGGAAGAGTCTGACTGGCAGATCTGGAAGAGTCTGGCTGACTGGCGGATCTGGAAGAGTCTGGCTGACTGGCAGATCTGGAAGAGTCTGGCTGACTGGCGGATCCTGGCAGACTGAAAGATCTGGCTGTTCCATGCTGACTGGCGGCTCTGGCTGCTCCACGCTGACTGGCGGCTCTGGCTGCTCCATGTAGGCTGACAGCTCTGGCGGCTTCTTACAGACTGGCAGCTCTGGCGGCTCCGTGCAGACTGGCAGCTCCTTGCAGACTGGCAGCTCCTTGCAGACTGACAGCTCCTTGCAGACTGGCAGCTCGGGCTGCTTCATGCAGACTGACAGCTCTGGCTGCTCCATGCAGACTGACATCTCTGGCTGCTCCATGCAGACTGACATCTCTGGCTGCTCCATGCAGACTGACAGCTCCTTGCAGACTGACAGCTCTGGCTGTTCCATGCAGACTGGCAGCTCCATGCAGACTGACAGCTCTGGCTGCTCCATGCAGACTGACAGCTCCTTGCAGACTGACAGCTCTGGCTGCTCCATGCAGACTGGCATCTCTGGCTGCTCCATGCAGACTGACAGCTCTGGCTGCTCCATGCAGACTGACATCTCTGGCTGCTCCATGCAGACTGACATCTCTGGCTGCTCCATGCAGACTGACATCTCTGGCTGCTCCATGCAGACTGACAGCTCCTTGCAGACTGACAGCTCTGGCTGCTCCATGCAGACTGACAGTTCTGGCTGCTCCTTACAGACTGGCAGCTCTGGCGGCTCCGTGCAGACTGGCAGCTCCTTGCAGACTGGCAGATCCTTACAGACTGGCAGCTCCTTGCAGACTGACAGCTCCGTGCAGACTGACAGCTCCTTGCAGACTGACAGCTCCTTGCAGACTGACAGCTCTGTGCAGACTGACAGCTCTTGCAGACTGACAGCTCCTTGCAGACTGACAGCTCCTTGCAGACTGACAGCTCCTTGCAGACTGACAGCTCCGTGCAGACTGGCTCCTTGCAGACTGGCAGCTCCTTGCAGACTTACAGCTCCATGCAGACTGGCAGCTCCTTACAGACTGGCAGCTCCTTGCAGACTGACAGCTCTGGCTGTTCCATGCAGACTGACAGCTCCTTGCAGACTGACAGCTTCTTGCAGACTGGCAGCTCCTTACAGACTGACAGCTCCTTGCAGACTGACAGCTCTTTGCAGACTGACAGCTCTGGCTGCTCCCTGCAGGCTGGCAGCTCTGGCTGCTCCATGCAGACTGACAGCTCTGGCTGCTCCATGCCGGCTGGCAGCTCTGGCTGCTCCATGCAGGCTGGCAGCTCTGGCTGCGCTGAACAGGCGGGAGACTCCGGCAGCGCAGGAGAGGAGAGAGGCTCTGGCTGCGCTGAACAGGCGGGAGACTCCAGCAGCGCTGTAGAGGAGAAAAGCTCCGGCAGCGCTGGAGAGGCGAGGCGCACTGTAGGCCTGATGCGTGGTGCTGGTACTGGTGGTACTGAACCGAGAACACGCACAGGAAGCCTGGTGCGGGGAGCTGTTACCGGAGGGCTGGAGTGTGGAGGTGGCACAGGATGGGCTAGACCGTGAAGGCGTACTGGAGATCTTGAGAGCAGTGCTGGCACAGGACGTGCAAGGCTAGGGATGTGCACAGGAGTCCTTGTGCGTGAGGCTGGCACCAACTTCACCAGCCGACTAACACGCACCTCAGGACGAGTATGGAGCGCTAACCCAGGTGCCATCAAATCCCCGACACGTTCCGTCGGGCGAATTCCATGCAAAAAGCACCAACACAGCAACTCCCTCATTTCTCTCTCCTCCAATTTCCCCATTAACTCCTTCACAGTCTCTGTTTCGCTCACCTCCAACACCGGCTCTGATTCTGATCTCCTCCTTGGCTCCTCACGATCAACAGGGAGAGTTGGCTCAGGTCTGACTCCTGACTCTGCCACACTCTCCCTGAGCCCCCCAAGACATTTTTGGGGCTGACTCACAGGCTTCCATCCGCTCTGCCGTGCTAGCTCCTCATAATGCCGCCTCTCTGCTTTTGCTGCCTCCAGCTCGGCTTTGGGGCGACAATAATCTCCAGGCTGATCCCAGGGTCCTTTCCCGTCTAGAATCTCCTCCCAAGTCCATTTCTCCAAGTAGTGCAGTCTCTCCCACTGTAGTTGCTGCTGCTCCTGTTGCTGCTGCCTCTGTTGCTGCTGCCTCTGTTGCCTCTCCTGCGGCTCCTGCCTGTTGACACGCTGCTTGGTCCGGTTGTGGTGGGTGATTCTGTAACGGTTTTCTAGGTGTGAAGGAGAGTCGGACCAAAATGCAGCGTGTAGATTGCGATCCATGTTTAATAAAACAAACGTAACACGAATACACACAAAACACTACAAAACAATAAACGTAACGAAAACCGAAACAGCCTATACTTGTGTCAACTAACACAGCGACAGGAACAAAGACACTAAGGACAATCACCCACGACAAACTCAAAGAATATGGCTGCCTAAATATGGTTCCCAATCAGAGACAACGATAAACACCTGCCTCTGATTGAGAACCACTCCAGACAGCCATAGACTTTGCTAGATAACCCCACTAGCTACAATCCCAATACACACACACCAAAACCCCAAGACAAAACACACCACAATACAAAAACCCCATGCCACACCCTGGCCTGACCCAATACATGAAGAAAAACACAAAATACTTAGACCAGGGCGTGACAGGTTGTCTTCACGATGTCAGTGGCCTTTTGGTTTAGTGGTCTGTTTCCTCACCCTTGCTCTGGAAGGGGTCTTCTGAGGACGGACAGCTCTGAAACTCAGAGCTCACAGCGTAGGAATGAAACCGTTTAGATACCATGATTCGCTGGGATTGGATGCTAGGGGTTCTCATCCATAGCTTGGGTAGAAAAAGATTTCTCGGTCTGCAAACTTGTGTTGCGTTCTGGGTTCATTTACTTTTTAGATCTTGGCTGCAGCTTGGGTCACATAGTCTGATATGTTAATTCTTAATGCACATGTCTTATACACTCGGGTCAGAAGTGGGAGTAACCGCCTTTAGGGCAATTCTCTGGGCGCACCGAGGAAAGGTCTAGATTTTACTAAAATCCAATTTTAGACAACTAACTTCACATTTCATCTTTACCAAAACATTCTCTTTGGACGTTTTCCACGTGCAATGTATAAACATCAAGCATATCCTAGGAAAACTCTTAAAGTTACAATGTTTTCTTAATAACGTCATCTATTAACCTTTAATAACAAAACAAAAATGACATACATTTTCATATTCCATCTATCGTCATGACCACCAATGTGGCTGACGGAAACCATTGTTCCAAAGTCCCTTATTGCATGTTTAATGTTCTGAGGGTGGGTCTCCATAGTGAGAGGACAAAGGAATGTTGTCTGTGGCCTAAGATTTACCAGGTGCGTGAGGGGTCATAAAACCCCCACATGTTCAGACCCCTAGATCTCTCCTTCTCTGTTGGGGGTGAGAGATGATCTGTAGGGTTGTGGTCTCCTGACCTGATTAGGACAGTCATGACAACAGTGTGTTTGTGAAGTCATGATGATCTCTTTGTCAGGCTGTCAGGCTGTGGAGTCCCAGAGGAAGGCTGTGCTTCTCTGGTCTCAGCTCTGGAGTCAAACCCCTCACACCTGAGAGAGCTGGACCTGAGTAACAATGACCTGAAGGATTCAGGAGTGAAGCTGCTCTCTGCTGGACTGGGGAATCCCCACTGTAAACTGGAGACTCTGAGGTTAGAATTCCTGTTGTTGGTCAACAAGTTCACCAGAACTGTTCACCATAACTGTTCACCAGATCCACGTGTTTACCAAACACACAACGTCCACACAATATGTGTTTGGACAGTGAAGCTTACAGTTTTAAATTTGGTGCTATGCTCCAGCATTGTCTATTTCAGATATAATGTTTCATATTAGGTGACAGTCCAGAATGTCACCTTTTATTTGAGGATAATGGTGAGAGATTAGTATGTTTTGTTGTATCCTCTGTTTTTGGTAATGGTGAGAGGTTAGCATGTTTTGTTGTAACCTCTGTTATTGGTAATGGTGAGTGGTTAGCATGTTTTTATTGTAGCCTCTGTTATTGGTGATGGTGAGAGGTTTGCATAGTTTGTTGTAGCCTCTGTTATTGGTGATGGTGAGAGGTTAGCATGTTGTGTTGTAGCCTCTGTTATTGGTAATGGTGAGAGGTTAGCATGTTTTGTTGTAGCCTCTGTTATTGGTAATGGTGAGAGGTTAGCATGTTTTGTTGTAGCCTCTGTTATTTGTAATGGTGAGAGGTTAGCATGTTTTGTTGTAACTGTTATTGGTGATGGTGAGAGGTTAGCTTGTTTTGTTGTAGCCTCTGTTATTTTTTTAATGTTGAGAGGTTAGTATGTTGTGTTGTAGCCTCTGTTATTGGTAATGGTGAGAGGTTAGCATGTTTTGGTTTAGCCTCTGTTATTGGTGATGGTGAGAGGTTAGCATGTTTTGTTGTAGCCTCTCTTATTGGTAATGGTGAGAGGTTAGCATGTTTTGTTGTAGCCTCTCTTATTGGTAATGGTGAGAGGTTAGCATGTTTTGTTGTAGCCTCTGTTATTTGTAATGGTGAGAGGTTAGTATGTTGTGTTGTAGCCTCTGTTATTGGTAATGGTGAGAGGTTAGCATGTTTTGGTGTAGCCTCTGTTATTGGTAATGGTGAGAGGTTAGCATGTTTTGTTGTAGCCTCTGTTATTGGTAATGGTGAGAGGTTAGCATGCTTTGGTGTAGCCTCTGTTATTGGTAATGGTGAGAGGTTAGCATGCTTTGGTGTAGCCTCTGTTATTGGTGATGGTGAGAGGTTAGCATGTTTTGGTGTAGCCTCTGTTATTAGTAATGGTGAGAGGTTAGCATGTTTTGTTGTAGCCTCTGTTATTGGTAATGGTGAGAGGTTAGCATGTTTTGGTGTAGCCTCTGTTATTGGTGATGGTGAGAGGTTAGCATGTTTTGTTGTAGCCTCTCTTATTGGTAATGGTGAGAGGTTAGCATGTTTTGTTGTAACCTCTGTTATTGGTGATGGTGAGAGGTTAGCATGTTGTGTTGTAGCCTCTCTTATTTGTAATGGTGAGAGGTTAGCATGTTTTGTTGTAACTCTGTTATTGGTGATGGTGAGAGGTTAGCATGTTTTGGTGTAGCCTCTGTTATTGGTAATGGTGAGAGGTTAGCATGTTTTATTGTAGCCTCTGTTATTGGCTAATGGACACAAACACACAAACACACACTGGACACACACACACGCTGGACACACACACAAACACACACACACACACACTGGACAAACACACTCTGGACACACACACACTGAGCAGACACACACACACTGGACACACATGAACACACACACATACTGCACACACACACACTGGACACACATACTGCACACACACACACTGGAAACACACACATACTGGAACCACACACACTCTGGAACCACAAACACACTGGAACTACACACACACTGGACACACACACAAACACACTGGATATACACACACTCTGGACACACACACACACGCTGGACACACACACACTGGACACACACAAACTGGACACACACAAACTGCACCCACACACTGGAAACACACACGCACTGGAACCACACACTAATTGGAACCAAAAACACACTGGACACACACACAAACCCACTGGACAGACACACTGGACACACACACTCTGGACACACCTGCTGGACACACACACACACACACACACTGGACATACACACAGTGGACACACACACACACTCGATGGTCACCCTTCGCTTTTGGTTCTTAGGAAACTATGCAGTAATTTGTTTTTTAATGTTATTTCTTACATTGGTACATTGGAAATCTTAGGTTTTATGACATACAGTCAGGAGGAACTATTGGATATAAGAGCAACGTCAACTTACCAACATTACGACCAGGAATATGACTTTCCCGAAGTGATCCTTTGTTCGAACCTCCACCCTGGACATTGGATCTAATCCCAGAGGCCCACCCAAAAACACGTTGCCACAGGAGAGGCAGACTGAGGGGCTTACTGGTCAGACTTAGAAGGCAAGCACACCACCCACCGCTTCCGAACATATTACTCACCAATGTCCAGTCCAAGAGATTATAACATTACCTGTTTCACAGAAACATAGCTCACTCTGGGTCGGTAGAACTAACAGTTAACGAGTCGGTACAGCTAACGGGTTTCTTCATGCGTCACACCGACAGAAACAAACATCTCTCTGGTAAGAAGAAGGGTGGTGGTGTATGCTTCATGATTAACAACTCATGGTGTAATCAGTTCAACGTACAGTCCTTTTGTAACCCGACCTAGAATTCCTTACAATCAAATGCCAACCACATTAACTCCCAAGGTAGTTCTCTTTGATTAGTCACAGCCTAATGAGATACCTCGACAACCCTCAAGGAACTTCACTGGACTCTATGTAAACTGGTGACCATATATCCTGAGGCTGAATTTATTGTAGGTTGGGATTTTAACAAAGCTATTTTGAGAACAAGCCTACCTAAATTCTACCAGCACATTGACTGCAGTTCCCGCTCGAGCAAAACACTGGATCACTGCTCTAACTTCCAGGCCCTCCCCTGCCCACCTTTCGGCAAATCTGACCACGACTCCATCTTGCTCCTACCATCCAAAAGGCAGAAACTCAAATAGGATGTACCCGTGACTAGAACCTTTCAATGCTGGTCTGACCAATCAGAATCCATGCTTCAATATTGTTTTGATCACACGGAAATGTTCCAGGAAGCCTCAGACAATAACATTGATATATTCGCTGACTCGGTGAGTGAGTTTATTAGGAAGTGCATTGTAAATATTGTATCCACTGTGACTATTAAAACCTACTCCAACCAGAAACCGTGGATTGATGGCGGCATTCACTCAAAACTGAAAGTGCGAACCACCACATTCATTCATGCTCGGGAAATATGGCCAAATATAAACAGTGTAGTTATTCGGCATAGGGACAAAGTGGAGTTGCAAGACATATGTGGCCTACATATGAGGTCTACAGGCCACGTCACGGACGTCTTGCTCCCAGACAAGCTAAACACCTTCTTTTCCCGCTTTGAAGATAATACAGTGACACCGATGCAGTCCGCTTCCAAGGACTGCGGGTTACCCCTCTCCTTCTCCGTAGCCGAAGCGACCAAAACATTTAAACATGTTCCTTCACGTAAACATCACATCACAACTGAAATGGTCCACCCACACAGACAGCATGGTGATGAAGGCGCAACAGAGCACACACACACTGGACACACACACTGGGCACACACGCTGGACACACACGCTGGACACACACTGGACAAACACACACACACTGGACACACAAACACACACTGGACACACACACTTACACACACTGAACACACACACACACAATGGACACACACACACACTGGACACACGCACACTGGACAAACACACTGGACACACACACTGGACACACACACACACATTAGACACACACACACACTGGACACACACACTGGACGCACACACACTGGAACCACACACACTGGACACACACACACTGGACACACACACACTGGAACCACAAACACACACTGGAACCACACACACACACACTGGAACCACACACACACTGGAACCACAAACACACTGGGATTAATTTACTGGTATTTAGAAATGTCTACTCGGTCATCATCCACCATTCAATTACTATTGGTTACTGTTGGGAAAAACATAACCCAAAACACAACCAAATCAAGCATGATGTAGTCATTGGGTGCAACGAATATGGGACCAAATACTCAACTTTTGACTACTTTAATGATCTGGTCGAAATACTTAGGACTTCTTCAAATAGGGGGACTAGATACATAAATTGCTTTCACTTTTCTAAATGGTGAAACAGATATGTATTAAAATATCCTCAAATAAAAGGTGACATTATATACTGTCACCTCATATGAAACATTTGATCTGAAATCCAAAATCCTGGGTTATAGAGACACATTTAAAATGTTAGCTTCACTGTCAAAATAGATACGGTGTGGACTGTATACTCAATACAATCTAAATCTGACACCTCACTGTCTGTCTTTTGACTGAAACTGCTTTTTAAACTGGTCTGGTCAGTCTACTCAAATATTTGTACTATACATGTTTCTATCTGCAGGCAATACTTTGATAATTTGTCATTTATAATAATGATACATTAATTTATGAATAGATATGGCAGGTTTCAGGACACTGATATATCTGAAAATGTAGAAAAAAATATACTGCCACTATTCACCACCAAAGAATATCAGTGTGATTTTAATATGATTTTACTCTTTGCAGGCTGTCACGCTGTCAAGTGACAGAGGAAGGCTGTGCTTCTCTGGCATCAGCTCTGAGGTCAAACCCCTCACACCTGAGAGAGCTGGACCTGAGCTACAATCACCCAGGAGACTCAGGAGTCAGACTGCTCTCTGCTGGACTGGAGAATCCACACTGTAGACTGGAGAATCTTAAGTATGTAGAGGGTTTATGTCAATGTTCATATCAGACATGTTTGACTTATCAGGCTAGTTAAGACAAACATTCTTACCGACACTTGGGCAAAGTTATATGCGTGTGTGTGTGTGTGTGTGAGAGAGAGAGAGTTCAGGTGTATCCGTCAATGACTGTATGTTCTTCTGCTTACCGCTACAGTGTGGAACATGGCGGAGAGTACACAATGAAACCTGGACTTAGAAAATGTGAGTGTTGACTGCTGTGAAGAATATGACTAAGAATAAGTCTTATTTCAAGTTAAGTCAAACACCAACGTCATTACTTACTTGGTCAGTAAATATCAGCTGTAGTTCTACAGAAGCAGAAATCAGGGACACCAAAGTTTAGAAAAAGTTGTTTTGACAATGTGTGTGTATGTGTGTGGCTTGTTTTTGTTGCATAGGAAATATGTGTTTGTGTTCATGCATGCATACAGGTGTGTGTGTGTGTGTGTGTGTGTGTGTGTGTGTGTGTGTGTGTGTGTGTGTGTGTGTGTGTGTGTGTGTGTGTGTGTGTGTGTGTGTGTGTGTGTGTGTGTGTGTGTGTGTGTGTGTGTGTGTAATTAATGGGAATAAGTGTGTTTTATATTACCATACAGTATAACATATGATCTTCTTGATACCTAGAAACATCTACATTAAATGAATTAGTGAAAAGTGAGTTAACATTCTTATGTGAATGATGATGATTTCTAATATTGTGTCTGGTTTCATCCATCAGATGTCTGTGATCTCACACTGGACCCAAACACAGTAAACAGACTCCTCTCTCTGTCTGAGGAGAACAGAAAGGTGACACGTAGGAGAGAGAAGCAGCCGTATCCTGATCACCCAGAGAGATTTGAGGGCTGTGAACAGGTGCTGTGTAGAGAGGGTCTGACTGGGTGCTGTTACTGGGAGGTAGAGTGGAGTGGGAGTTGGGCTGGTATAGGAGTGACATATAAAGGAATCAGCAGGAGAGGACAGGTTAAGGACTGTTGTCTTGGATGGAATGACAAGTCCTGGAGTCTGTTCTGCTATGACAACAGTTACACTGCTTGGCACAATAATAATCCCACTACCATAGACGTCCCCTCCTCCAGCTCCCACAGAGTAGGAGTGTATCTGGACTGGCCAGCCGGCACTCTGTCCTTCTATAGAGCCTCCTCTGACACACTGACCCACCTGTACACATTCACCTCCACATTCACTGAGCCCCTCTATCCAGGGTTTCATCTTTGGTATGAAGACTCCTCAGTGTCCCTGTGTCAAACACAACATGATGTTTCACTCTAATCATGGTCATGTTCAGTCAGACACACTGAAGCAACAATGTAGAATATCTCTCTAGTGTGTAAACCTCTCTATCCAGGGTGTTTGGTATGAATATCTCTCTAGTGTGTAAACCTCTCTATCCAGGGTGTTTGGTATGAATATCTCTCTAGTGTGTTAATTACCTGGCTGGTCCAGTCAGCCCCTGCCCAACTCAAATGCGCCACAGGTGGAATGTGTTGGCGGTACACATTCTCTGCATCTCTCATCTCTCATCTTCTCTGACATACACTCTCTGCCTGTGTACTCTGCAGTTAGTTATGAAGAGTTCTGGGTCGTCGCGGAGAACGATTCCCGTAGGGGGTCCGTTCGTGATTACGTCTGCTGGGTTGGTTTTGACCAGGGCGCAGAGAGTCAGGATCAGCCAAAGGAACTCCATCCTACAGAAACACATAATCAGAGATTGTTGGATTAAGAGCCTGGCTTGCTTTTGATGCTTCAAAAGCGGTGCTTGCAAGTTCTCGGAGCGTCGAGATTGGCAACCCAACGTGGGCAGTAGAGCCCAAGTAGTTAATGAAGTTGGGAGACATGTTTGACAGGAACAGTTGTTTAAAACCCGTTCAGCTGAAAAGGTGGCGCAGGGAATTCAAAAATATTCTTTCGAAATATTTAACTTTCACACATTAACAAGTCCAATACCTCAAATTAAAGATAAACATCTTGTTCATCTACCCATCATGTTAGATTTTTTAAATGTTTTACAGAGAAAACACAACATATATTTATGTTAGACCACCACCTAACCAAAGAAAAAACGCAGCAATTTTTTCCAGCCAAAGATAAAATCACAAAAGCAGGATTAGAAATAAAATGAATCACTAACCTCTTGAAAGTCTTCATCAGATGACAGTCATATGACATGTTACACAGTACATTTATGTTTTGTTCGATAATATGCATTTTTATATCCACAAATCTATGTTTACATTGATGCCATGTTCAGAAATTCCTCCAAAATATCCGGAAGAATTATAGAAAGCTACGCCAGATAACAGAAATACTCATCATAAACTTTCACTAAAGATACATGTTCTACAATATAATTAAAGATACACTGGTTCTTAATGCAACCGCTGTGTCAGATTTTTTAAGAACGTTACGGAAAAAGCCTAACATTGCAATAATCTGAGACGGCACTCAGACGTAACCGCCATGTTGGAGTCAACAGAAATACGAAATTACAACATAAATATTCCCTTACCTTTGATGATCTTTCATCAGAATGTAGTGCAAGGAGTCCTAGTTCCACAATAAATCGTTGTTTTGTTCCATAATGTACAATACTAGTGTCCAAGTAGCTGCATTTGCTATCACTTTCAGCTCACGTGCCTAAAAACTGACTGCTGGTCCAAGATAACTCGCACGAAAACTTCCAAAAGATATATTCCAGGTCAAATAAACTGGTCAAACTAAGTAGAGAATCAATCTTCAGGATGTTATTATCATATATATCCAATAACATTCCAACCGGATCATATGTTTTCATCTGGAGCCGAATGGAACAGCCGTAGCACCCACAGAGAAATGCGCCACAGCAAAATGGCATTCTGTCGGGACACTGACTATTTTCCCTCCCATTAGATCAAAGTTCACAGCAAATGCTCCATTACACTTTCTACTGAATGAGGACATCTAGTGGAAGGTGTAGGAAGTGCTTCCAGATCCATAACTTGTTGGGAAAGGAGGGGGCGATGATGTCAAAGTTGCCCAAACTTTCAGAATTTCACTTCTTGTTTGGAAGATTACCTGCCCTATGAGTTCTGTTATACTCACAGACATAATTCAAACAGTTTTAGAAACGTCAGAGTGTTTTCTATCCAATAGTAATAATAATATGCATATATTAGCAATCTAGGACAGAGTTTGATGCAGTTCACTATGGGCACGCAATTCATCCAAAGTGAAAATACTGCCCCCTATCCTCAACAGGTTTTAAATGGTAAAAGATCTTCCATTCCGGTTTCAGTGAGCATACCAAAGTAAGCTGAACGAAGCCGGTGATAGTAGGCTTGTGGATGTTCATTTCGAGCTTGTCTGATATTGTTAGCCAACGAGCTATCGTGTTTGCGAGTCGCAGAACCACTGAATTCTATTTTCAAAACCGTGGCAAGTTTAGTATAGTCGTTTGGCACGTGTTGCTCTTGTAGACGGATGAACCTTGTCACGTGTCTGTTGGATGTTCGCTTCAAAAGGTAGAGCCTGTCTGCATTCGTAGCATTTGGGTAGCCATCCAAGGCGTCCTCTATGTCTGCTAAGAATGTCTCAGTGTCGTTTGGCTTTCCCGGAAAGGGGTCAAAGAGGCGGACATTTTTGACGATTTTGTCAATGCGATCCCCTCCAAGGAGCATCTGCACTCTCCCGTGGGGAATTGTGGGCCAAAAGGCAAAGAGGAAAAGTCAAACTGTGGTTGTGTTGACGAGGAGGCCCCAATTCACTGTGGGCCGAATGGCCAAGAGAAAGAGGCTGAAATCTCAGTCTCTGAGCTCCGGATGTGAGCTAGGTTGCTTGGTTTGGTTGTCCCGCGATAGCGCGTCACTGTATTGGAGTTCCTCCAGATGATACCTTAGGGTGGTGTTCTGCTGCATCGCAGAGTCCACCTGGAAGTTGAGGGTGTTTATTTTAGACACGTAAGTGTCGCCCTTGCTCCGCTCGTCCTCATACTTATCTGTCATGGTTTGCAGTGAGAGGTCTCGAGTGTGGAATGAGAGATCCAGTGAAGCGATGTCCTCCTTTTGTTTAGAGATCACATTTTCCAATTTGCTCACCTGGTCTTTCTCATCCTTCATTAAATCAGCGACTTCAATGAGTTCTGCTGTTTTGTCCTCCAACTTGGTCATTGTGTTCATTAACTGATCGTCTTTGGCCTGCAGCTTTTGGAATAGAGCATTATTGCTTTGAGTGGTTTCATTCACAACCGCTTGCAGGGCATCAAGTTGCTCGCACCGGTTTCTAGCTAGCTTGTTAGATTTATCTAGTTTTGCGTGGACTTCATCGTATTTAGTTTTGGCTAAAACGAGTTGTTCCTTTAGAATACGGACTTGGTCAAGAGTTTGTTCGCGTTCTTTGTTATAAGTGTTAGACAGATCTTCCAATTTATCTGTCCTCTCACACACAGTTCCTCAGCTAGCAGTAGCTTATCCTTTTCGGCTTTCGATGCAAGCTCCCTGTTTCTCTCCACCTGTGCCTTGAACTCCCCCGCTTCCTGCTCGTGCCTCTGCTGGGCACAGAGGTACTGGTGCACTGTCCAGCTCTGCTGGTGGGCATAGTTGAAAGCTGAACTGGAGAGAACCTTGACCAGGCCTCCGGCTGGTGGTCTATTTTGAAGAGCATCTATCGCAATGTCTGCATTTTTCTTGCTTATGGCATCGAAATCTAACATTTCCAGCCCCTCGGCATAGTTAGGATTTGCATCGTTGCGGAGGTCAGCGATCAATCTTTCCGTGGGTGAAGGTCCACTGATTAGAGGGGAAATGGGTGGAAACCCATTTGATGGATTGCTCATTGTTACAATTATCAGTTATTTCAATTTACGTAATGTTTGGGTTTTTGAGTTGGAGGCTGCAAACACGATTTAACTTCTTATGGCTAGGGGTGCCGCTTATGGCTAGGGATTCCCGCGCTGAAAAGGCAGAGCGGGAAATTCAAAAATATTTTTCTGAAATATTTAACTTTCACACATAAGCAAGTCTAATACAGCAAATGAAAGATAAACATCTTGTTAATCTACCAATCGTGTCAGATTTTTAAAATGTTTTACAGCAAAAGCACAACACATATTTATGTTAGGTTACCACCAAATCCAAAAAAACACACAGCCATTTTTCCCAGCCAACAATAGAGTCACAAACGCAGAATTAGAGATAAAATTAATCACTAACCTTTGATAATCTTCATCAGATGACACTCATATGACATCATGTTACACAATACATTTATGTTTTGTTCGATAGTATGCATCTTTATATCCACAAATCTCGGTTTACATTGGCGCCATGTTCAGAAATGCCTCCAAAATATCCAGAGTAATTACAGAGAGCCACGTCATATAACAGAAATACTCATCATAAACTTTGACGAAAGATACATGTTTTACATATTCCTATATTAGATTCCTCACCACGGGGGTGCTAATATGGCGTGACATTGTATTAGTTAATGTGACGACTGTTGTTCATCGAATTATTAAAGTTTCTAATTGCGTGATTAAACCTTGTTATGGCTGCAATCCCGTTAACGGGATAATTGTCATCCACAACCGCTGAATAGCATAGCGCTACATTCAATAAATATTACAAAAAATATTTATATTCATGAAATCACAAGTGCAATATAGGAAAACACAGCTGAGCCTTTTGTTAATCCACCTGTCGTGTCAGATTTTGAAATTATGCTTTACAGCGAAAGCAATCCAAGCGTTTGTGTAAGTTTATTGATCGCTCGACAAATCATTAAGTACACTTAGCATCAAGTAGCTCGGTCACGAAAATCAGAAAAGCAATCAAATTAAAAGAAAAATCAGAATATCGATTTTACAGCAGCCGCTAATTAACCAGTTGCTTCTACCAATCTCGTTCTGAACGTCGTATAGCCCGTGAATCTGCACGGACCCGGGTCTCACCAGTGAATTCGTACCACACCAATCTTAGTTGAATATTTATTACTAAATAGGTAAAATTATGATAAAAGATACACATAGACAAAACACATTATAGGCTATTGTTTAGAACTTAGTACAATGGGCCAACACACTATGGCGCGTGTTACCCACAATGGGGATTTCAAAAGAGAGAGAAAAAAGAAAGTACATGAGAAATATACATTTGGGTGAATTTGTCAGCTATGCTATTCTAACCCTAGACTTGCCCCAAACTGCCGCTCTTATGGGTCAGAATATAATGATGTAATTACATGGGGATGATCTCCGAGGATTCTCTGAGTGGACCGTTCAGCTGTTCGATGACGCACTTCTCCTGCGCACCTCCCTGCTCGTCCTCCCGATGTCAGTGTCCTTTTGGCTTAGGAGTCTGTTCCCTCACCCTTTGCTCTGGAAGGGGTCTTCTGAGGACAGACAGCTCTGTAGCTCAGAGCTCACAGCATAGGAATGAAACCCTTCACATACCACGATTCGATGGGAGATGGAGGCTAGGTGGTTCGACTTGAATTCACCCGCTTAGACACAGCTACTCATCCATAGCTTGGATAGAAAATGTATTTGTCTTCAAACTTGCGTTGCGTTCTGGGTTTGTTGACTTTTTAGACCTTGCTGCAGCTTGGGTCACGTAGTCTCCTTGTAAATTCTATAGTCACAAGTTTTCTACCCTTGGGTCAGAAGTGGGCGTAACCGCCTTTAGGGCAATTCTCTGGGCGCAGCAAGTTAATTAATGAGGCAAGGTCTAGATAATATTCAAATCAAATTTTAGACAACTAACTTAACATTTCATCTTCCCCCAAACATTCTCTTTGATTTGGATATTTTCCATACAATGTACAATGTATAAACATCAACCATATTTACTAGGAAAACTCTTCACGTTACAATGTTTTCATAATAACTATACTAACTAGTCATCTATTACCCTTTAATAACAAAACAAAAATTACATACATTTCCATATTCCATCTATCGTCATGACCACCATTGTGGCTGACGGAAATCATTGTTCCAAAGTCCCTGTATTTCATGTTTAATGTTCTGAGGCTGGTTCTCCATAGTAACAGGACAAAGGAATTTGTCTGTGGCCTAAAATTTACCAGGGCGTGAGGGGTCATAAAACTCTCCACATCTTCAGACCCCTAGATCTCTCCTCCTCTGTTGGGGTTGAGAGATAATCTGTAGGGTTGTGGTCTCCTGTAACCTGACCTGGTCAGGACAGTCAGGACCTTCAATGGGAAAAGAGTAGTAAATCGTCATTGAATGAGCGCTAAAGTGGCCTCAGAAAATGGCCATTCTGATATAAATGATAAAATTCCTCAGATAAGACCGAAAAAGTGTCTGGAAGTATCAGCAACCCTCAGGGTAAGAGTGACAACAGGTCCACATGGGGGAAATCTTAACAAATGGCGTATTGGGTATTTTAAACACAATAGTGTTTTGATTTATTTTTAGGGTTTAACAAGGCAGCTCACCTGTGACCAGTGGCTTGACATTAGATGCGGCGACTTCGATTACCCTGCAGACTATATTTTTGTTCTTCCCACCAATACAATCCACTGACAACGACCGACAAGGTGTGCGTTCCGAGATGCCTTTTGTTATTTGCCTGTTTGTGGCCCGCCTGTGAACTACTCATATTAGCTACTGGCCTTAGTACACCAGATCTTGTCAGATCTCGGAAGACATGCAGGGTCGGTCCTGGTTAGTACATGGATGGGAGACTGCATGGGAATCCCGAGTGCTGTAAGCTTTTTGTCACTAGGGGGTGCTCTTGCATCATTTCATCAGCAGAATGAATGACTTGTAGAATTAGAACTCTTTGTCCATTTTTTCCAACAAGGCTGAAAAATGTGCCCTTGCTTTGAAATAAGTAAGCAAGGTTTGTTTGTATTTCATCCAACGATCTGTGCTACAAAGTGATGGCTACAGTATTTGCAATTTCTTCCACTTTTTGAGTGACACAAAGATGCTTATCTAAATGGTGAAAATGCAATATCTGTTAACTTGTTGACGCACCCCATCCCAGTATGCAATGAATATCTGTAAAATTCGGTTTACTCCTTGCTGATAGTTCTAGCAGCAGTTTCTGTAGTGTAGTGGTTATCACATAATCTTAACACACGAACGTTCCCCGGTTTCATCCTGGGCGGAAACAACGCTCTTTGATACTTACAAAAAATTACCATATTTGTAACAGAGAATTCTTCTTGTCATAAATTCCTTCCTTTGGAAATTTGAATTTATGCAATGATTATCTGTAAAATTCTGTTTACTCCTTGCTGACAGTTCTTGCAGTAGTTTCTGTAGTGTAGTGGTTATCATGTTAGCTTAACACGCGAAAGGTCCCCAGTACCGAAACCGGGCGGAAACAGTGCTCTTTGTCACATGCAATAATTACCGTAGTTGTAATAGAGTTATTTTTCATAAATGCCTTATTTTCGAAATTTGAATTCATGCAATGAAAATCTGTAAAATTCAGTTTACTCCTTGCTGACAATTCAAGCAGCAGTTTCTGTAGTACAGTGGTTATCACGTACCCTTAACATGCAAAAGTTCCCCGTTTTCAACCTGGGTGGAAACAGCGCTCTTTGACACATACAATAATTACCATATTTGGAACAGAATTATTCTTGTCATCAATGCCTTCCTTTGGAAAGTGCTGATAGTTCTTGCAGCAGTTTCTGTAGTGTACTAGTTATCACATCTGCTTAAAATCCCCAATTACAATACAGTTTCCCTCACACCATTTTCCTAATTCTAAAAATAAATCTTTGCGCTCTATTTCAGTATCAGGTACATAAATATTTATAATTCTAAAAACAATACTCATATATTCAAAATCTAAAATTAAAATCCTCCCATTATTATCATTATACATATGTTTCACATTATCTACCACATCCTTCCTCAATAAAATAGCAACACCACTTGAATTCCCCCTGCCATTGTTAACAAAAAATAAAATCTCTCCATATTTTTTTTACTTCTAAAATACATATATTGCCCCAATGTGTTTCTTGAAGGCATAAAATATCAGAATTCTTCATTGTTCTTAAACCAATATCTTAATTTTTCCATTGTTCTTAAACCATTCGCATTGATTGACATAAATTTAACCATTCCAATAAATAATAAAAATAAATATTTTCTCATTATCCTCTACCTGTTGTCATGTTTTCTTCCTTTTCCGTCCTTTTTCATCTCCACCGATGCTTTCCTCTTCCTGTAGCCTCCCCTTGTTCTATCAATCTTTTCCATGTCTTCTGAATCTGAAATTGACTCTAAATCCATCTCATCCAACCAACTCAAAATCTTTTTTCCTGTGCCTGTTGTGCTTCCTGTATCCATTTGCGTCTCCTGTATCATTGTCAGCATCCCACTCCCCTCCACTTCACCTCCTTCCGAGGCACCCACATAGCCCGAGGCCCTCCCCAAAATCTGTGAGTCCCCAGTGCCTCCACCCAGCTCACTCCCCCCCTCCTCCTGAAAACTCCCTCTTCTTATTTCTGAATCCATACTGCCCCCCTATTTCATTCTGTTCCATCTTCTCCCCTCTTCTTTTCTCCGTCTCTCCATCCTCCAGCACGTCCTCTCCTCCATCTTCTTCTCCTTCTTGCGGTGATACAACTGTTTCCTCGAAAAGTTCCTGACTCCCCTCTTCAGCCAAAACCTCTCCACAGTTGCGCTCCTCTAGTCTCTTTCGGCATCCACCACAAAAAGATCTTTCCTTCCCTCCAACACATTCCCTTGCATAATGACCCTGTTTACCACACTTGAAACATTTAAACTCAGGGCAGTCTTTGACTATGTGCCCAGGCTGGATACACAGTCGACAAACCCTGACCTGCTTATCATGTATTACTCTAAAATACTCTCCTCCCTCCAGTGTCTCAAATTTTGTCGAATATGGCAATGATTGTACTGTTTCAGTGAATTTTACTTTACAAAATCTTGTCCCGTCCACTATCTCCATACCTGGCCAAACTCTCCTCCTTATTTCTGAGACAGCAGTTACACCCCAGCTACTCAGCTTATCCAGTATAACTTTGTCTTCGATGTGAACAGGAAAAGTCATGAAAGATACGACTAGCTCGTTTGCTATCATATCTCTCGCCATGATCCTTGTGTCTTTTATCATTAAACCATCCATTAAACGATCCTTTCCTTTTTCCATTTCGCATTATCATTTCGTACTTTCTTTCTCCTTTCATTCTACATCCAACCACCTTCCCACACACCTCTTTAATCGATAGTAGTATCTCCATCGTTGTAACTTTATCTTCTCCCATCAACTCCACTGCCACCGTAAATTCTTTGCCATATTTCAGGCCTCCTTCATCTCCATGTTTCTTCCGTTGAGCATTTTCTTTGTCCTTGTCCATTCCGTTAGTCATTGCCATGAAGTCCGTCATAATAAACAAAAATGAGACCGAAAAACTCTCCCCCAATCAGCAAAACTGCAAAGGGGGGAAAAAAAAGAACCAAACTTAAACTTGTTCAAATGCAAAAAATCAAAATTATACTTCAAAAAACATTGAAAATAACCAAAAAAGCTCTCAAGCAAACAAACACTCAATCACGACTTAATCACCAACACCTGTCTCACTTTCCAAGCAGGACGTGCTCACTCAGGCTGGTATGATCGTAAGCGAGACATTATCTCTTGTTGCACTATTTCAAGTCAAAGTGAGTCTGATTAACAGATGTTGCATTTTCACCATTTAGATAAGCATCTTTGTGTCACTGAAAAAGTGGAAGAAATTGCATATACTGTAGCCATCACTTTGTAGCACAGATCGTTGGATGAAATACAAACAAACCTTGCTTGCTTATTTCAAAGCGAGGGCACATTTTTCAGCCTTTTGGGAAAAAACGGGCAGAGTTTTAATTCTTCAGGTCAGTGATGCTGATGAAATGATGCAAGAGCACAAAGAGTGGACAAAAAGCTTACAGCACTAGGTATTCCCAAGCGGTCTCCTATCCATGTACTAACTAGGCCCGACCCTGCTTAGTTTCTGAGATCTGATGAGATCAGGCTTACTCAGGCCGGTATGGTCGTAAGCAAGAAACAAGATCAAGATCTCTTGGTGCACTATATAAAGTTAAAATGAGTCTGATTAACCGTTTGCGTGTAGGGGGCAGTATTTTCGTTTTTTGGCTAAAAAACATACCCATTTGAAACTGCCTATTTCTCAGCCCCGGAAACTAGAATATGCATATAATTTTCAGATTAGGATAGAAAACACTCTAAAGTTTCCAAAACTGTCCAAATATTGTCTGTGAGTATAACAGAACTGATATTGCAGGTGAAAACCTGAGGAAAATCCAATCAGGAAGTGCCTCTTATTTTAAAACCGGTCTGTTCCTATGCATGCCTAGCCTCCATTTAATATAGTTGTGATAACATACTATGTCGTGGAGTAACAATATTATCCTTGTCTACAAAAGCCAACTTTGACCTGGGGGCATGCTTTGTAGACCATTCAAAAGCATTCCGATACCTTGTCCCCAAGAAAAAAAACACATGTTATGATAGCTTATAGACAGTAGTAGGCAAATGAAGGGACAAAGTTCCAATATTAAGATTTTGTTATAACATTTCTAGGGTCTATTTGTTGGTAATTGGAAACACGCCCCTTTCGAATTTCGTCCCCTGTTCCTAAACACATCCATCCTATAGTGTAGGTTTTGAAGATACATAATCTATGCTTGTAGTCATCAGAAGAAGATTGAGGAATGGTTGGTGGACCCAAGATGTACAAGCCCCCACACCATTCTCCAACCTCTGAAGTGTTGTCTTTGATGTGTGCATTTTCAAGTACCTTTTAATATTTAGTCTCTGTCTGTCTGGTAGAGTAGTGGTTATGGTGATGGCTCCCCAAATCAGAGATTGAGAGTTCAAATCTGAGGAGAGCAGTTTTTAGAGAGCCATTTCTGATGTTGCCTTTTGTTGGCATGAAAGAGCTAACTTGAGGTTTGTAGGGGGGTAGGGTCTAGTTCCCATCAAATAGAAGGACTGAAATTGACACCTTGTATAGAATGTCCTTTTAATAGAGTTGTGATAACATACTATGTCGTGGAGTAACAATATTATCCTTGTCTGCAAAAGCCAACTTTGACCTGGGGGCATGCTTTGTAGACCATTCAAAAGCGTTCCGATACCTTGTCCCCAAGAAAAAACCCACATGTTATGATAGCTTATAGACAGTAGTAGGCAAATGAAGGGACAAAGTTCCAATATTAAGATTTTGGAATAACATTTCTAGGGTCTATTTGTTGGTAATTGGAAACACACCCCTTTCGAAGTTAGTCCCCCATTCCTAAACACATCCATCCTATAGTGTAGGTTTTGAAGATTCATAATCTATGTTTGTAGTCATCAAAAGAAGATTGAGGAACGGTTGGTGGATCCAAGAAGTACAAGCCCCCACACCATTCTCCAACCTCTGAACCTCTTTTTCTACGGCTGGCCATGCTTTCCACCTGGCTACTCCTACCCCGGTCAACAGCACTGCACCCCCCACAGCAACTCGCCCAAGCCTTCCCCATTTCTCCTTCTCCCAAATCCGTTCAGCTGATGTTCTGAAAGAGCTGTAAAATCTGGACCCCTACAAATCAGCCGGGCTAGAGAATCTGGACCCTTTCTTTCTAAAATTATCAAAGCATCCTTCACTCATGCTGCCAAACATACCCTTGTAAAACTGACCATCCTCCCAATCCTCGACTTCGGCGATGTCATTTACAAAATAGCCTCCAATACCCTACTCAACAAATTGGATGCAGTCTATCACAGTGCAATCCGTTTTGTCACCAAAGCCCCATATACTACCCACCATTGCGACCTGTACGCTCTCGTTGGCTGGCCCTCGCTTCATACTCGTCGCCAAACCCACTGGCTCCATGTCATCTACAAGACCCTGCTAGGTAAAGTCCCCCTTATCTCAGCTCGCTGGTCACCATAGCATCTCCCACCTGTAGCACACGCTCCAGCAGGTATATCTCTCTAGTCACCCCCAAAATCAATTCTTTCTTTGGCCGCCTCTCCTTCCAGTTCTCTGCTGCCAATGACTGGAACGAACTACAAAAATCTCTGAAACTGGAAACACTTATCTCCCTCACTAGCTTTAAGCACCAACTGTCAGAGCAGCTCACAGATTACTGCACCTGTACATAGCCCACCTATAATTTACCCCAAACAACTACCTCTTTTCCTACTGTATTTAATTTATTTATTTTGCTCCTTTGCACCCCATTATTTTTATTTCTACTTTACACATTCTTCCACTGCAAATCTACCATTCCAGTGTTTTACTTGCTATATTGTATTTACTTTGCCACCATGGCCTTTTTTTGCCTTTACCTCCCTTATCTCACCTCATTTGCTCACATCGTATATAGACTTGTTTATACTGTATTATTGACTGTATGTTTGTTTTACTCCATGTGTAACTCTGTGTTGTTGTATGCGTCAAACTGCTTTGCTTTATCTTGGCCAGGTCACATTTGTAAATGAGAACTTGTTCTCAACTTGCCTACCTGGTTAAATAAAGGTGAAATAAAATAAATAAAAAGTGTTGTCTTTGATGTGTGCATTTTCAAGTACCTTTTAATATTTAGTCTCTGTCTGTCTGGTAGAGTAGTGGTTATGGTGACTGCTCCCCAAACCAGAGATTGAGAGTTCAAATCTGAGGAGAGCATTTTTTAGAGAGCCATTTCTGATGTTGCCTTTTGTTGGCATGAAAGAGCTAACTTGAGGTTTGTAGGGGGGTAGGGTCTAGTTCCCATCAAATAGAAGGACTGAATTGACACCTTGTATAGAATGTCCTTTTAATAGAGTTGTGATAACATACTATGTCGTGGAGTAACAATATTATCCTTGTCTGCAAAAGCCAACTTTGACCTGGGGGCATGCTTTGTAGACCATTCAAAAGCGTTCCGATACCTTGTCCCCAAGAAAAAAACCACATGTTATGATAGCTTATAGACAGTAGTAGGCAAATGAAGGGACAAAGTTCCAATATTAAGATTTTGGAATAACATTTCTAGGGTCTATTTGTTGGTAATTGGAAACACGCCCCTTTCAAATTTTGTCCCAGGTTCCTAAACACATCCATCCTATAGTGTAGGTTTTGAAGATTCATAATCTATGTTTTTGTAGTCATCAAAAGAAGATTGAGGAACGGTTGTTGGATCCAAGAAGTACAAGCCCCCACACCATTCTCCAATCTCTGAAGTGTTGTCTTTGATGTGTGCATTTTCAAGTACCCTTTAATATTTAGTCTCTGTTTGTTTGGTAGAGTAGTGGTTATGGTGACTGCTCCCCAAACCAGAGTTTGACATTTCAAATCTGAGGAGAGCATTTTTTAGAGAGCCATTTTTGATGTTGCCTTTTGTTGGCATGAAAGAGCTAACTTGAGGTTTGTAACCCCTAGTTCAAATCCCAGAGAACCAGTTAATGTCGCAACTTCTTTCTTGTTGCATTTGTGGGCCTGAAAGAGCAAACAAGAGGGATGCAGGGGAAAAGGGTCTTGTTCCCATCAAATAGTAAGAATGAAGTGACACCTTGTTTCAAATGTTATTTCAATAGAGTTGTGATAGCATACTATGCTGTGGAGTAACCTGCAAAAGCCAACTTTTACCTGGGGCCATTCTTTGTAGACCATTCAAAGGTGTTCCTAGTCTTGGTCCACCTGAAGAAAGCCACATGTTAAGATAGTTTAAAAATAGTTGTAGTAGTAGTTATGGTGGTGAATTCCCAAAGGAGAGGTTGTGAGTTAAATTCCTTTCAAGAGCATGCCAACTTGCTTTTGTTGCCTTGACAGAACAATGTTGAGGTGGGGTTCCGGAAGGACATAGACAGCAAGGGAAATTGGATTATAAAATGTTAGGATACAGCAACTGGTGTTGAGTAGGAGTGCTGATCTACGGTCAAACCCACCCCTGTCCATATAATCTTATTTCAGAGACAACTGATTCAGAATGATCTAGGCAAAGCTGATCGTAGAAAAGTGCTCCTCTGTACGCATTTATGAAATGTCTCAGGCTAAGACTGCTGAACTGGAATCAGTACCCCCCATCCACCGTCAAAGTAATGTTATTCATTCTACTCTCAAATGCTAAACAGATCCTAGTTCAGCACTCCTACTTCAAGTCAAGTGAATGTTGGGTATTGGGTGCTAAATGTCTTGAACAGTGGTTGAAAAAGTACCCAATTGTCATACTTGAGTAAAAGTAAAGATTTGTTAATAGAAAATGTCGAGTAAAAGTGAAAGTCACCCAGTAAAATACTAAGTAAACGTCATTGCTAAAAGATATTTAAGTATCAGTGGTAAAAGTATAAATTATTTGACCTTCCATATACCTCTTAAGCCTAGGGCTGAATACTGCCCCCTTTGGAGGAAGTGCGTGCCCATAGTAAACTGAAAATATTTTTCCCCAAAATTGCTAATATATGCATATAATAATAATTATTGAATAGAAAACACTCTAAAGTTTCTAAAACCGTTTAAATTATGTCTGTATGTAAAGCAGAACTCTCATGGCAGCCATTCTCCCAAACACTCTGTGGACAACAGAAAAGTTGGGTCAACTTTGACGTCATCGCCCCCACCCTTCCCAAGCAGCTACGGATCCAGGAACAGTTTCTATGTGTTCAGCGCGATGTCTGCTTTCAATTGGCACGTTCATTGTTTGAATTTCGCGCGCCCTCGTCCTTTGGCGGGCTAAATCGTTCGGGTCACTCTCAAATACATGCACTCTATTGCGCGCGGCCGATTTGGGGAACGTTCTTTTCCAAGATACACCAATTGAAGCCGGTTTGTCTGTTCGTGCTGATCATTGTTTTACATGTTAAAAACATCATAAAGCTCGATTCTGCACTTAGTTTGACCAGTTTAGTCGACATATAATATGTCATTTTGAAGTTTTGATGCGCAAGAGTGCGGGACCAGAAGGACCAGAAGTCATTTTGGGTGCATTTCAGCTGAAGCTGTTAGCATATGCTAATACAAAGACACACAACTTGAAACCAAACGATGTATTGGGTAAGTATGACTCCTTCTACGTCTTCTGATCGAAGAACATCAAAGGTAAGGGAATATTTATGTGGTTATTTTGGGTTTCTGTGGACTCCAAACGTAGAGGAGACACTGCTAATATCTGAGCGCCGTCTCATAGCATAGCCTAGTGAACAAATTCTGTAACGTTAAAAATAAATGTAACACAGCGGTTGTATTAAGAAGAAGTGTATCTTTGTAACTATATGTAGAACATGTATATTTAGTCATGTTTATTGCTTGTTATCTGACGTTATCTGTCGGAGCTATCATCATTTCTCCGGACATTTGAGTAGCATTTTTTGAAATGTCGTCATTGTAAACAGAGATTTATGGATATAAATGGCATATTATTGAAAAAAAAATAATGTACTGTGTAACATGTAATATTACTGTCATCTGATGAAGATTTTCAAAAGGTTAGTGAATTATTTATTTTTTAATCCTACTTTTAAATTTTATATTTTCTGGGACAAAATGGCTGCCGCTTGTCTTTTGTTTCGGTGGTGGTCTAATATAAATGTGTGCTATGTTTTCGCCGTAAAACATTTTAGAAATCTGACTTGCTGGGTAGATGAACAAGGTGTTTATCTTTCATTTGAGCTATTGGACTTGTTAATGTGTGGAGGTTAAATATTTCTAAGAATATTTTTTTGCATTTTGCGTTATGCTAATGAGCTTGAGCCGTAGTCACGATCCCGGATCCGGGATGGGTAGCATCAAGAGGTTTTAAGCAAACCAGACAGCACAATTCTCTTGTATTTTTATTTATCAAATCAAATCAAATCAAATTTTATTTGTCACATACACATGGTTAGCAGATGTTAATGCGAGTGTAGCGAAATGCTTGTGCTTCTAGTTCCGACAATGCAGTAATAACGAACAAGTAATCTAACTAACAATTCCAAAAAACTACTGTCTTATACACAAGAAATAGCCATGCGAACACTCAGACATAATTTACAAACGAAGCATGTGTTTAGTGAGTTCGCTAGATCAGAGGCAGTAGGGATGTTCTCTTGATAAGTGTGTGAATTGGACCATTTTCCTGTCCGGCTTAGCATGTTGTGAACCTGGTGTGACATTATTGAAGCTGTGCTGACACCTAGTGGACATCAAGAAGACCTACACTACACACATATACACACACACACACACACACTTTAACCTTAAAACAGATGGGATGCTTTACATAAATTGCTCTTTTTTATTAGACACTAATATATATGTCCAATAAACATACGTTCAAAAGTCAGAATGTAAAGCAAAAACGCCTGGAAGGTTATTCAAAAGCAGGTGTAGTGAATCAAGCATCTTGGGATTACCTGAAATAGGTCAAAGTATATATTTTAAATGTTCTAATTTATTTAATCTTTATTTAACTAGGCAAGATGAACTCAACAACATCGACACAAGTTACCTGCTATATTTGGGAAACAGGATTAACACAGAGAGAACTTGGCAAAATACAATGTATGTTTCTGTAGTACGAATAGGTATATACAGTATCATCGGTAACAATTGTGTACAAGCCACCTAGCTAATAAAATACTGGGGCTTGCGGTCATCAGTTACATTTCAACCACAGCGATTCCCCAATTGAGGCGCAACAGAGTTCACCGGCAAATACAGGAACACCGGAAATAATAACTAAACCAACGAATGAGAAATGGTGGAGGCCACCAGAACGTCGATACATTTTTTCCGAATAAATGTGGTGAGTGAAAAACGTAATTACATATCTCACTCCCTACTCGGTATCTCATTCTACTGTTATACGACTCTGTATGCGTTGTTTGTTGGCAACCTTGTTATTTACGACGTTTTTGGAACGGATTCCTGTTGGAACGTTCCACAAATTATACCCACCCGGGGTCCAGCAAAAATAAAGGCAGTTATACAATATTAAAAACATTACAATACATTCACAACACACGGTGTGCCCTCAGTCACCTTGTCCTAGAGAGATTTACATGGTTATCAAAACATCACACCAGGGTGAGCCTAAACAAAACACAGCCCTATGGGAAAAATGAATGGTGGAAAAAGGATTGGAACCATTTCCTTGTTTGACCTGTAGTTGTTATGGATATTATGACTCTACAGAGCCCCACAGTGGACGGGTCACAAAATGTTACATTGATAAAGCACACTTTATTTAACCTCCATGTCATCTTGTTTTTACATGGCATTGTAGATTTTAGCGGTATATAGTATGCATTTTGGATGCTTTCAGTGTATTTTCACCGCTTTCAGACAATGGATTAATCGCAATTAAAAAATTGTGCACTAACATTACACAAAGTTATCTCAAGTCCGACAGCCCAAACAAAAACACACATTCTCAGTCAAAAACACAAGTCAGAACACAGCCTCTCGATTCTCTCGTGTGATTTCAGGTCCTCTGACTGGGAAAATGTCTTTCCACAATGAGAGCAGTGGTATGTCTTCTCCTCCTGTGTATTTGTATGTATTCTTTCATGCTCTTTCTGGTACCTTAACCGGGTAAATCTCTTTCCACAGTGGGAGCAGTGGTACGTATTTTTTCCTGTGTGTGTCCTCTCATGCTGGTTCAGGTTTCCTAACTGGGCAAAATGCTTTCCACAATGGGAACATTGGTAAGGCTTTTCTCCTGTGTGTATTCTCTCGTGCTCCTTCAGGCTCCCTAACTGGGTACAACTCTTTCCACAATGGGAACATTGGAAAGGCTTTTCTCCTGTGTGCGTCCTCTCATGCCTTTCGACGCTCCCTAACCACCTAAAACTCTTTCCGCACAAGGAGCAGTGGTAAGGCTTCTCTTCTGTGTGTATTCTATTATGTGTTTTCAGGCTCCCTAACTGAGTAAAACTCTTTCCACACTGGGAGCAGTGATGTTGTCCTGCTGGTTTAGACGTCTCAGGGTCTGGTTCCCCTGAAGGACTCTTCCTGCTGTCAGAAGGAGGGTCTGGTCTCTCTCCTGTCAAAGACAAACCAATTACTTAATTAAACAGAGACCTGAATGTAACCTCCACATGATAAAACTTCATATGATGTTTAATCTAGACTAGATCCCTCAATCACCTGAAGTCAGGTTTAACAAGTATTATTAAACCGACTTCAAAATGCAGGTCTCTGTGTGGTTCTTAGGATGTCCAGGCAGGTGATTCACTTCTAACCGAAGTCTTGCAGGTGTTTACATGGTTTGACACATCTGCCAGGTCATTGAAAAATCTGATTTCAGTACGAGTGTATTATATATTTTGTTTAATCCAATTACAACTCCTCTACGGACTCCGGGGAGAGGCGAAGGTCGAGAGCCATGCGTCCTCAGAAACACAACCCTGCCAAGCAGCACTGCACTTCTTGACACACTGCTGAAACACGACCCTGCCAAGCCACACTGCACTTCTTGACACACTGCTGAAACACGACCCTGCCAAGCAGCACTTCACTTCTTGACACACTGCTGAAACACGACCCTGCCAAGCAGCACTTCACTTCTTGACACACTGCTGAAACATGACCCTGCCAAGCCACACTGCACTTCTTGACACACTGCTCGCTTAACCAGAAAGTCAGCCACACCAATGTGTCGGAGGAAACACCGTCCAGCTGGCACCTAAAGTCAGCGTGCATGGGCCCGGCCGCCACAAGGAGTTGCTAGGACGCGATGGGACAAGGACTTCCTGGCCGGCCAAACTCTCCCCTAACCTGGACGATACTGGGCCAATTGTGCGCTGCCCTATGGGACTCCCGATCACAGCCGGTTGTGATACAGCCTGGATTAGAACCAGGGACTGTAGTGACGCCTCACTGAGATGCAGTGCCTTTGACCGCTGGCCACCGCTCTGCTTAAATATTTATATTCCGAAGTCTGACATCGTGTTGATATTTATTCATTTATTTCTTGTTATCTTGGGGATTTGTGTGTGTATTGATTTGTATTGGTAGGTATTACTGCACCGTTGGAGCTAGAAACATAAGCATTTCGCTGCACCTCTTTTTGTAATGGATGAGAATTAAAACTTTACATTTTAACGCTGCATTTAAGACAATGTCATATTCATTCAGTCAAACAAACACTCTGCAGCCTAGTTTAACAGTGATCTACGATCTATGAATGCTGCTGGGAGCAAACTGGGGAACAGCTAGAGGAAAACAAACCTAACTGCATCCCCAGGCCAACAGACTATCAACAGACTGCATGCCCAGGCCCTGGTATATCACCAGACTGACTACAAAGAGGCACTGAACACACAAGTTACACTTTACCAATCTCATTGCAAATGGTGACGGGAACCCCAGAATTATATTTTCTGTAGTAAAGAAATTAGTTCAACCACTCGCTAATGCCTCCTTTGACTAAAGTACAATTTTTCAAATCCCCAAATCCGAAATAAAGAGCATTTACGTCAGTGTCCAACCTACCCCTTGATTCAGACCTGCCCTCTGCATCACACTGAGCCTCTCAGCTGCAGTCTCACTGTACAATCTACCCCTTGATTCAGACCTGCCCTCTGCTTCACACTGAGCCTCCCAGCTGCAGTTTCACTATATTCTCATTGAAAACCCCAACATCTGTCTCTGAAATGGTCAATTATATGAGGTCAACTACCTGCCCCTTGGACCCTATTCCCACAAGAATCATACAATCATAAATCACTTTAATTCAGGCACTGTGCCTAATTCCCTTAAAACTGCCTCCATCAAACCAACCTTGAGAAAATCTGCATGACACCCTTCAAGTCTGGCTAGATACTACAGAACTACCTCTCTACCAACAATCTGCATGAACCCTTCCAGTCTGGCAAGATACTACAGAACTCCCTGTCTACCAACAATCTGCATGAACCCTTCCAGTCTGGCTAGATACTACAGAACTACCTCTCTACCAACACTCTGCATGAACCCTTCCAGTCTGGCTGTATACAACTACAGAACTACCTCGCAACTACAGGCGGCTGGTTGAACCTTAAATTGGGGAGCCGCTGTGCTTCTACATCTGTATTGCTGTTTGGGGTTTTAGGCTGAGTTCCTGTATATCACTGTGACATCGGCTGATGTAAAAAGGGCTTTAGAAAAATATATTTGATAACAAGGTGTGAAGAACATCATAGTATAGTAGTGGTACTAGTAGTGGAGCTAGTACAATAACAAGGTGTGGAGACCATCATAGTATAGCAGTGGAGCTAGTACAATAACAAGGTGTGGAGACCATCATAGTATAGTAGTGGTACTAGTACAATAACAAGGTGTGGAGACCATCATAGTATAGTAGTGGAGCTAGTACAATAACAAGGTGTGGAGACCATCATAGTATAGTAGTGGTACTAGTACAATAACAAGGTGTGGAGACCATCATAGGAACGCTGGTGTGTTCTAATATAGGAACGCTGGTGTGGTCTGATATAGTAACACTGGTGTGGTCTGATATAGGTACACTGGTGCTGGTGTGGTCTGATATAGGAACACTGGTGTGGTCTGATATAGGAACACTGGTGCTGGTGTGGTCTGATATAGTAACACTGGTGCTGGCGTGGTCTGATATAGGAACATTGGTGTGGTCTGATATAGGTACACTGGTGCTGGCGTGGTCTGATATAGTAACACTGGTGTGGTCTGATATAGGTACACTGGTGCTGGCGTGGTCTGATATAGGAACACTGGTGTGGTCTGATATAGGTACACTGGTGCTGGCGTGGTCTGATATAGGAACACTGGTGTGGTCTGATATAGGAACACTGGTGCTAGTGTGATCTGATATAGGAACACTGGTGCTAGTGTGATATGATATAGGAACACTGGTGCTAGTGTGATCTGATATAGGAACACTGGTGCTAGTGTGATCTGATATAGGAACACTGGTGGTGGTGTGATCTGATATAGGAACACTGGTGCTGGTGTGATCTGATATAGGAACACTGGTGCTAGTGTGGTCTGATATAGGAACACTGGTGCTGGTGTGGTCTGATATAGGAACACTGGTCAAAAAAATAAAGGGAACACTTAAACAACACAATGTAACTCCAAGTCAATCACACTTCTGTGAAATCAAACTGTCCACTTAGGAAGCAACACTGATTGACAATAAATTGCACATGCTGTTGTGCAAATGGAATAGACAACAGGTGGAAATTATAGGCAATTAGCAAGACACCCCCAATAAAGGAGTGGTTCTGCAGGTGGGGACCACAGACCACGTCTCAGTTCCTATGCTTCCTGGCTGATGTTTTGGTCACTTTTGAATGCTGGCGGTGCTTTCACTCTAGTGGTAGCATGAGACGGAGTCTACAACCCACACAAGTGGCTCAGGTAGTGCAGCTCATCCAGGATGGCACATCAATGCGAGCTGTGGCAAGGTTTGCTGTGTCTGTCAGCGTAGTGTCCAGAGCATGGAGGCGCTACCAGGAGACAGGCCAGTACATCAGGAGACGTGGAGGATGCCGTAGGAGGGCAACAACCCAGCAGCAGGACCGCTACCTCCGCCTTTGTGCAAGGAGGAGCACTACCAGAGCCCTGCAAATGTTCATGTGTCTGCTCAAACGGTCAGAAACAGACTCCATGAGGGTGGTATGAGGGCCCGACATCCACAGGTGGGGGTTGTGCTTACAGCCCAACACCGTGCAGGACGTTTGGCATTTGCCAGAGAACACCAAGATTGGCAAATTCGCCACTGGCGCCCTGTGCTCTTCACAGATGAAAGCAGGTTCACACTGAGCACGTGACAGACGTGACAGAGTCTGGAGATGCCGTGGAGAACGTTCTGCTGCCTGCAACATCCTCCAGCATGACCGGTTTGGCGGTGGGTCAGTCATGGTGTGGGGTGGCATTTCTTTGGGGGGCCGCACAGCCCTCCATGTGCTCGCCAGAGGTAGCCTGACTGCCATTGGGTACCGAGATGAGATCCTCAGACCCCTTGTGAGACCATATGCTGGTGCGGTTGCCCTGGGTTCCTCCTAATGCAAGACAAAGCTAGACCTCATGTGGCTGGAGTGTGTCAGCAGTTCCTGCAAGAGGAAGGCATTGACGCTATGGACTGGCCCGCCCGTTCCCCAGACCTGAATCCAATTGAGCACATCTGGGACATCATGTCTCGCTCCATCCACCAACGCCACGTAGCACCACAGACTGTCCAGGAGTTGGCGGATGCTTTAGTCCAGGTCTGGGAGGAGATCCCACAGGAGACCTGGCTTGATATTTAAGGATTTGAAGTTTGAAGTGATTTGATGTTATTATACATATATTTTTGTGCCACTTATTTGAAAAGTGTGTTACAAATAAGATATTACTGTTATTAGTACTATTATATAGCGCCAATCCACTTTACTAGACACGGGACGAAGTCAGGATATTTTGGGGGGCTTTCAGTTGGAAAATAAACTGCAGGACTATTCACAGATTGTTGATGAACACTCTTCTCATCTTTCTGTCTATAAAACAGTACTGCAATGTAGAGAAATGCATTTCACTATACATTTATGTTCCCTGAACTGGTTTTAAACCCCAGATTTCAGCATATATTAAAGTTCCCTGAAGCGATTCCAACCTGTGACTTCAGAATATGTTTTTAAAGAGAATCTTAGCTAGAACACGTAACTTTCAAGTTACCAACAATTGCTCAAGTCTGAAGAAAATATCTCAGAACAAGCACACTGAATGTGGTGAATGGAACAGCTTCTGAAGAGAAGATACGATCCATCACATCCACAACCGTTATGTATGTTACTGACATCATAAAGCTGAAAAAACATACTGACAATGAAAAGCAGGAACTAATTATAAACCTTATAAAACATGCTGACAAATGAAAATCAGGAATTATTATAAAACATTGATGAAATTTCACTTTCCAGAGAAAGTTTCAAGATGATCTGATATCAGGTGCAGGTTTTACATTTCCTAAAACCTTTATGGATGTTACATTGCCTGTCTCTTCCATTGGGTCTGTACTGTTACATTGCCTGTCCCAGTCAACCCCCCTATCTTTGGGTCTGTACTGTTACATTGCCTGTCCCCCACGATCTTTACAATACTTTAAAACAACACTCAAGACTCTTCCATTGGGCCTGTACTGTTTCATTAACATGTCCATAACTAATACTGGGGGACAGCTATGTCGATGACATCACCAGCTATGAGTGGAAAACAAGATCCGGGAAGCCCATTCTAAAAGAAATTAAATATGATTGGCTGAAAAGCCTTTTGGAGACTTGGCCACCTGCTCTCTAATGATCAGAATTCATGCAATGACCTGTTTATAGGCCTTAAAGCTGCAACATATCACTTTTTGGGTGACCTGACCAACTTCACATAGAAAATGTGTGTTATAGATCTGTCATTCTCATTGAAAGCAAGTCTAAGAAGTCACAGATCTGATCTATGTGCGGTATGTCTATGCTTCCAATTCTTAAGTGTTGTTTTTGAGTCTATTATCTTCAAACTGCTGAAAATATTTGAGGTTTTGGAAAATGTATTTAACAGCGGTTTAGATAATACAATGATTGTGACAAAACAAGCTCGGAGTGTAGACATACTGAAATCAGGCGAAATATCACAATTTTATCAAATGGTGGAGAGATTTCTGCATATTGAACCTTTAAGGATAATTATCACTGTGGTTCAGGTTCACTTTTATGCAAAATCACCCTTAGAAATGTTGTAAAAATGGATTAAATGCTTCCCAACATCTTTAACGGTTTGTTGGTGGACCCCCTCTTTGTAGCTTCATCAATTCCTACAGGACATATCCAAGTGGCTAATTAGAATATTGGGACAGTGTTTGAAGCCACTACAGCAACAATGTTGACATTCTGAAATGCGACCTCTGACCTGCCGTAGGGAATGGATGAGACAGCAACATTTTCTGCTTGGCTAGAAACTATAGAACGAGCAACGAGTGTGATTGGCCAGAAACAATAGAATGAACAACCAGTGTGATTGGCCAGAAACTATAGAATGAACAACCAGTGTGATTGGCCAGAAACTATAGAATGAACAACCAGTGTGATTGGCCAGAAACTATAGAATGAACAACCAGTGTGATTGGCCAGAAACTATAGAATGAACAACCAGTGTGATTGGCCAGAAACTATAGAATGAACAACCAGTGTGATTGGCCAGAAACTATAGAATGAACAACCAGTGCGATTGGCCAGAAACTATAGAATGAACAACCAGTGCGATTGGCCAGAAACTATAGAATGAACAACCAGTGCTTTTGTCTCTCAACCTCAGAAATAGAACTAATGATTTTGTCATGTCCAGATTATATCTGTTGGAGACATTTAGACATATAACTAATGACTCTCATGTCCAGATTTTATCTGTTAGAAATATAACTAATGACTGTCTGATGTCCAGATTATATATGTTAGAGACATTTAGAAATATAACTAATGACTGTCTGATGTCCAGATTATATCTGTTAGAAATATAACTAATGACTGTCTCATGTCCAGATTATATCTGTTAGAGACATTTAGAAATATAACTAAATGACTGTCTCATTTTGGTATCAGAAAGAAAAAGTATTTGTAGATATGTTTGATATTGAATGTTTTATAGAATTATTTATAGTATATAGAATTAATATAGAAATGCTGACTGTGTACAGCGTTGTATGGAAGTTGTTTATTTGTATACAGAATATCCCTCTATTTGTGATGACCCCTCGTGGCCAATTGTAGGTGCGTTTCATTAGTTGGGTTATGGGAAGACGGGGTCAGTTGAAGTCTACATGGAACAGATGATGGGTGCCTGTATAGAAGACACCGTTTTAAGATAGTTTTCAACCATTTAATATCATTGTTTTATATAGTTTTATTGTGGATTATACCTCTGGATTGACCTTTTGACTTCAAGCTTTTCACCTTCATAATTGCTGTAGCATTTGAACATCAATATCCATTGGAATCTGTCACTGCTTCCTTGTTGTAGCTTTAAACCAACTCCTTGAAGTGTCCATGACATCACCACTTCCTATCAAACCAACTCCTTGAATGCCCTACTACTTAACGTTTGCAGTTGTCTATTAAACGCAATTTTCAAAGTAATATTTGTTTCCCTTTAGTGTGTTTATACTTTAATGTATTTATGTATCACTTTTGAACAGGAAAAGTAAAAATCACTGGAGGACGTCATGAACAATTCATATAGTACAAAAACATATTCAAGTGTAGAATGCCCTTTTAAAAATCACACGAGTTCAACAACTGCAGTTTGTGCCCCTATTTTTTAAGATAGTACTCACTGTATTTACTGGTGTTATTCAGATCTCCAGTCTTCTTTTCTTCGTCCTCCTCTAATGTGACAGTAATCTCCCCCTCTTCATCCTTCATTAAAAAAACGTGGTCATCTTCTTTCACTGTCACAGTAACCTCCTCCACTCCAAAAACGGCTTCCTCCTCTTCTTTTACTGTAACATCCTCCTCCTCTTTCACTCTGAACGCATCTTTCTCTTCTTCTTTCACGGTAACAGCCTCACCCTCTACTTGATTTTGTATTGTAACAGCCTCCTCTTCCTCCTCCTCTTTGACGAGAGCTTCTTTCTCCGTCCAGCAGACGTCCTCTTCTTTATCAGGAGAGTAGCTTAGTGAACTCATGGTCGTGGATAATAGCTAATTAGCATTAGCGACTAGACTAGTGCAAATTTAACCAGCCAGCTAGTTGACTTATAACGTAAATAAAAAATTTAATGAGGTAGCTAGTTGTTTCCACATAAGTATGTTTAAATCATAGTGGCAAATAAACCATGAAATTGTCTAAAGATCTTGGATGTTCCGACTTTGTTGTCTAGCGAGCTACCGAGGTGGCTGCAGGTGTTCCGTCCAGTAAATTATACGTCACAGTAGAACCATCACCTGAAAGACACATATCGCCATCTGCTGTCTGGAAGGAGTAAACGCAGTTGAGGAGGGAAAACCTTTTTTTTCCTTCAATGAATTATAATATTATCAAGCAGTTTAGGGAAACGTTTTTTTCCTCTCCACTAAATATGAATATTATATCAACACGTACAAAGAGCAACAAGTGTTGTTTGAATAGTTCAGATTTGTAATGAGATTTTAAAACAAACTCTACATCTACTCCACATCTGTATTCCTGATTCAGTCAAATAACTAGTTATCAAAATAAGCAACTAGTTATTGATACCCTTGATAGAGATGAGCAAAAATGACTGTATGAAATAAAATTTAAAAAACTTTACCCACTACCAGGATATTTTTGCCACCAAACCTGGTTACCTCTCTGCTAGGAGGCTGAAACTTGGCCATAAGTGGATCTTCCAGCAAGACACATCAACATCCACGAATAAATTTTTATAAAATCAAATATACGTACAGAACTTGTCTGATGCTTTAACCTGCTTTAACCTGTCTGGCACCAGTGGGACAGGTAGCGTCCCACCTCGAAAACAGCAAGTGAAATTGCAGGGTGTCAAATTCATAACAGAAATCCCATAATTAAAATTCCTCAAACATACAAGTATTATATACCATTTTAAAGATACACTTCTTGTTAATCCAACCACAGTGTCCGATTTCAAAAAGGCTTTACGGCGAAAGCACACCATCTGATTTTGTTAGGTCAGCACCTTGTCACAGAAAACCATACAGCCATTTTCCAGCCAAGGAGAGGGCTCACAAAAGTCAGAAATAGCGATTAAATTAATCACTAACCTTTGATCTTCATCAGATGGCACTCACAGGACTTTATGTTACAAAATAAATGTATGTTTTGTTCTATAAGGTCCCTCTTTATGTCCAAAAATCCCAGTTGAAATTGGCGCATTATGTACAGTAATAGACTAGTAATAGACTACACCAGCAGTCTGCAACCTTTTCCAGTTGGAGTGCCAATTTATCTCACCATTTCTGCTAATCTGTGTGCCAGTTATGATTTTCATATGCACATTTTCTTGGAACAGTTTCATTTAAATGTATAATAGTATCTCAAAATTGTCTGTGATTAATATACATTCCATCTAAATCTAAATGAAAATTATAGATATCTAAAAGTAACTTTTATTGCCATTACCAACTATGTAAAAAAAAAATGCCTACATAAAACCAACAAATAAAAACATTAAATTCTGCAAGTAGAAAATATCCTTATAAAAATAAATATCCTAGAAATCACATTGGCTGCAAATGGCCTGTCTACAACAAACTTGAAACATTGTATCAACTGGGTCAGGAAACTCAGATAGCAAGCTTGCAACATTGTATAAAATATTCTAGGCCCTCAGTTTGCTGCTCCAGTGAGTTCTGGACAGACACAGCTGTAGGCTATTTGTGAGAAGGATAAGAAGTAATCAGGTATTTTATGACATTTCCACTGGATCAGAGCATTACATGTTTCCCTTTAATGCCGAGTGGTTATCGAAAGGGTGAGAGCTGGAAATATTTTACAAAAATACTTTGAGGAACTATTCTCATTTGCAATTGATTTGGATTAGACTTTGTTTATTTGCTGTTTGAGGTGAATAAAGCATTACTTTGAGAAGCTCCACAACTCATTAGTGGTGGTGCGTTAAGACAATCAGAAATACTATCAGACATCCCCAAATGGGCACATTTATAGGCCTACATTTGTGTGCATGCCAGGTAGACTAGTCCTACTTCTATATGCGTAATTGGGTGTGCGTCTTGTAGGGTCAGGTCTGGGTGGTCTGCCAGAGGCCGTTTCATTTAGTATCCCTCCTTCAGGGAACAGTAGTTATAGTCATAACGTTACTCGTCATATGATGAACTTCAACTTAAATAGGGGATCTTGCTGTCTGACAGTTTTTTTGTATTCTGAAATGCACTCGAACTATGTATCATTTAGTGGCTCCTTATGTTAAGCTGGGAAAACAGTTTTAATGGGCACAGAAATACTAAATAATTTCAGAGTTTGCTTGATCCAATCTTGTAATCCAAGATGGCGTAGCATGAAGACGTGTTTGTTGTAAATTGTATGTTTTTTTCATCTTTTTTTAATATATTGCAATATATACATCTTTTTCATTTAAATTAAATATACCTTCCGGAAACCCGCCTCACACAATGTGATATGGATCTGCTATTTTTTTAGACCTTATAGCTAGAACCTTCATCAGATGCTAGCCATCAGAACATAGAACATCGCCTGTCATATCAGTTCTGTTATACTCAGACATTATTTTAACAGTTTTGGAACCTTTAGTGTTCTCTATCCAAATCTACCAAGTTTACTTTCATCCGGAGGTGAAAATAGTGCCCCCTACCTTAGTGATACAATCCGTAATACAATCCAAGCTAGATGCCCTCAATCTCACACACATTTTCAAGGAACCCACCAGATACAACCCTAAATCTGTAGACATGGACACCCTCATAGATATTATCCTGACCAACTTGCCCTCCAAATACACCTCTGCTGTTTTCAATCAGGATCTCAGCGATCACTGCCTCATTGCCTGCATCCGTTATGGGTCCGCGGTCAAACGACCACCCCTCATCACTGTCAAACGCTACCAAAATTACTTCTGCAAGCAGGCCTTTCTAATCGACCTGGCCCGGGTATCCTGGAAGGATATTGACCTCATCCGGTCAGTAGGGGATGCCTGATTGTTCATTAATTGTAATTTCCTCACCACCTTAAATAAGCATGCCCCTTTCAAAAAATGTAGAACTAAGAACAGATATAGTCCTTGGTTCACTCCAGACCTGACTGCTCTCGACCAGCACAAATACATCCTGTGGCGTCCTGCACTAGCGTCGAATAGTCCCCGCAATATGCAACTGTTCAGAGAAGTCAGGAACCAATACACACAGTCAGTTAGGAAAGCAAAGGCTAGCTTTTTCAAACAGAAATTTGCTTCCTGTAGCTCTAACTCCAAAACGTTTTGTGACACGGTAAAGTCCATGGAGAATAAGAGCACCTCCTCCCAGCTGCCCACTGCACTGAGGCTAGGAAACACTGTCACCACCGATAACTCCACGATAATCGAGAATTTCAATAAGCATTTCTCTACGGCTGGCCATGCTTTCCTCCTAGCTACCCCAACCCGGGCCAACAGCTCCGCACCCCCCACAGCTACTTGCCCAAGCCTCCCCAGCTTCTCCTTCACCCAAATCCAGATAGCTGCAAAACCTGTTCCCGTACAAATCAGCTGGGCTAGACAATCTGGACCCTCTTTCTAAAATTATCCGCCGCCATTGTTGCAACCCCTATTACTAGTCTGTTCAACCTCTCTTTCGTATCGTCTGAGATTCCTAAAGATTGGAAAGCTTCCACAGTCATCCCCCTCTTCAAAGGGGGTGATACTCTAGACCCAAACTGTTACATCCATCCTGTCCTGCCTTTCTAAAGTCTTCGAAAGCCATGTTAACAAACAGATCACTGACCATTTAGAATCCCACCGTACCCTCTCAGCAGTGCAATCCGGTTTCCGAGCTGGTCACAGGTGCACCTCATCGACGCTCAAGGTACTAAACGATATAATTTCCGCCACCGATAAAAGACAGTACTGTGCAGCCGTCTTCATCAACCTGGCCTGTTGTCCGGACTTCTGGCAGGCTTTATGGGGTTACCACAGGGTTCAATTCTCGGGCCGACTCTGTATATATCAACGATGTCGCTCTTGCTGTGGTTGATTCCTTGATCCACCTCTACGCAGATGACACCATTCTATATACATCTGTCCCTTCTTTGGACACTGTGTTAACAAACCTTCAAACGAGCTTCAATGCCAAACAACACTCCTTCTGTGGCCTCCAACTGCTTTTAAACGCAAGTAAAACTAAATGCATGCTCTTCAACCGATCGCTGCCCGCAACCGCCCGCCCGACTAGCATCACTACTCTGGACGGTTCTGACTTAGAATATGTGGACAACTACTAATACCTAAGTATCTGGTTAGACTGTAAACTCTCCTTCCAGACTCATATTAAGCATCTCCAATCCAAAATTAAATCTACAATTTGTTTCCTATTTCGCAACAAAGCCTCCTTCACTCACGCTGCCAAACATACCCTCGTAAAACTGACTATCCTACCTGTCCTTAACTTTGGCGATATCATTTACAAAATAGCCTCCAACACTCTACTCAGCAAACTGGATGCAGTCTATCACAGTGCCATCCGTTTTGTCACCAAAGCCCCATATACCACCCTCCACTGCGACCTGTATGCTCTCGTCGGCTGGCCCTCGCTACATATTTGTCGCCAAACCCACTGGCTCGAGGTCATCTATCAGTCTTTGCTAGGCCGCCTTAACTCGGCTCACTGGTCACCATAGCAACACCCACCCATAGCAGGTGCTCCAGCAGGTATATCTCACTGGTCATCCCCAAAGCAATCACCTGTTTGGCTGCCTTTTCTTCCAGTTCTCTGCTGCCAATGACTGGAACAAATTGCAAAAATCGCTGAAGTTGGAGACTAAAATCTCCCTCACTAACTTTAAGCATCAGCTATCTGAGCAGCTTACCGAGCGCTGCAGCTGTACACAGCCCATCTGTAAATAGCCCATCCAACTGCCTACATCATCCCCATATTTTTATTAACTTTTTTGCTCTTTTGTACACCAGTATTTCTACTTGCACATCATCATTTGCACAGCTATCACTCCAGTGTTAATATGCTAAGTTGTAAATACTTCGCTACTATGGCCTATTTATTGCCTTTCCTCCTTACTCCATTTGTATATAGATTTTTCTATTGTGTTATTGACCGTACATTTGTTTATCCCACATGTAACTCTGTTGTTTTTTTGTCGCACTGCTTTGCTTTATCTTGGCCAGGTCGCAATTGTAAATGAGAACTTGTTCTCGACTGGCCTACCTGGTTAAATAAAGGTGAAATAAAAAATTAAATCGTAACTTTATTGACAACACCCAAATGGATACTGTCATTAACGCAGTTCTTCAATAATTACACATAATTCATACTGTAGCAAACATTATATTAAACAGGACATTCAAATGAGCCTTAAATGTATAATCCAAAGTAGTGTGAAATGCTCTCATAAGCAACCTGGAAATGGAGGTTACTCCCCTGAGTTTTCCCCCATTCATATTCAGAATACATTGTGAAAAACTCAAATCTTAGCTCACCATTTTTGCTCCAGGCAGATATAGTACAATCATAACTATTGGTTTCCTCATTAGCAGGGAGGCGTTTCTGTAATCAAATTGCCCTGGTGACGCAATTTTAGCAAACACAGAAGGGGGCCTTGGAGACCAAAGTCGTCTGGCACGCTGTTTAGAGTTTCAACAACATGAATATCCTATTTCTAGCCGACAATCATCGATGTTACTACTAATGTGAAAACAAGACAAAATATGACTTTTCTTGCTCATTTTAAGACAATTGTCAAGTAATGTTAACATTGATTACAGACGTCAATTGCTGTACAACATCATGGCTACGCTGTTTGCATCACCTTTTACAATGGATTACCTCTGTTGTGGGCCTTTAGTCATCTGTCTGACTTTGTTGTTCACACAGGAGAGATGCGGGACTATCGTGGATCCTCTGGGGAGCCTCAACAACCTCATGATGCTGAAGAGGCAGAGAAGAGTCTCTCCAGATCAGAACACCTCAAACACCTGCAGAGATCCACAGGGAAGAGAACTCACTGCTGCTCTGACTGTGGGGAGAGATTCACCTCCTCAGGCATTAAAATTCACCAGAGAACACACACAGGAGAGAAACCTTATAGCTGTAATCAATGTGACAAGAGATACTCTGATAAAAGGTGTCTGATCAAACATCAGAAAATACATGAAAGAGTTGTTTCATGATATCAATGAATTAATGTTGAATGTTAACACTTTAGTAGGAGTATTTGAATAATGTCACAATGTAGAAGCCTAAACGTTTGCCCCCTTATCATTTGATTTCAACATGATATGGATATTAGCCTCAGGGGGAAAATCCAGGCTCTGAAATGGAAGAGTACTATTTATGTGATTTAACAAAAAGTGACTAACACAAAAAGAGCTGTGTTACACTTACCATGTTGGTGACCCACTTGAGTCAAAATGCAACACTTCAAAATGTAGCTAGCTGTTTTTTTACAAATTATCCTCTAACCAGGGATGTAGACATTACTCCCAGATTCCGTGTGGTTTTTGAGCTGTTAGTTTTAACAGGACGTGCAACCTCATCTCTCTCCTCTCGGACAAATGATTTTAGCATGATATCGATGGGTGATGAAAAATAAGTGTTGCATTTAGTTGCTCCACCTTTTTGGTTTGCTTCCTGTCTTTAAGTTTGGTGTGAGTTTTTCTTTTTTGGGGTTTGGATATTGCATCCAATTAATATTTTAATCAATGGCATTTTCTTAGGGTGCTCATTAGTCTTCTGTTTGTTGTGTACTAAATATTTCTGTTCATTTTCATTTGTTTTTTGCCTGTGAAGCCATTGTGTTGCATTCATGTCTGAAATGTGCTGTACAAATAAAGCTTGATTTGATTTCAACAAATGAACCCAATGACCGACCAATCGACAGACTCTTGATCCCTCTTAGTATGAAAATCAGTATCAATCCCATGTGAAAGGATTCAACTACTGCAAACTGAAACAAACGGATCAATCCCACTTTTCCAGTGTGGTGGAGTGGTAAACACCACCCCCGGCTCTACCAGAGGCTTGAGATGGTCTCCCACAGCTCTGCTTATGTCATGTTCTGTGGCCTTGCCATTCCATTTCTTGACTGCCCCTGCAACACAGAAAGAAACACATTCAGTCATATTATATAAAACTCTCAAAGTAATGGATATGGGGCATCTATGTCCTCAGTTACACCTATCAACTAAATATGACTTCTGTCATCTGATCACTCTAAGCTGCATTAGGTTCAGAACAACCAGGATGGGCCTTTGACATAGTCAGGCCACCAAATATGCATAAGCAATGTAAAGAGATGTGGGGAAAAGTACATTGCACACAAATTACCTTCATAATATCAAAGAACAAATGTGTGTGCCTGAGGGGAAATTAACTTTCATACAGCCAAAAGGGGTGAGAAATTACACCAATATCAGTGGACAATTTGCACTAATGTAAATAAACATAGATGATGGAACATATTCCCTTTTGCTGACGTGATGAACCCCTAAGGGGACATAAATATTTACTATCTAAACCATGTGTGACCTCACCTCTCTGGCTGTAGAAGTGTTCTTCCTAACCAGTCCCTCAACAGCTCTCTGACTGAGCTCCACCCTCACTGGGTCTTCAGAGGAGAGGAAGGCTGAGGAGGGTTGGAAGGATGAATGGATGGATGTCAGTCAGTCAATAAAGTGTAGAGCTGCTGTCTGTCAAAATCACTATTTTAGTAGTTCATTAAAGTAATTAAGGATTTATGACTGCTGAATACCAACTATTAATCACTCAGATCATGTATTTTCAGGTAGAGATACATCCTTGGGACATCACTAGCCTGTTGAAGTTGACATTTAAAATGGTTAAGGTAGGGTTTAGGGTAGGGATGTCCCAAGGATCCTGGATAGCATTGACCATTGTGCATTCTTCTGTCTCTTTTACATAGCAGGTGATGGGTTCTGACTTCTGAACTTGAAAATATGAAATTTCCTTATTAAGTGAAATTGAATGAAACAATAATGTATGTTGATGCTAATATGATGTACAATATTCCATGATGTTTCTATATGTTAACAATATGTGCCATATACTATTTTTTAAGTTTCACTAATTAATTTTAATTAACTTAATTATTATGATTTGACATCAGTTCACCTTCTCACCTTATACTGTGTTGGAGCAGCAGCAGCTGACTTGGTCGTTGATGCTAATCAGCATGTTTTGAATCTGAGAGTAAATGGGTCTGACTACAACTCTAAAAATACAGGGTTCAACTGGAGTTGTTCTGAGATCCCCTAAGAACCATAGGGTTCTTGGTCAATGAAAAACAGCCCCAAAAGGTTCTTCAAAGAACATGTTAGAAGGTGGGTTCATCGAGGAACCTCCGTTGTTGCTGGACTTCTTCCGGGAACTTCGCAATTACAACTGAAAACGATGGTGACAACGATGGTTTGGATGCGACAACAGTTTGGATGCGACAACAGTTGGGTTCTGAATATGTCTCGAAATAATGTATTATAATAATATAAGATACTAATGATAAATAACGACGACAATTATGGTTTTCTGTGAATATCTTCCATAACGTTACTATAGTTGATTAAGGTAAATATTAGAAACCCGGGTTTGACCGTCGGCGTTGTATGAGCTACAGTACAGTACCGTTATCTAGCTAGATAACATTATGTCCTAACTATGCACAACTAGGTTTGGATTATTTCCCTCAACTATATTCGTTCCCATATATTGTTTATCGTTTCCATAAAGCCAACATGGCTTTACACTCATTAACGTAAGTTTCCAATCTAGAGCCGTTCTCAGTTTTGTGATAATGAACTAGCTAACTAACTAACTAACGACGGTGACATGTCCAGGCGAGATGTTACAACGAACTGAATCGTCAATGGAGGTCTTCCTCTTTATATAGCCTGCTACAACATGCAATACTATTAACTCACACGGGGGCATAACGTTACATGTACAATAATATCCCATTTTGGAAACGTTACATGTACAATACTATCCCATTTTGGAAACGTTACATTATCTTAATTATCTTTTCAGATCTTCTCAGAAATGAATCAAGTCCATGGAATGGATATAGACAAAACGAGAATTCAAGAACTAGCAGAGGTAGAGAGGCAGGGGTGAGGACATCATCCTGCTATTTTGACAGTCCCTGAAGGACAATACAGAAGAGGTATTTGCTCTTATTCCTTCCCTTTCTCTAATGTATTTTGTAATAAAATTAGCAAGTGTAGTAAGATCAATGCTTTACTAGGCCTGGAGACCACATCAGCGATTCTGCTCTTGCCCTACCTCTTCAAAGAGGACCCGAGTGGCCTTTATGTCCATGCCTATGCACCAATCATCTGTTTCTTCATAAACACAAGTGTGCATGCTTATATAAAACTACAGCTGAACATTTGTTATGTTCTTTGTAAGTGTATTAATTTTTTCTTACTTTTGTTGACACAGATTTCACCGCTCTTCACTCCTTTACTGCACATCGGCGGAAATCCATTTCACCATGAGAGTGAAATCCCGCTGGCCTTTGATGGGGAGAACTTCCACGCCCTCGAGGACGTCTCCGTGGGACTTGGGGCTCTGCTAGGGCTGTATTTTTTATTTTCCCTTAAATTTGCTATTTTGTAATGTGTTTTGTTTGGTAAATTGTTTTGTAAATATTAATTCACATTTGTGGTGCCACTAAATAAACAATTATTATTTAAGTCAATATTGTCAATATTATTATATGTTTTTATAATGGAGGGAGGGTGGACAGGGAGTTAAAAAAGGAACCCCAAAAGGTTATTTATGGAACAATGATAAGGGGTTCTTCAAATAACTTATAGGGGTTCCCACAAAAGGTTCTTCAAATAACATTTTTAGCTTTTTTGTCTTAAAGTATTTTCTCAACTGCGATACCAACTCCAGTCAGCAGATGGCGATGTGGGTCTTTCAGGTGATTCTGCCACCGTGATGTATAATCTAGTGGACTGGACGCTCCTTCAACATCAACAGTTAGTCACACACTTTGGTTCACTCTAACTTGATGGAATTCAATAAATCTAGCAACTCCTCTCATACTGGGAAGACCCCCACAGGCCTCAAGGGCAGTTTTATTTCAAATGTAGTACCCGGACGGAGAAAATCCAATAAGCGTTTTATAGTTTCATCCTTAGGGTAACTTACCCTAAAGTGGACACACTCCCATCAGTTTCTGAGAAAACTGCCCAGACTTTGTAGACTATTTAAAAATGCTTAAACCTCATCTTTATCAAATTATCCATTAAAGATACCAACTTAAAACCTACGTTTGTCTACATATGGGTTGTTTAAATTGTATCTAAATTATATTCCCAGTTTTACTTTATCAAATCTCTAGTAATCATTAGTAATCACTCGGCACATACAATTCATCATATTTTCATATATTCACAGAATCCATATAAAACGTAAGAAATTCTTAGGTACTCACGAAAACCATTCAATTTGCTTTTTCAAGGAGTCTCCATAGCTAAGAAGCAGCTCTCCAAACATACACCCAGCAGAATATATATATATATATTTTTTTTAAATCCCAGACATTGACCATGGGATCATCAACAGTTGTCTAACCTCCCAGAGACCACGGTAAAAATCAAGCCTCCCAGGAACTATAGACCTTCCGCTGCTTTCTAAAATATCATCCAGTTTATTATCCAAATTTCAATCATCTGAGTAAGCATATTTCTATATGTTACTATCCAAACGTCAGATTAAGACTCATTTCCACATTCACACAACTCTCATATAAGTCACACAATGCTATTCCCAAACATACCTAATCAATTAGTTGTTTTTCAACAATATTTTAACCTGCAGGAATATTTTCACATTTCTATCTCATGGTTAGTTCCTAGGATAATGCAACTCATACATTTACATCTTTCAAGACTTCTAAAATGGGGTCCAGGTTTAAAAAAATTACAGGTGCACCTTACTATCTTATACTATATCATAAATGGTCCTAACTAGTAAACACAGATTCTAGGTTTCACCAGTTCACACAGATAGCTGCCTCGGCCCTGTTTACACCAAGGTGCCCCCCTTACACCAAAATACACACTCAGAGCCTACTGACTGGACCCTGTTTACACCTCCAAGGTGCACCCATCACACAGGAATACACACTCAGAGCCTTTGAGGATTTTCTAAAAACTCCACTTTACGCGTTTCGCTCGTCATTATTATTTTTTTAACTACGTTTGAGATGTGGTATCCACTCGGCTCGCTGCCTCTCAAAACAAAGGTGGGACCATCTGCTCCGTCCCCAAAGTGTGGTCTTCCTGAGATCCCATGTTTGAGGGATCCCTCGTGCACGATTTACCTGGGTTGTCAGGAGCGGTCACCAAGTGAAGATTAACATCCCCATCGCCAAATGTGGTTAATCTCTTTAATATCAAATGAGGAGACAAAGTTACCACACAAGTCAGAGTTAAATTTAAATATTTATTCACTTATTAATAAGGGAGCAGGTCAATACAACACACAAATATAAATTGAATCAATTGAGTGCTCTACGATAATGATGGATGGTCGACAAATCACCCCCAGATGATTCGTTGAGAGCCACGATACAAAAGTACAAAGGTTTTTTACAGCCAAGATACACCCCTTTCAACCTACATGACCAACAACAGATGTTTAGAACGGGTCACAAGGTTTAGATTTGTATGAAAGATACTTAGAATTCTCAGCAGACAGCATCTGCTGTAAAAACAGTACTCTTTGTGTAGAGACCAGGGTCTGGCCCTGAGGTCATACTGACTAACGAGGTGACCTCAATCAGTGCACCCTACCTGCTAACGAGCTATACCTCAAAACATAAATGGAAAGACCAAAGCCTGTAACACCTTCCCCCTTAAACAACAAATATATGCTATGTTTTTGTTGGACAAGTTTGCTCACCCCCGACAGAAAACAACTTCCATTTCACATAATCAACTACAATAAACATGGTGTCTACTGGCTGTCAACAACTAAAAACAAGATAAAAAACACATTTCTAAATAATTAATCCTTTTTCTTTCAATAGAATCCTAAAACTCACTAGCTTCTAGAACTCTCGTCCCCTTGGAAAGAGCCCCCCAAAACCTTGCCTCCAATATGGAAAAACGTGCAGTCAAAATAAATTGTGATCCATGCCAACGCACTGGCTAAACGCAAAACTTGTTGACTGCCCACCCTTGAGACAATCAGCAACCAACTCCTGCAATATCCGTAGTAACTTTCCACCTCACTGCGAAGCTTCTCTCGCTTCTCAGGGTTCACTCCATAGGCATGTTGTTGGATATAAAAGCAGGGTAACAATGTCAATATAATTGTACCCAAAAATGCTATGTTGGTTGCATGAATAACTATGATTCCTAAATCTTACATAATTGTAAATATGAAATATCAAAACCAAATGTACACCCCTTAATATGTATTGCTTTTCTGGTATTCTGCCCTTGAGTTGCGTTCCCATGCAAAACTAGACAGATAGCTAACAACTACTCTTCAATAAAACTCCCAAGGCGTGACTTTTCTTGAATTAATATATTGAAAACGTTTATGTTTGTGAAACTGCAAAATACAGAAAATAATATACTTTAGTATTCAATTCACACCGACATAATGTAGCTGTACATTATACATTTGAAGTTGCATAAATACAAAGCACATGCTAAGGTACCATGCATCTGGCATGATGCCAAACCATATAGCTAATTGTTACTCATATGGTAATTGGCTCCTTTCATTACTCTAATAACGTACAACCATTTCTGTAGAATAACAAAGCATATTACACTAGAAACAGTAACAAAACTACAGTATTGTATATTTTACAATTTGTTTGCATGACCCACGAGCAAAGTAATACAGCTAATGACATACATGAAAGGCATTGCAATTTGTGAGTAAATGCAACCAACCAACATTGATATGTAAGCAACTCTATCAATGACAAGATTATCATCATTAGCTAAATGCTTGAATCGAACTTACAAACAAATATTTTCCAAGGCTGAAGCGTGACAAGAAATAACTACATTGAAAGACCTGCACCGTAGCGTTGTTTGTAGCTGCTCTGTTACCTTCTAACAGGATGGCAGCACAATTGGCAATAATGGTGGTGATTGATGGTGAGGCATGGAATAATAAAACATGTATCTTTTGTCAGGCAGGATGTTTGAAATATGAGGTGATTTGAGTCATGCTTCATCAGTAGTGGAATAAAGACAATTGGCACTTGAGCGTTGCCAAGAAATACTGGAGTGATGTAAGATTGTTAATAAAATTGATTATAGACCAATTTATTATACCTTGGTAGGCCGTCAATGTAAATAAATCAGTTAAGAACAAATTCTGGCTGACAATGACGGCCCAACGCTCTAACCACTAGGCTACCTGCAAGTAAGTTGAAATTAAGTTATTTTCAAGTCACTGAAAAAACTACCCAAAAATACATATTTCGGACATAGTCTTCTTTTCAACATCTTTTCAATTACATTTTGCTAGGTGGGATATCCCGATGTCAAACCACAGTTTTAACCTGTCCAAATCAATAACTAATATGCAGAAACAGTTTGGGATAAATTGAAACCCTAAACATAAAATGTGCAATATCCACAAACATCTGCCACAATAATCATATTACTTGTATTTGTTTAAACAAGCACCATATAAACTGCACAAGCACCAGAAACGTTGTTGTTTTGACAGCAATACATCACTAATATCGACTAGGTTGTACGTGCTGTTGAAACTAACACAACTAAAAAACACATGGAAATTTGAGATATCTTTTACCTCGCTGGTTAGAGGACAACCTGCAGAAGACAGTCAGCTACATTTTGGAGTGATGCATTTAAATTTAGGGGTCGCTAAACAAAGGAATGCAACACTTATGTGTCATAACTCATCTGTTGAAATCAACTGCGAAAGGAGGGAGATGAGGTTGCAAGTCCTGTTAAAACTAACAGCTCAAAAACCACACGGAATCTGGGAGAAATGTGTACATCACTGGATAGAGGACAATTTGAAGAAAACAGCTAGCTACATTTTGGAGTGTTGCATTTTGATTCAAGTCGGTCATCAACGTGGTAAGTGCAACACAACTCAACTTTCAATTCTGAGCCTGGATTTTTTCCCTGAGGCTAATATCTATATCATGTTGAAATCAATTGATAAAGGGGCAAACATTTAGGCTTCTACATTGTGACATCATTAAAATACTCCTACTACAATGTTAAAACATTCTACATTGTGACATGATTTCATTGATATCATGAAACAACTCCATGTATTTTCTGATGTTTGATCAGATAACATTTATCAGAGTATCACTTCCCACATTGATTACAGCTAAGATATTTCTCTCCTGTGTGTTCTCTGGTGTCGTATCAGGCTGTTTAACCGAGTACAACTCTTCCCACATTAATTAGAGCTAAAAGATTTCTATTGTGTGTGTGTTCTCTGGTGTATCGTCAGCTGCCCAGATGTAGCAAAACTCTTCACACATTGATTACAGCTATAAGGTTTCTCTCCTGTGTGTGTTCTCAGGTGTACTGTCAGAAGGCTAGATGAAATAAAACTCTTCCCACATTGAGTACAGCTAAAAGGTTTCTCTCCTGTGTGTGTTCTCTGGTGTATCTTCAGATAGCTAGATTGAACAAAACTCTTCCCACATTGATCACAGCTATAGGGTTTCTCTCCTGTGTGTGTTCTCTGGTGTGATATGAGGTTGCTTAGCTTAGTAAAACTCTTCCCACATTGAGTACAGCTGAAAGGTTTCTCTCCTGTATGTATTCTCTGGTGTAGAGTCAGATTGCTAGACCTAGTAAACATCTTCCCACATTCATCACAGTTATAAGGTTTCTCTCCTGTGTGTGTTCTCTGGTGTGATATCAGGCTGCTTAGCTGAGTAAAACACTTCCCACATTCAGAACAGCTATAAGGTTTCTCGCCTGTGTGTGTTCTCTGGTGTGATATCAGGCTGCTTAGCTGAGTAAAACTCTTCCCACATTCATCACAGCTGTACGGTTTCACTCCTGTGTGTGTTCTCTGGTGTGATATCAGGCTGCTTAGCTGAGTAAAAATCTCCCCACATTCATCACAGCTATACGGTTTCTCTCCTGTGTGTGTTCTCTGGTGTGATATCAGGCTGGTTGAATGACTAAAACTCTTCCCACATTGTGTACAGCTATAAGGTTTCTCTCCTGTGTGTGTTCTCTGGTGTATCTTCAGATGGCCATATTGAACAAAACTCCTCCCACATTGATCACAGCCGTGAGGTTTCTCTCCTGTGTGGATTCTCTGATGAATTTTAATGCCTGATGAGGTGGTGAATCTCTTCCCACAGTCAGAGCAGCAGTGAGTTCTCTTCCCTGTGGATCTCTGCTGGGGTTTCTTGACGTGTTCTGATCTGGAGAGAGTCTTCTCTGCCTTGTCAGCATTATGAGGTTGTTGAGAGGACCCACGGTAGTCCCGTCTCTCTCCTGTGTGAACAACAAAGTCAGACAGATGGTAAAAGGCCCACAACAGCGGAATCCACTGTAAAAGGTGATGCCAACAGCGTAGCCATGATGTTGTACAACAATTGACATCTAATCAATGTTAAAGTTATTTGACAATTGTCTTAAAATTAGAAACAATAGTCATATTTTGTTTTGTTTTCACATTAATAGTAAAATCAATGATTGGAGGCTAGAAATAAGTTATTAAAGTTGTTGAAACCCTAAGCAATGTGCCAGACGACTTTTGGTCTCCAATATAGGGCACTTTCTGTGTTTGCTAAAATTGCGGCACAAGGGCAAAGCACACACAATTTGGTTGCAGAAACTCCTCCCTGCTAATGAGGATGTAGTTATGGATGTAGTATATCTGGTAATGAGGAAACCACTAGTTATGGATGTAGTATATCTGGTAACGAGGAAACCACTAGTTATGGATGTAGTATATCTGGTAATGAGGAAACCACTAGTTATGGATGTAGTATACCTGCCTGGAGCAAAAATGGTGAGTGAAGATTTTAGTTTTTCCACAATGTATTCTGAATATTACAGCGCAAGATCATGAGTGCTGCTCAAGGAAACTCACATTAAGCTCTGTGTCTATTCACTAATTCACCACCGTGGGGGGAAACTCAGGGGAGTTCTCATAGGCTGACAGCAAAAATAGCCTCCATTTCCAGGTTGCTTATGAGTGCATTTCACATTACTTTTGGATTATAATTGTAAGGTTCGTTTGAATCTCCTGCTTAATATGTTTGTGTTATTGTCGCAAATCGACTGCTTTTTTAAAAACACTTCAACAAGTAAAATGCTCTTTGGCTAGCTTTGCCATCAGCCTGACAATGAGGGTTTGAACACTAAGTGTTTAACAAATTGGCCCATAACTTTACCTAACAACAACATAGACCAACTGTAGGACCCATAACTTCACCTGATGACAACATAGACCTACTGTAGGCCCCATAGCTTTTCATTTGACCTTTATTTAACTGGGCAAGTCAGTTAAGAACAAATTCTTATTTACAATGACGGCCTAGGAACAGTAGGTTAACTGCCTTGCTCAGGGGCAGAACGACAGATTTTTACCTTGTCAGCTCGGGGATTCAATCTTATAAACTTTCGGTTACTGGGCCAACGCTCTAACCACTACCTGCCGACCCACTTGCCGCCCCACTTCACCTAACAATAACATAGACCAACAGTAGGAGCCATAATTTCTCCTTAAAACAACATAGACCTATCATTTAATATATCAGGTGAAAAAAGTATCTCTGTGTCCAAACAGACTAACAAGACCCTACTGTAAATCAAGCACACAATAACACATTATAAACACAATTTTTTGGGGGATGTTGAATCCAACGTGGAGCACGGCATAACTGTCTTTACCGGTGTAATGAATGAAGAAGCACTTTGGTTGTTGTTGCATGTCGTGATGTTTGTCATTTGACTGTCATTCAGAAAATGATTTCCTGGATCAGCTGATGATTGTTGAACATGTGACTGTAACTAAACAGCTACAGTATTAAGTATTATGTGTAATTATTGAAGAACCGCGATAATGACAGTATCGATTTGGGTGTTAAAGTTAAGGTGACTCTCGGTTAGAACCATTGGATTTAGTAAACTCTGAAATTATTTAGGATGTCTGTGCCCATGAAAACTGTTTTCCCAGCGCAACATAAGGAGACACTAAATGTGACGTAGTTAGAGAGCCTTTCAGACTACAAAAAACTGTCCCACAGCATAACATAGTCACTCCACTTTATGTAAATGATTAATACCCTTTAGCCTTGGCCACCCTTATCTTTCTGCTTAGTTTCCATTCTCTGATTGGCTCAGACATTAGGGCATTGATTCTATTGGTGGCGTGACCATTGCAATGACACAAAAATAAACAGACATGCACACTCCTATTGCAGGTGCCTATAACTGATTAACTAATGTTCCTGTCCAATGGCCTTCACAAGTCCAAGCCTATGGTGCTTCCAAATTATTAACCAATGTTCCTGTCCAAAGGCCCAGAATGACCAGGTGTGTTGATCCAGCTTTGCACAATCACATATGTCTAATGGTTAACTATATTGATTCTGCTACCTACTTCTAAGAAAACAGTACAGATACTGGACAATTCTAAAGGTACTGGAAAATGTCCAATAATCTCCAGGAATATAAAATAGGAATGGGGTTGCCCTAACGCTGGGGGAACACCAGTAAGCTTAATTCACTGGAAGTTATGCATGCCAGCCAACGGTAGTCAATGTTGGGCTCCCATGTGGCTTGGATAGGATATAGTGCTTGAGGTATCACTACAGACCCTGGTTAAATTGTAATGGAATTAATCAAATTGGCTGAATATTAAACAATGACTTATAAACAGCTCTAACAATTTGACCCCCACAAGAAATCTACACTGGCAATTCTAGAATATGCTATATTGCCTAGAAACTTGGTTAAACTATCATTATGACATCATGGATGAATTCTAGAATATACTATATAGCCTAGAAACCTGGTTAATCTATCATTATGACTCATGGATGAATTATAGAATATACTATATAGCCTAGAAACCTGGTTAAACTATCATTATGACATCATGGATGGCCAGTCCTTGTATTCATAGTGTAGTGAATTCAGGGGATAGCCCTGAGCTGAACTCAAACCTGGTTCCAGTGACTGTCTGAACTTCTTGACGAGGTCGCTAGGTGTTGGGTTTATGGTGGCTACAATAGCTTTCTCTATGAATTTGAGAGTGGTTACATTTCTCAAACCACCATCCCTCAGCTGTTTACCAAACCAAGTCTCAGGGCAGGCATTTTGTTCGTGTTTAAATCCTAGGTTGTCCCTTTAAAAAAATCCCCATCAACCAATCTGCAGTTTAAACAATAACAAAGCTGTCATTCCACCACTGTTTTGGTAATAAGATGATGGATGGGGCTGGAGAAATGTAACTACTCTCAAATTCATAAACAGACCTATGGATGCAATGACTGACTATCCATGACATCAACATTATATATTTAACCATGTTGAGGCTATACAGTGTTGATTTACATTGTTTCCAAACATTGGAGTTAAACAAGTTTATTTGGGGTCCTGATGGGGTACAACAGTTGAACTAAGCTCATGAGGCATGTGTTATATTCTTCAAGAATCAATGGCTATAAATAAATAATTTAAAAGTCCAAATATAGATGTAACAATGGCAGATTTCGCCTTTAACACCAAACATCAGTTCAACAACTGCAGAGTTTGTGCCTCTGTACTTAAGACAGTACTTACTAGTGTTAATCAGAGCCCCGTTTCTCAAAACCATCTTACGGCTCAGTTTATCGTTAGAACCATTGGTTGCCTTAAGATGAGTTTGGATAACCGGGACCAGATATCCAGTTTCCTCCTCCTTTTTGGATGTGACAGTCATCTCCCCCTCCTCCTCTTTCTCCACTGTAACATCCTCCTCCTCTTTCACTCTGAACGAGTCTTCCTCTTCTTTCACTGAAACGTCTTTCTCTTCTTCTTTCACTGTAACAGCCTCACCCTTAACTTGTTTTTTTATTGAAACAGCCTCCTCTTCCTCCTCCTCTTTAACGAGAGTTACTTTCTCCGTCCAGCAGACCTCCTCTTCTTTATCAGGAGAAGAGTAGCTTAGTGAACTCATGGTCGGGGATGTTAGCTAGTTAGCATTAGCGACTTGCCTAGTTCTAAGCTAATTTAGCAAACCAGCTAGCTGACAAACAACGTAAATATATAATCAAATGGGCCAACAAGTACATACGACAGACGTGTGTTTTATACACAGCGACTAATATACACCAAAACAGTGTAAAGAGCGTGAATGTTGTAGCTATGTTTGCTAGAAAGCTACCGAGGTGTCTGACTAGCTGTTGTTGTTGAAGGAGCGTCCACTAGATTATACATCACACTGGCAGCGTCGCCTGAACCTAAAAGACGCACATCGCCATCTGCTGACTGGAGTGGGCAACGCAGTTGAGGAACCAAAAGTTTATATTTCATTTATTTCATAAAAGTTGATTATTATTTTAAGTCGTTCAAAGAGAAGCATGTGTTGATTGATTCGTGTTTAATGAGGTAGAATTTAAAACAAACTTTACACTCACTACATATTTGCATTGAACCATACATCTGACATGGATCATTTTGACCCCAGAGACATATCTTTTATCATAGCCAAAATATGGTTTGTTCAATTCTTCCAATTTTTCATTACTTTGTCAATCAACTTGTTATTAATATATCTAAATCATGGTTTAATGTTTCTGTATCAATATGGACTTTTAACAAATTCAAATCCTATGGAGTCATTTTGACCCCAGCCAAAAGCACCTTCGTTAAATAGGATGTTTGTTTTTTTAAATCAAAACAACATTTTATTGGTCACGTCCACATGTTTAGCAGATGTTATTGCGGGTGTTGTGAAATGCTTGTGGTTTTTAGCTCCGACAGTGCAGTAGTATCTAACAAGTAATATCTAACAATTTCACAACATATACCCAATACACACAAATCTAAGTATTCAAATCTAGGTTTCTCTGTAGACATGATCCATCCCACCAGAGGGTGGAGGGGCTCCTGTATCAGTGGTTTTGACCAGATAGACACCTGCAGACACACAGTATAGTGCCTCCCATGTACTCTCCTAAGATTAGGTAGCGGTAGAAAACTCTACCAGGAGTATACAGTGCATTAGATGCTATAAGGTAGGGTATTAGTATTAGTATTAGCTATTGGGTGTAGGCTATTAGTATTAGTAGTAGCTATATGGTGTAGGGTATTAGTATTATTATTAGCTATAGGGTGTAGGGTATTAGTATTAGTATTAGCTATAGGGTGTAGGCTATTAGGTATTAGTATTAGCTATAAGGTGTAGGGTATTAGTATTAGCTATAGGGTGTAGGGTATTAGTATTAGCTATAAGGTGTAGGGTATTAGTATTAGCTATAGGGTGTAGGGTATTAGTATTAGTATTAGCTATAGGGTGTAGGGTATTAGTATTATTATTAGCTATAGGGTGTAGGGTATTAGTATTAGCTATAAGGTGTAGGGTATTAGTATTAGCTATAGGGTGTAGGGTATTAGTATTAGCTATAGGGTGTAGGGTATTAGGTATTAGTATTAGCTATAGGGTGTGGGGTATTAGGTATTAGTATTAGCTATAGGATAGTGCATTTGTAATGTATTCAGACCCCTTCACTTTTTTCACATTTTGTTACATTACAGCCTTATCCTAAAATGGAAGATTTTTTTTCCCCCTCATCAATCTACACACAATACCCCATAATGACACCACAATACCCCATAATGACATCACAATACCCCATAATGACAAACCAAAAAGTTTTTTTGTTTTTTTAAACATTTTTTACATTGATTAACTTAAGTATTCCGACCCTTTACTATGAGATCAGATGCATCCTGATTCCATTGATCATCCTTGAGATGTTTCTACAACTTGATTGGAGTCCACCTGTGGTAAATTCAATTGATTGGACATGATTTGGAAAGGCACACACCTGTCTATATAAGGTCACAGTTGACAGTGCATGTCAGAGCAAAAACCAAGCCATGAGGTCAAAGGAATTGTCTGTAGAGCTCCGAGACAGGATTGTGCCGAGGCACAGATCTGGGGAAGGGTACATTTCTGCAGCATTGAAGGTCCCCAAGAACACAGTCGCCCCCATCATTCTTAAATGTAAGAAGTTTGGAACCACCAAGACTTCCTAGAGCTGGCCGCCCAGCCAAACTGAGAAATCGGGGGAGAAGGGCCTTGGTCAGGGAGGTGACCAAGAACCCAATGGTCACTCTGACAGAGCTCCAGAGTTCCTTTGTGGAGATGGGAGAACCTTCCAGAAGGACAACCATCTCTGCAGCACTCCACCAATCAGGCCTTTATGGTAGAGTGGCCAGACAGAGGCCACTCTTGATGAAAACCTGCTCCATAACACTGAAGACCTCAGACTGGGGCGAAGGTTCACCTACCAACAGGACAACGCCCGTAAGCACACAGCCAAGACAACACAGGAGTGGCTTTGGGACAAGTCTCTAAATAACCTTGTGTGGCCCAGCCAGAGGCCGGACATGAACCCTATCTAACATCTCTTAAATAGCTGTGTAGCAACGCTCCCCTTCCAACCTCACAGAGCTTGAGAGGATCTGTAGAGAATAATGGTAGAAACTCCCCAAATACAGGTGTGCCAAGCATGTAACGTCATACCCAAGAAGACTGGAGGCTGTAATCGAGGGTCTGAATACTTAAGTAAATGTGATTTTTCAGTTGATTTGAAGAAATTAGCAAAAATATGTAACGCTTTTGCTTTGTCGTAATGGGGTATTGTCGATTTGAGTATTTTAAATGTATTTTGAATCATTTTAAGTATAAGGCTAACGTAACACAATGCAGAAAAAGTGTAAAGGAATGTTGTTACACCATGTAGGAGCAGTATAGACCAAGTCTGTTCCTTATATACATCTACATGATGTATTGTTACACCATGTTGGAGCAGTATAGACCTAGTCTGTTCATTATATACATCTACATGATGTATTGTTACACCATGTAGGAGCAGTATAGACCTACAGTAGCTGGCTACTTATTTAGATTTAGAATGACTTAAATGAAACTGCCTTAAATGTGCTGTAGTAAACATTTTTTATTCGCACTAATCAATCAACACATTCAGGTATTTGTATGTCTCAATATAATAGCAGTATTTAATTCAATCATTTTAAAATAATCTTTGTCTGAAAATAAAATATGATCCTCAACTGCGTTTCCCCTCCAGTCAGCAGACGGCGATGTGCGTCTTTCAGGCGACGCTGCGTGCGTGACGTATAATCTAGTGGACGGTTCTTGAGAAACAGCTCGTCTACCACCTCGGTAGCTTGCTAGTCAACAGCCGAAAGATTCAAGCTATTAAAACGCTTTCGGTGTATATTACCTACTGTGTTTTAGACACATTTCTGTCGTATCTACTTGTTAACCTATTTGATATTACGTTGTTTTGTATTAGTCAGCTATAGTAGTTGGCTGGTTAAGTTAGCACTAGCCTAGTCGCTAATGATAGCTAGCTAGCTAACATCCCTGAACATGAGCTCCCTAAACTACTCCCCTCTTGTTAAAGAAGAGGCGGTCGGCTGGACGGAGAAAGAAGCTCAGGGGCTGAACATTGTCGTGAAGGAGGAGAAGGAAGAGGAGGATGTCACAGTAAAACAAGAAGTAGAGGGTGAGGCTGTTACAGTGAAAGAAGAAGAGAAAGACGTTTCAGTGAAAGAAGAGGAAGACGCGTTCAGAGTGAAAGAGGAGGAGGATGTTACAGTAAAAGAAGAGCAGGATGCAGTTTATGGAGTGAGGAAGGAAGGGGAGAAGGGAATATTACTGTCACATTGGAAGAGGTAGAGGTGGAGATAGGGGATCTGATTAACACCAGTAAGTTCAGCATTAAATGTCTTTTTAACTTTGGATATTTGGAGTTGGCTCGTCAATACCTCTTCAACGGAGGGCCCTAGGATGATGACTGATATGTCTAGAATTAAACGACGTAGAGAGCAAGCTACCCCTTGTTTTCTCTGTTCCGTTTCCAAAAAGTGACTTAACATATATATTTGAGAAGGGTATATCTGCTGACCGTAGACTGTGGGTCACGGCATGTAGTATGTCACGTGTCCACATAACAACTTAATCATTACGAAACTTCTGTTGGATCAAGTAAACCTCACGTAGCAAATATGCCATTCATTTTGTTGTTGACCAAATTCAACATTTTCCACATTGGGTTGATAATTGTTTCCACTTGGATACAACCTACTGTAATCTACTGGCATGGCCTAGAGAGTTACAACCTACTGTAACCTACTGGCATGGCCTAGAGAGTTACAACCTACTGTAACCTACTGGCATGACCTAGAGAGATACAACCTACTGTAACCTACTGGCATGACCTAGAGAGTTACAACCTACTGTAACCTACTGGCATGACCTAGAGAGATACAACCTACTGTAACCTACTGGCATGACCTAGAGAGATACAACCTACTGCAACCTACTGGCATGCCCTAGAGAGATACAACCTACTGTAACCTACTGGCATGACCTAGAGAGTTACAACCTACTGTAACCTACTGGCATGACCTAGAGAGATACAACCTACCGTAGCCTACTGGCATGGCCTAGAGAGTTACAACCTACTGGCATGACCTAGAGAGATACAACCTACTGTAGCCTACTGGCATGGCCTAGAGAGTTACAACCTACTGGCATGACCTAGAGAGATACAACCTACTGTAGCCTACTGGCATGACCTAGAGAGATACAACCTACTGTAACCTACTGGCATGACCTAGAGAGATACAACCTACCGTAACCTACTGGCATGGCCTAGAGAGTTACAACCTACTGGCATGCCCTAGAGAGATACAACCTACTGTAGCCTACTGGCATGACCTAGAGAGATACAACCTACTGTAGCCTACTGGCATGACCTAGAGAGATACAACCTACTGTAACCTACTGGCATGGCCTAGAGAGATACAACCTACTGTAGCCTACTGGCATGACCTAGAGAGATACAACCTACCGTAACCTACTGGCATGACCTAGAGAGTTACAACCTACTGTAGCCTACTGGCATGACCTAGAGAGATACAACCTACTGTAGCCTACTGGCATGGCCTAGAGAGATACAACCTACTGTAGCCTACTGGCATGACCTAGAGAGATACAACCTACTGTAACCTACTGGCATGACCTAGAGAGATACAACCACTCGTATGCAAGCATTTCTAAACTTTTTTCTCTCACTTTTATGGGGTATTGTGATGTCATTATGAGGTATTGTCTGTACATTGATCATTAATAAATGTATGTATATGTAATAAATCATCCATTTCAGAATAGAATGTAATGTAACAAAATGTGTCAAAAGGAAGGGGTCTGAATGCACTGTATGTCCTAGGGTGTCCCAGATAACAAAAACATACTGTTCTCTTTCTACCAATTGATTGGTTGAAATGTTATGACGTGTATTTTTTCATATAGACACACCCCCTGTGTTTAATAAAATCAACTGTATGTGTTGAATCAAATCAACTGTTTGTGCCGAACTTGAACTGAACTGATGCATAAAGCGTTTGTTTAAATAATTAATACAAATGACTTGAGGAAGCCAGAGATCAATTTAACCAGAAGAAAATAACCAACCGACCTGCTGCTGGCCTTCCTAAATTCTGACGTTATGCTCATGAAGTTTCCGGTAAAATCTGCAAACTATTTCCATTTAGAGAGCCAATTTATCTGATCATTTTTACCGATCTGCTTGCCAGTTATGGACGAGTTACAACACCTGATTGGCCCCGCCACTTCCTGGGTCGGTGAAGAGCGGTATTAAATTTAAGGAATAAACCCGAGGCTCACGCTCATCACCTGTGGAAGGCAGGGCTTCCAGGGAGGCATGGATTTAATAGTATGTTGTACCTAGTTTCTCTCCTTCAGGGAACAGTAGTTATAGTCATAACGTTACGCTTGTCATATGATGAACTTCAACTTAAATACTAGATCTTGCTGTCAGACTTTTTTGTATTCAGATCTCTGAAATGCTCTAACTACGTAACATTTAGTATCTCCCTATGTTACGCTGGGAAAATAGTTTTCATGGACACAGAAATCCTAAATAATTTCAGAGTTTGCTAAATCCAATGGTTGTAACGAGAGTCACCTTAACTTTATTGACAACACCCAAATGGATACTGTCATTAACGCGTTTTTTCAATAATTACACATAACTCTTAATAGTGTAGCTGTTTTATTACAGTCACATGTTTAACTATCATCAGCTGATCCAGGAAATCATTTTCTGAATGCCAGTCACATGACAAACATCACGACATGCAACAACAACCAAAGTGCTTCTTCATTCATTACTCTGGTAAAGACAGTTATGCTGTGCTCCACGTTGGATCCAACATGCCTAACACATTGATGTTTATAATTTACAGTAGGGTCTCGTTAGTCTGTTTGGAAATGGAGATACTTTGCTCATAATGTGTAGAGAACGGTTCCTTGATGGGTAGGCTATTGTACAACACACAGATCTATTTTCCTCTATTCAGGACATTTAGAATGACGACCCCTTACAGAGTAGCCTACTGCGATTATTCACAAAATGATCAGGTTATGAAATGTCATGACAGACATTTTAGTTTCCATGTTTCACCTGAAATATTAAATGATTTATAATCCTAGGTCTATGTTATTGTTAGGTGAAGTTATGGGCCCTACAGTAGGTCTATGTTATTGTTAGGTGAAGTTATGGGCCCTACAGTAGGTCTATGTTATTGTATGGCTGATGTTAAAGCTAGCCAAAGAGCATTTTACTGGTTGTGTTTTTTAAGTATATAGCAGTTGATTTGCGACAAAAACACAAACATATTAGCCAGGACATTCAAGCGAGCCTTACAATTATAATCCAAACGTAGTGTGAAATGTACGAATTTTCAACCTGTAAATGGAGGCTATTTTTGCTGTCAGCCTATGAGAACTCCCCTGAGTTTTCCCCCACGGTGGTGAATTAGTGAATAGAAACAGAGCTTAATGTGAGTTTCCTTGAGTAGCACTCCTGATCTTGTGCTGTAATATTCAGAATACTTTGTGAAAAACTAAAATCTTTGCTCACCATTTTTGCTCCAGGCAGATATACAACATCCATAACTATCGGTTTCCTCATTAGCGGGGAGGCGTTTCTGCATTAAAATTGTTTGTGCATTGCCCTCGTGCTGCAATTTTAGCAAACACAGACAAGGGCCTACATTGGAGACCAATAGTCATCTGGCACACTGCTTAGGATTTCAAAAACTTGAATAACTTATTTATATTTACCAGTAATGTGAAAACAAGACGAAATATGACTTGTTGCTAACTTGACTGTCTTAATTGTCAAATAATTTAACAGACGTCAATTGTTGTACAACTCATGGGTATGCTCTGGGTATCATCTTTTACCTCAAATAAACAGTGGATTTCTGCTGTTGTGGGCCTTTAACCATCTGTCTGACTTTGTCATTCACACAGGAGAGAGACGGAACTAGCGTGGATCCTCTGAGGAGCCTCAACAACATCATGATGCTGACTAGGCAGAGAAGAGTCTTTCCAGATCAGATCAACTCAAGAAACAACAGCAGATATCCACAGGGACTGTGGGGAAAAAATCAACTCTTCATCAGACCTTAAAATACATCAAAGAATTCCCACTGGAGAGAAACCTTATGGCTTTGATCAATGTGGGAAGAGTTTTACTGAGTCAAACTTTCTCGCTATACATCAGAGAATACACAAAGGAGAGAAACCATATAGTTGTGATCAATGTGGAAAGGATTTCGGTACATCTGGCTGTCTGACAAAACAGAGAACACACACAGGAGAGAAACATTTTTATCTGTGATCAATGTGGGAAGAGTTTTACTACATCTAGCTATGTAACTATACACCAGAGAACACACACAGGAGAGAAATCATATAACTGTAATCAATGTGGGAAGAGTTTTGCTTCATCTGGCCTTCTGACTGTACACTAGATAATACACACAGGAGAGAAATCGTATTGCTGTGATCAATGTGGGAAGAGATACTCTGATAAAATATCCCTGATTAAACATCAGAAAATACATACATGAAGGAGTTGTTTCATGATATCAATGAAATAATGTCACAATGTAGAATGTTTTAACATTGTAGTAGCAGTATTTGAATGAATGTCAGAATGTTGAACCCTAAACGTTTGTCCCCTGTTCAGTTGATATTAGCCTCAGCGGAAAAATCCAGGCTCTGAATTGAAAGAGTACTATTTATGTGATTTAACAAAAAGTGACAAAAAAAATTATGTTACACTTACCACGTTGGTGACCCACTTGAATTAAAACGCAACACTTCAACATGTTTAGGTTTTCAATATATCGCAAACTTTTTCTGCATTTTGGTTATTGATTTGGACACGTTAAAACTGTGTTTTGACATTGCACTATTCCCATTTAGCAAAATGTAATTCCAAAGATGTTGAAAATAAGACTATGCCCGACGTCCAATATATGTTCGGTTGAAGCTGAAAGTGAAAGTTGAAAATATGTATTTTCGGGTTGTTTTTTCAATTACTTGAAAACAACTTAATTTCAAGGTACTTACAGCCTATACACCTTGTCGCAGTATAATGAATTTAGTCTATAATCAATTTTATTAACAATCCAACATCACTCCAGTATTTCTTTACATCATTCAAATGCTAATTGTCTTTATTCCATTACTGAAGAAGCATGACTCAAATCACCTCATATTTCAAACATCCAGCCTTACAAAAGATACATGTTTTATTATTCCATGCCTCAGCATTCAGGTAATTATTGCCAATACGTATTAACAAAGGGGTGTGTGCATTTGGTTTTGATATTTCATATTTACAATTATGTAACATTTAGTAATAATTATTTATGCAACCAACTGACAATTCTTGTGTACAATTATATTGACATTGTTGCCCTGCTTTTAGAATATCAGGGTTCATTCTCAGATGTGCCAACTCAAATGTACTAGAGCACGACACTGGGGACTGGGCCCCGATCCAACAACATGCCTATCGAGTGAACCCTGAAAAGAGAGAGAAGCTCCGCAGTGGTGGAAAGTTACTACTGATATCGCAGGAGTTTCCTCTGGATATCAGACATGTCTTTGGTAAGGACAACTTGGTTGCTGATGGTCTCAATTGTCTTGGCAGTCAAAAATATTTGTGTTTTGAATTTACCCCGTGTGTTATCATGGGTCACAATTTATTTTGACACGTTTTTCCGTGTTGGAGATGAGTTTTTTATTTTATTTGATTATTTTCTGTATTTTTAAAAAACTGCACTGTTGGTTAGAGGCTCGCAAGTCAGCATTTCACTGTTAGGTCTACACCTGTTGTATTCAGCATTTCACTGTTAGGTCTACCTGTTGTATTCGGCGCATGTGACTAATACAATTTGATTTGAGTTTTGTTCGTTCCAAGGGGACGAGAGTTCTAGAAGCTAGTGAGTTTTAGGATTCTATAAAAAATAAAATAATATGATTGTATATTATTATTTAGAAATACGTGTTTTTTCTTGTTTTTAATTGTTGACAGCAAGTTGTTTTCTGTTCGTGGTAAGAACTTGTCCAACAAAAGGAGACTTTAATATAGATTTAGGGGTAGGCGGTGATAGCAGTGCAGGTGCCATCTCTGGGCTAATGGCTTGCCATGGTCTGGTTGATGGTGGCCTGCACACTACTCCGGCAATGGTCGGTCCTACATGGCGCAACACCAGGGGGGTTGCGCGGAGGCTCGACTACATTTTTGTATCCAGGTCTTTGGGTCAGTTGTCTGGGCGGCTGTTGCCTGTTTTCTTCACGGATCACGACGGGGTGTTCCTGCAGGTGGGGTCGCCAGTCTGCCTCTTCGGTAGGGGGTACTGGAAGTTAGATCGGGATATACTGGAGGAGCAGGCTTTCGTTGACGCATTTTTTGTTTCTTTCGGAGGCTTGACGGCCTCCGGTCCATGTGCGAGGGGGTGTTAGAGTGGTGGGATTTAGTTAAGGTGAGGATTAGGGCTTTTATAATAGGATATTGTAGAAGGAAAAAAAGGGAGGAAAGGAGGGAGGTGGATCGTATCCAAAGGTTAATTGAACTCGTACGAGGCAGGCAACCTCGGCGGGTCGATTGACTGGGAGAGATTCGCAGCCCTAAAGGAGCTTTCCTGGAGCGTGCGCATAGTGGCTTTCTAGAACATAATGAGACTTGTTCAGCTCTGTTCTTTAAGTCGGTTAGGGCCAGGCAGAGTAGGAAGGTAAATGCAGGGAGTTAGGGAAGAAAATGGTAGTATAGTAAGTAAATCAGAGGAAATGGTCAGGGTGACAACTGATCATTTCCAAGGTTTATTTAAGGAAAGGGAAATAGATGTAGAGCAGGGAAACGTGTTTTTAGAACACTTGTCCCGGCGGTTGCCAGAGGACATTAGAGACGTGATGGAGGCCCAGATCTCACTAGAAGAGGTTGAGAGCGCTCTTAGGAGGATGGGAAAAGGGAAGGTGCCTGGGATGGATGGGCTGCCGGCTGAGTTTTACCTCAAGTTTTGGGGTATACATGGACCAGTGGTTCTCGAAGTCTTGAAGGCCATCCTTGAGACGGGGTCCCGGGGGATCAATGGCTGTTGGTGTGCTGTCACTTCTTTATAAGAAGGGGGAAGCAACTGACCTTGGCAACTGGCGGCCATTGACCATGCTGTGCGTAGATTACAAGATTCTTGCAAAGGTTTTAGCAGACCGGTTGCGCACAGCCCTTCCCTACGTCGTCCACGAGGATCAGACGTGCGGGGTAGAGGGCCGCTCTATAAGATGGAACCTACAGTTGATCAGGGATTCCATCGCTTGGGTTGAAGATAGAGGGCTGCCTTTAATGGTAGCAGCGCTAGATCAGGCGAAAGCTTTTGATCGCGTGAATAGATCTTTTCTATTCAGGGTGTTAGGTAGATTAGGATTTGGGGAGAAGTTTATAGGATGGATCCGTACTTTATATGTCGGAGCGGGGTGTCGAGTTAGTGTAAATAGTCACTTAGGTGACGTTTTTGACCTCTCGTCTGGGGTCAGGCAGGGATGCCCACTCTCGGCTCTCCTCTTCGTTCTGTACATGGAGCCTCTGGGGGCTGCCATTAGGGCAGACACAGGGGTGGAAGGCTTGTTGATCCCTGGAAGTGGTGGGCTGCGTGTTAAGATGACGCAGTACGCCGACGACATTTCCTTGCTGTTGTGCAAGGACTCGTGCCTGACAAGGTCCCTTGCCATCTTTGGGGATTTCACCCGAGCGTCGGGAGCAGTTCTGAACCATGCAAAGTCTTCCGTCAAGTTTTTCGGAAGATGGCGCGGTAGAACGGATGTGCCTGGGGGGTTATCTCTCTGTGAAGGGGCCCTGAGGATTCTCGGGGTTCTTTTTGAGACCTCCGGCTCAGCGACGCTAAACTGGAACATGCGTATCGCAGTGGTACAGAGGAAGCTAGCAATGTGGAAGGCTAGGTATTTGTCTTTTATGGGCAAAGTCCTGGTCCTAAAGGTGGATGTGTTGCCGTCTCTTTTGTATTTGGCATACATCTACCCATTGCCGGCTTGTCTGAGGAGGCCTCTAGTGAGGCTTGTGTTTCAGTTTATGTGGAGTGGCAGGTGCGAGTGGGTCGCCAGGGCACGCATGATCTGTCCCATCGGGGAGGGAGGTAGGGGGTACCACATTTCCCCCTCAAGCTGGACGCCATTTTTGTTTCTTTCTTGTTGACGGAGCTTGCTCGTCCGGTTATACACCCGTCCGGTTACCTCCTGCGGGTGTTCTTCTCGTATAAGGCGAGAAGCGTAATGGTGTGGTCTAACGCGGGTCCTCGGGCGGAACAGCTGCCGTGGCACTTTGGCCATGCGGCCAAGTGGCTGCGTGCGCACCCCGAGGTTGAAGTTGCCCGAGTAGGTTTAGACCACAGGCACCTGTACGAGGAGGTCAGGCAGACAGGGAGTCCTGCGCCTGTAGCGGGCATCTCGTCAGTGGTCTGGGAGGGAGTGCAGGCGCGGGGCCTGGACAACAGGCTCAAGGACCTGAATTGGTTGGGCCTCCATAAGCGCTTGCCGGTACGTGCCATCTTGTACCGGTATAGTTTGGTGCAATCCCCCACCTGTCCAAGATCCTCTTGTGGCAGGGAGGAGACTGTGCGCCATGCCTTCTGGGACTGTGCCTTTGCCGGACTAGTCTGGGCTAGGGCACGGGTGATGCTAGGTGTGGTTAGGAGTGATTTTGTTTTGACATGGGCTAGGCTAGAGAGAGGCGTAGGGAGAGCAAAGGGAACGGATAGGGACAGGTTTCTGCTCTGGCTTCTCATGAGTCTCTTTAAAAGGGACTGTGGGAAGCCAGGCAGAATTTAGTCAAGACAGGGAGAGATTGGGGGTGGAAGGGATAGTGAGAAGGGTGGAAGGTGATTTGAGGGGGAAGATGAAGAGGGAGGAGAGGAAGTGGGGGAAGCATGCGGCACGGGAGAGGTGGAAAGGGGGTTTAGGGCTGGGAGTGTTAGAGTGAGTTTGGTAAGGGGATAGATTAGGGAAGGGGAGATAGGGAAAGGGTTAGGTATTGGTTAGGTATGACGGGGAGGGACGATGCTCCCCTGAGGTTTGTTTTTGTTTGATGTTTTTGTAAATAGAATTAATTAAGAATGAATGAGAATTATGATTTTGTAATAGTATGAATGGTATTGATTGTAATAAATTATTTTAACCACCTTTTTGGTTTGCTTCCTGTCTAAGTTTGGTGTGGGTTTTTCTTTTGTTTTCCTCTTCTTGGGTAAATTTAGTGGGTCTCATGGTGGGTGTCTTTTAGGTCCCAGTTGTTGTTACTAGTCAACTTTCAGTGGACACCCCCATAGTGTCTTTCAGAACCCAACCTAGAAAACAAGCTTATATGTTGGGTTGGATGTTGCATCCAATTTATAATGTAATCAATGGCATTTCCATAAATGCTCATTAGTCTTCTGTTTTTTATCCTCTTATCTTCTGTACTAAATATTTCTGCTTATTTTCATTGTTTTTTCCTGTGAAGCCATTGTGTTGCATCCATGTCTGTATAAATAAAGTTTGATTTGACTTCAACAAATGAACCCAATGACTGACCAATCATCAGACTATTGGTCCCTCTTAGTATGAAAATCAGTACCAATCCCATGTCAAATAATTAAATTTCTGACAATTGAAACAAACAGATCAATCCCACTTTTCCAGCCTGCTGAAGGCGTGGTGGAGTGGTAAACACCACCCCAGGCTCTACCAGGGGCTTGAGGTGGTCTCCCACAGCTCTGTTTATGTCATGTTCTGTGGCCTTGTCGTTCCATTTCTTGACTGCCCCTGCAACACAGAAATAAACACATTTAGTCATATTATATAAAACACTCAAAGTAATGATATGGAGCATCTATGGCCTCAGTTACACCTGGCACCTAAATTTGACTTCTGTCATTGATCACTCCAAGCTGCATTAGGTTCTGATCTACCAGGATGGGCCTTTGACATTGTCTGGATGCAGTCAGGCCACTGAATATAAATAAGCAATGTAAAGAGATGAGGTGAATGAGTAGGGAAAAGGACATTCAACACAAATGACCTTCATAATAACAAAGAACAAATGAATGTGCCTGAGGGGAAATTAACTTTCATACAGCCAAAAGGGGTGAGAAATTACACCAACAATTTGCAATAATGTAAATAAACATAGATGGAACATATTCCCTTTTGCTTACGTAATGAACTGCTAAGGGGACATAAATATTTACTATCTAAACCATGTGTGACCTCACCTCTCTGGCTGTAGAAGTGTTCTGCCTAACCAGTCCAACAGCTCGCTGACTAATGGAAGGATGGAAGGATGAATGGCTCAGTCAGTCAATAAAGTGTAGAGCTGCTGTCTGACAAAATCACTATTTTAGTAGTTAAAGGAAATAAGGCTTTATGACTGCTGAATACTAACTATCAATCACTTAGATCATGTATTTTCAGGTAGAGATACATCCTTGGGATGTCCCTAGCCCATTTTAGTTGACATTTAAAAGGGTTAAGGTTAGGGTAGGGATGTCCCAAGGATCCCGGATAGCATTGACCATTGTGCATTCTTCTGTCTCTTTTACATAGCAGGTGATGGGATCTGACTTCTGACCTTGAAAATATTAAATATCTTTATTATGTGAAATCTAATGAAACTATAATGTATGTTGATGCTAATATGATGTACAATATTCCATGATGTTTCTATATGATAACAATAGCGTAATATATTTATTATGCCATATACTATTTTTTAACAGTTTCACTAATTACCTTAATCATTATGATTCAACATCAGTTCACCGCCTCACCTCATACTGTATTGGAGCAGCAGCAGCTGACTGCCCAGTTCAACGTCAGTTCACCGTCTCACCTCATACTGTATTGGAGCAGCAGCAGCTGACTTGATCGATGATGCTAATCATCATGTTTTGAATCTGTGTAAATAGAGTAAATAGAGCCGACTTCAACTCTGAAAATGAAGGGTTCAACTGGAGTTGTTCTCAGATCCCCTAAGAACCATAGGGTTATTGATCAATGAAAAACAGCCCCAAAAGGTTCTTCACAGAACTTGTTAGAAGGTGGGTTCATCGAGGAACCTCCGTTGTTGCTGGACTTCTTCCGGAAACTTCGCAATTACAACTGAAAACGATGGTGACACGTTTGGATGCGACAACAGTTAAAAAGGTTAAGTTGGTGTTTGGCTCTGAATATGTATCGACATAATTTATTATAATAATATAAGATACTAATGATGAATAACGAAGACAATGATGGTTTTCTGTGAATATCTTCCATAACGTTACTAGTTAATTACCGTAAATATTAGAAACCCGGGTTTGACCATCGGCGTTGTATGAGCTACAGTACAATACCGTTATCTAGCTAGATAACGTTGTTCTAACTAGGCAGAACTAGGTTTGGATTATTTCCCTGAACTATATTCTTTCCCATATATTGTATATTGTTTCCATAAAGCCAACATGGCTTTACACTCATTAACGTAAGTTTCCAATCTAGAGAAGTTCTCACTTTTATGATAATGAACTAGCTTACGTAAACCAACTAACTAACTAAGGACGGTGACCTGTCCAGACGAGATGTTACAACGAACTGAATCGTCAATGGAGGTCTTCCTCTTTATATAGCCTGCTACAGCATGGAATACTATTAAAGCGGAAATCTGCAATTGCTACATCCATATTGTAAATTTGAAATTATTTATTTTTGCCATTGATTCTTGAAGAATATAACACATGCTTCATGAGCTTAGTTCTGTTGTACCGCATCAGAACCACAAATACGCTTATTTTACTCTGTTTAGAAACAATGTAAATCAACACTATAGCCTCAACATGGTTAAAACATGGTTAAAACTATAAAATGTTGATATCATGGATGGTCAGTCCTTGCATCCATAGGTCTGTCTGTCTGTAGTTACATTTCTCTAACCCCATAATCCTTTTATTACCAAAACACTGGAGGAATGACAGATTTGTTATTGTTTGAACTGCAGATTGCTGGGTTGTGTGGTTTTTTTAAACAGCAACCAAATATATAGTATATTCTAGAATTCATCCATGATGTCATAATGATAGTTTAACCAGGTTTCTAGGATATATAGTATATTCTAGAATTCATCCATGATGTCATAATGATAGTTTAACCAGGTTTCTAGGCTATATAGTATATTCTAGAATTCATCCATGATGTCATAATGATAGTTTAACCAGGTTGAGGCAATATAGTATATTCTATAATTACCTGTGTAGATTTCCTGCGGAGGCAAATTTAGAGCTGTTGATAAGTCTTGTATAATATTAATTCAATTTATTTTCATGCCATTACTATAAAGGCAAGACATAGATTCAATTACATTCATGAATTGGTTTGAAACCTTAGTTTTAAACCCTTCTCAAAGTTGGTGCCTTGACATATTTGTAAAAAATGGTTTGTCATGAAACACTATTTTTTAAATGTATTTAAATGTAAGCTTTATTTAACTAGGCAAGTCAGTTAAGAACAAATTCTTATTTACAATGACTGCCTACACCGGACGACGCTGGGCCAATTGTGCGCCGCCCCATGGGACTCCCAATCACGGCCGGTTATGATACAGCCTGGATTTGATCCAGGGTGTCTGTAGTGGTGCCTTAAGCACTGAGATGCAGTGTCTGCTGTGCCACTCGAGAGCCCCAGAATCATGTTCCAGTGCTGTCCCCAACTAAAATACATCTTGGTAAACCAAGAGTCATCTGTTCTTTCTACCAATCGCCCCATGTGTTTTTATAAAATCAAATACACGTACTGAACTTGTCTGATGCTTTAACCTGTCTGGCACCAGTGGGACGGTAGCGTCCCACCTCCACCAAAGCAAGTGAAATTGCAGGGCTCCAAATTCAAATCAACAGAAATCCCAAAATTAAAATTCCTCAATCATACAAGTATTATACACCATTTTAAAGATAAACTTCTTGTAAATCCAACCATAGTGGCCAATTTCAAAAAGGCTTTACAACGAAAGCACACCATGCGATTATGTTAGGTCAGCGCCGAGCCACAGAAAACCATACAGCCATTTTCCAACCAAGGCGAGGTGTCACAAAAGTCAGAAATAGCATTAAAATTAGTCACTTACCTTTGATGATCTTCATCTGGTGGCACTCCCAGGTCTTCATGTTAGACAATAAATGTTTGTTTTGTTCGATAATGTCCCTCTTTATGTCCAAAAACCTCCGTTTTGTTGGTGCGTTTAGTTCAGTAATCAAAAGGCACAATGTGCGCTCTCAACATCAGATGAAAAGTCTAAAAAAGTACAATAAAAGTTTGTAGAAACATGTCAAACGATGTTTAAAATCAATCCTCAGGTTGTTTTTGTCATAAATAATCAATAATATTTCAACCGGACAAAAGCTTCTTCAATAGAAAAGTTAAACAAGAAATGCGCGCTCCTGATCATGCGCTGGGCTCATGGCTGGAAATTTCCACTGTCCACTGAAAGTGGTGTATCTCCCCCATTTTTCAGAGTAAAAGCCTGAAACAATGCCTAAAGACTGGCCACATGTAGAAGAAGCCATAGTGGTAGGAATTTTATGAATAATGACTAAACGATATCTACATTTAAATAGAACTATAACTAATTAAACTCTACCCTGTTTTATTATATCTGATTAATAAAGTTTGTTCATATGGAAGGGATTATGTAGCATGAACAAGGAGTAATTAAACATAATAAACACCATTCCAACTAGGTTAGGGAGGAATGGTTTGTGGGTTTTTAAGTAAGCAAAAAGGATCGTTAACCTATGGTTGAGCCGACTCTACTTAGCTCTGGGATGTTTAGATAAGGCAGTGCATGCCTCCCTAGGTTTTCCATTATCTGGAGCTGTCTGCTAAATAGTGATAGATGGTGGTGAGACTTCAGAAGTTAATCTTGATGTGTGTGTGCGCTAGGAGGTTGGAATAAACTTTTGAACCTGCTCTGTCCTGGTCGATAGGAGGAAAGACATTTTATAACCTGACGTCATATTTTGTATATACAGTATATCAAAAGTGAGTACACCCCTCACATTTTTGTAAATATTTGAGTATATCTGTGACAACACTGAAGGGGACAGCAAATGTACACTGTTATATAAGCTGTACACTCACTACTTTACATTGTAGCAAAGTGTCATTTCTTCAGTGTTGTCACATGACAACACTGAAGAAATGACACTTTGCTACAATGTAAAGTAGTGAGTGTACAGCTTATATAACAGTGTACAGTGTACATTTGCTGTCCCCTCAAAATAACTCAACACACACTCATTAATGTCTAAACCGCTGGCAACAAAAGTGAGTACACTCCTAAGTGAAAATGTCCAAATTGAGCCCAATTAGCCATTTCCCTCCCTGGTGTCATGTGACTGGTTAGTGTTACAAGGTCTCAGGTGTGAATGGGGAGCAGGTCTGTTAAATTTGGTGTTATCGCTCTCACTCTCCCTCATACTGACTGGTCACTGGAAGTTCAACATGGCACCTCATAGCAAAGAACTCTCTGAGGATCTGAAAAAAATAATTGTTGCTCTACATAAAGATGGCCTGGGCTATAAGAAGATTGCCAAGACCCTGAAACTGAGCTGCAGCACGGTGGCCAAGACCATACAGCGGTTTAACTGGACAGGTTCCGCTCAGAACAGGCCTCGCCATGGTCGACCAAAGAAGTTGAGTGCACGTGCTCAGCATCATATCCAGAGGTTGTCTTTGGGAAATAGACGTATGAGTGCTGCCAGCATTGCTGCAGAGGTTGAAGGGGTGGGGGGTCAGCCAGTCAGTGCTCAGACCATACACCGTACACTGCATCTAATTGGTCTGCATGGCTGTCGTCCCAGAAGGAAGCCTCTTCTAAAGATGATGCACAAGAAAGCCCGCAAACAGTTTGCTGAAGACAAGCAGAATAAGGACATGGATTACTGGAACCATGTCCTGTGGTCTGATGAGACCAAGATAAACTTATTTGGTTCAGATGGTGCCAAGCGTGTGTGGCGGCAACCAGGTGAGGAGTACAAAGACAAGTGTGTCTTGCCTACAGTCAAGCATGGTGGTGGGAGTGTCATGGTCTGGGGCTGCATGAGTGCTACCGGCACTGGGGAGCTACAGTTCATTGAGGGAACCATGAATGCCAACATGTACTGTGACATACTGAAGCAGAGCATGATCCCCTCCCTTCGGAGACTGGGCCGCAGGGCAGTATTCCAACATGATAACGACCCCAAACACCTCCAAGACGACCACTCCCTTGAGGGTAAAGGTGATGGACTGGCCAAGCAAGTCTCCAGACCTAAACCCTGTTGAGCATCTCTGGGGCATCCTCAAACGGAAGGTGGGGGAGTGCAAGGTCTCTAACATCCACCAGCTCCGTGATGTCGTCATGGAGGAGTGGAAGAGTACTCCAGTGGCAATCTGTGAAGCTCTGGTGAACTCCATGCCCAAGAGGGTTAAGGCAGTGCTGGAAAATGATGGTGGCCACACAAAATATTGACACTTTGGGCCCAATATTGACACTTTTGTTGCCAGCAGTTTAGACATTAATGGCTGTGTGTTGAGTAATTTTGAGGGGACAGCAAATTTACACTGTTATACAAGCTGTACACTCACTACTGTTGTCACATGAAAAAATATACTCAAATATTTACACAAATGTGAGGGGTTTACTCACTTTTGTGATATACTGTAAACTGTTGTTCGTGGTTCCATGGGAGCGCGTTCCGAGAATAAATACTATTATCTAATTTTGATAAGACTGGTCTCTGTCTATTTTATGCAAATAAGAATCTTACACATTATAAAATAGACTGAGTGTATTTAATTAATGAACACATATAGGAATTATGAAATTCCGATGACACATAGAGATCGTGAACTGCGTCCTAAGTCTTTGTATGGTGGATAGGCTTTCAATGGAAAAACAGCCTTTCAAAATAATAGTACTTCCTGGATGGATTTTCCTCAGGTTTTTGCCTGCAATATTAGTTCTGTTATACTTACAGACATTATTTTAACAGTTTTGGAAACCTCAGAGTGTTTTCTATCCAAATCTACTAATGTGGACATCCTAGCTTCTCGGCCTGAGTAGCAGGCCATTTAATTTGGGCACGCTTTTCATCCAAAATTCCCGAATGCTGCTCCCTGCACCAGTGAAGTTAAGCATTCTGTTTGATTAAATGATTAAGACACACAAATGACTCAAAGTCATAACTTCGGAGCCGGTCGTCACTATGATCCGACCAGAGGGAGCCGGTCGTCACTATGACCCGACCAGAGGGAGCCGGTCGTCACTATGACCCGACCAGAGGGAGCCGGTCGTCACTATGACCCGACCAGAGGGAGCCGGTCGTCACTATGACCCGACCAGAGGGAGCCGGTCGTCACTATGACCCGACCAGAGGGAGCCGGTCGTCACTATGACCCGACCAGAGGGAGCTGGTCGTCAACATAACCTGACCAGAGGGAGCCAGTCGTCAACATAACCTGACCAGAGGGAGCCGGTAGTCAGCATAACCTAACCAGAGGGAGCCGGTCATCTGCTGCTGAAGTTTTCAGTAATAGACTAATAGACTACAGATAGATAGTCTATTACTAGTCTATTACTCTACACCAGCAGTCGGCAACCTTTTCCATTTGGAGTGCCTATTTATCTGACCATTTCTACCAACCTGTGTGCCAGTTATGATTTTCATATGCACATTTTCGTGGAACACTTTCATTTAATTTATAATAGTATCTCAATTATTGTCTGTGATTAATCTACATTATAACTAAATGAAAATGATACAAATCTAAAAGTAACTTTTATTGCAATTACCAACTATGTAAAAATAGCCTACATAAAGCCAACAAATAAAAACAAATAAAAACATTGCATTCTGCAGGTAGAAAATATCCTGATAAAAATAAATATCCTAGAGCAAGCTTGCAAAATATCCAAAATATTTGAGGCCCTCAGGTTCCTGCTCCAGTGAGTTCTGGGCAGACACAGCTGTAGGCTATTTGTTCAAAGGATAAGAAGTAATCAGGTATTTTATGACATTTCCACTGCATCAGAGCATTCCATTTTTCCCTTTTATGCTGGTTATCGAAAGGGTGGTTATCGAAAGGGTGAGAGCTGGAAATATTTTATGAAAATACTTTTTGTCAGCATTCGCAGCACTTTTTGTCATTCGCAGTTGATTTTGATTAGACTTTGTTTGAAGCTCCACAACTCATTAGTGGTGCAGCGTTAAGAAAATCAGAAATACTATCAGACATCCCCAAATGGGCACATTTATAGGCCTACATTTGTTTGCAGGCCAGGTAGATTATTCCTACTTCTATATGGGTAATCAGGTGGGCGTCCTTACTCAACATTGTCTTTTGTTTGAAACACTCCTGTCAATGAATAAATTGATAAAACTGACACATCTTGTAGGGTCAATTCTGGGTGGTCTGCCAGGGGCTGTTTCATTTAGGATCCATTGGGGAATGATTTTATTTCCCCATAGTATGTTGTACCGAAGTTGACTGACTGAAAGGGAGTGTAACTTTGATTATAATTACACTTCCCTGAAGGAGAGAAACGAGGTACAACGCCTGTTTGTTCCCGCCCTTTCCTGGGTCGGTGAAGAGCGGTATTAAATGTAAGGAATAAATCCAAGCCTCACGCACATCACCTGTGGAAGGCGGGTCTTCCAGCGAGGCGTGGATTTGATAGTACCGTTTCATTTAGTTTCCCTCCTTCAGGGAACAGTAGTTATAGTCATAATATTACGCTTGTCATATGATGAACTTCAACTTAAATACGGGATTTTGCTTTCAGACAGTTTTTTTGTATTCTGAAATGCACTCGAACTATGTGTCATTTAGTGGCTCCTTATGTTACGCTGGGAAAACAGTTTTTGTGGGCACAAAAATACTAAATAATTTCAGAGTTTGCTAAATCCAATGGTTTTAAACATAGTCATCTTGTAATCCAAGATGGCGTAGCAGTAAGACGTGTTTGTTGTTGTAAATGTTATGTTTTTTTTCGTCTTTTCTTTGTATATATTGCAATAATCAGGGCAAGGTGTCTGGTAACATTTTAATCAGGGCAAGGTGTCTGGTAACATGGCTGAATACAAACAGTGCAGCTATTCCCTCCGCAAGGCTATCAAACAAGCTAAGCGCCAGTACAGAGACAAAGTAGAATCTCAATTCAACGGCTCAGACACAAGAGGTATGTGGCAGGGTCTACAGTCAATCACGGACTACAGGAAGAAACCCAGCCCAGTCACGGACCAGGATGTCTTGCTCCCAGGCAGACTAAATAACTTTTTGCCCGCTTTGAGGACAATACAGTGCCACTGACACGGCCTGCAACGGAAACATGCGGTCTCTCCTTCACTGCAGCCGAAGTGAGTAAGACATTTAAACGTGTTAACCCTCGCAAGGCTGCAGGCCCAGACGGCATCCCCAGCCGCGCCCTCAGAGCATGCGCAGACCAGCTGGCCGGTGTGTTTACGGACATATTCAATCAATCCCTATACCAGTCTGCTGTTCCCACATGCTTCAAGAGGGCCACCATTGTTCCTGTTCCCAAGAAAGCTAAGGTAACTGAGCTAAACGACTACCGCCCCGTAGCACTCACATCCGTCATCATGAAGTGCTTTGAGAGACTAGTCAAGGACCATATCACCTCCACCCTACCTGACACCCTTGACCCACTCCAATTTGCTTACCGCCCAAATAGGTCCACAGACGATGCAATCTCAACCACACTGCACACTGCCCTAACCCATCTGGACAAGAGGAATACCTATGTGAGAATGCTGTTCATCGACTACAGCTCGGCATTCAACACCATAGTACCCTCCAAGCTCGTCATCAAGCTCGAGACCCTGGGTCTCGACCCCGCCCTGTGCAACTGGGTACTGGACTTCCTGACGGGCCGCCCCCAGGTGGTGAGGGTAGGCAACAACATCTCCTCCCCGCTGATCCTCAACACTGGGGCCCCACAAGGGTGCGTTCTGAGCCCTCTCCTGTACTCCCTGTTCACCCACGACTGCGTGGCCATGCACGCCTCCAACTCAATCATCAAGTTTGCGGACGACACAACAGTGGTAGGCTTGATTACCAACAACGACGAGACGGCCTACAGGGAGGAGGTGAGGGCCCTCGGAGTGTGGTGTCAGGAAAATAACCTCACACTCAACGTCAACAAAACTAAGGAGATGATTGTGGACTTCAGGAAACAGCAGAGGGAACACCCCCCATCCATCCACATCGATGGAACAGTAGTGGAGAGGGTAGCAAGTTTTAAGTTCCTCGGCATACACATCACAGACAAACTGAATTGGTCCACTCACACAGACAGCATCGTGAGGAAGGCGCAGCAGCGCCTCTTCAACCTCAGGAGGCTGAAGAAATTCGGCTTGTCACCAAAAGCACTCACAAACTTCTACAGATGCACAATCGAGAGCATCCTGGCGGGCTGTATCACCGCCTGGTATGGCAACTGCACCGCCCTCAACCGTAAGGCTCTCCAGAGGGTAGTGAGGTCTGCACAACGCATCACCGGGGGCAAACTACCTGCCCTCCAGGACACCTACACCACCCGATGCTACAGGAAGGCCATAAAGATCATCAAGGACATCAACCACCCGAGCCACTGCCTGTTCACCCCGCTGCCATCCAGAAGGCGAGGTCAGTACAGGTGCATCAAAGCTGGGACCGAGAGACTGAAAAACAGCTTCTATCTCAAGGCCATCAGACTGTTAAACAGCCACCACTAACATTGAGTGGCTACTGCCAACACACTGTCAATGACACTGACTCTACTCCAGCCACTTTAATCATGGGAATCGATGGGAAATGATGTAAATATATCACTAGCCACTTTAAACAATGCTACCTTATATAATGTTACTTACCCTACATTGTCCATCTCATATGCATACGTTGATACTGTACTCTATATCATCGACTGCATCCTTATGTAATACATGTATCACTAGCCACTTTAACTATGCCACTTGGTTTACATACTTATCTCATATGTATATACTGTACTCGATATCATCTACTGTATCTTGCCTATGCTGCTCTGTACCATCACTCATTCATATATCCTTATGTACATATTCTTTATCCCCTTACACTGTGTATGACAGTAGTTTTTTTTGGAATTGTTAGTTAGATTACTTGCTCGTTATTACTGCATTGTCGGAACTAGAAGCACAAGCATTTCGCTACACTCGCATTAACATCTGCTAACCATGTGTATGTGACAAATAAAATTTGATTTGATTTGAAAAAATATATTTCAAACTTTTTCAATTTTTAAATGAAATATACCTTCCGGCAATTCCCCTCACCCAATGTGATACGGATCTGCTATTTTTTTTAGACCTTATAGCTTGAACCTCCATCAGAAGCTAGCCATAGCTACTAGCTATTTAGTCATTGTTAGCCACTGCTAGTGGCCTTTACCTTTTTAGCTCAGACACCAGCCGCTTTTAGCCTGGATAATACCTGCCAGTTTGCACAGCGTGATATCAACCCCGAGCATATCGGAGCGTGATATCAACCCTGAGCATATCGGACTGTTTTTCTCCACCACATCACCGTATTCCTGCCGTAAGCTCTGGACCATTACACAAGATAATCGCAGCTAGCTAGCTGCCACCATGTGGCCCAGCCCCGAAGCTAGCCTTGAGCCAGGCCCATCTCCCGGCCTGCTCAGTGGACCCTATGATCACTCGGCTACACAGCTGATGCCTCCCAGACTCTTCACTACATCACCGGATTCCTGCCGTAAGCTCTGGACCTTTGGACTGAATTGGCTATAGTGGCTAACGCCCTTGTCCCGAAGCTAGCACCAGTTAGCCCCTATGCATCTCCCGGCTAGCATAGTAATGACTACCTTACGGCTTCCCTGGTTCATATATTGCTGTTCACTGGACCCTATGATCACTTGGCTACATAGGTGATGGCTGCTGGACTGTTCATTGATCAAGGTTCTTCATTTTGTTTATTTTGTTTATCTGTCGGCCCCAGCCTCAAACTCAGGCCCTGTGTGTAGTTAACTGACCCTCTCTGCCCATTCATAGCCATTTTATCTGTTGTTGTTGTCTTACCCATTGTTGTCTTAGCTACCTCTCCCAATCAATACCTGTGATTGCTTTATGCCTCGCTTTATGTCTCTGTCTAATGTCAATATGCCTTGTATACTGTTGTTTAGGGTAGTTATCATTGTTTTGTTTTACTGCGGAGCCCCTAGTCCCACTCAACATGCCTCAGAGAACTCTTTTGTCCCACCTCCCACACATGCAGTGACCTCACCTAGCATAACTGGTGCCTCCAGAGATGCAACCTCTCTTATCGTCACTCAATGCCTAGGTTTACCTCCACTGTACCCGCACCCTATCTGTACATTATGCCTTGAATCTATCCTATCACGCCCAGAAATCTGCTCCGTTTATTCTCTGTTCCCAACGCACTAGACGACCAGTTATGATAGCCTTTAGCCATACCCTCATCCTACTCCTCTGTTCCTTGGGTGATGTAGAGGTTAACCCAGGCCCTGTGTGTCCCCAGGCACTCTCATTTGTTGACTTCTGTAACCGTAAAAGCCTTGGTTTCATGCATGTTAACATCAGAAGCCTCCTCCCTAAGTTTGTTTTACTCACTGCTTTAGCACACTCCGCCAACCTTAATGTCCTTGCCATGTCTGAATCCTGGCTTAGGAAGGCAACCAAACATTCTGAAATGTCCATCCTCAACCACAACATTTTCCGTCAAGATAGAACTGTCAAAAAGAGAGGAGGTGCAATCTACTGCAGATATGGCCTGCAAAGTTCTGTCATACTTTCCAGGTCCATGCCCAAACAGTTCGAGCTTCTAATTTAAAAAAAATAATCTCTCCAGAAATAAGTCTCTCACTGTTGCCGCCAGTTATTGACTTCAGCTCCCAGCTGTGCCCTGGACACCATATGTGAATTGATTGCCCCATATCTATCTTCAGTGTTCGTTCTATTAAGTGACCTAACCTGGGATATGCGTAACACCCTGGCCGTCCTACAATCCAAGCTAGATGCCGTCAATCTCACACAAATTATCAAGGAACCCACCAGGTACAACCCTAAATCCATAAACATGGGCACCCTCATAGATATTGTCCTGACCAACTTGCCCTCCAAATAAACGTCTGCTGTTTTCAGTCAGGATCTCAGCGATCACTGCCTCATTGCCTGCATCCGTTATGGGTCCGCGGTCAAACGACCACCCCTCATCACTGTCAAACGCTCCCAAAATCACTTCTGCAAGCAGGCCTTTCTAATCGACCTGGCCTGGGTATCCTGGAAGGATATTGACCTCATCCCATCAGTAGAGGATGCCTGGTTGTTCTTTAAAAGTAATTTCCCCACCACCTTAAATAAGCATGCCCCTTTCAGGAAATGTAGAACTAAGAACAGATATAGCCCTTGGTTCACTCCAGACCTGACTGCCCTCGACCAGCACAAAAACATCCTGTGGCGTACTACACTAACAGCTCCTCAACCCCCGCAGCTACTTGCCCAAGCCTCGCCAGCTCCTCCTTCACCCAAATCCAGATAGCTGATGTTCTGAACGAGTTGCAAAACCTGGACCAGTACAAATCAGCTGGGCTAGACATTCTGGACCTTCTCTTTGTAAAATTATCCGCCGCCATTGTGGCAACCCCTATTACTAGTCTGTTCAACCTCTCTTTCGTATCGTCCGAGATTCCTAAAGATTGGAACGATTCCTCGGTCATCCCCCTCTTCAAAGGGGGTGACACTCTACGATTACAGATCTATATCCAACTCTAGACCCAAACTATTACAGACCTATATCCATCCTGCCCTGCCGTTCGAAAGTCTTTGAATGTCCCCAGTCCACCTGGCCGTGCTGCTGCTCCAGTTTCAACTGTTCTGCCTTATTATTATTGGACCATGCTGGTCTTTTATGAACATTTGAACATCTTGGCCATGTTCTGTTATAATCTCCACCCGGCACAGCCAGAAGAGGACTGGCCACCCCACATAGCCTGGTTCCTCTCTAGGTTTCTTCCTAGATTTTGGCCTTTCTAGGGAGTTTTTCCTAGCCACCGTGCTTCTACACCTGCATTGCTTGCTGTTTGGGGTTTTAGGCTGGGTTTCTGTACAGCACTTTGAGATATCAGCTGATGTACGAAGGGCTATATAAATCAATTTGATTTGAAGTTAACAAACAGATCATTGACCATTTTGAATCCCACCGTACCTTCTCCGCTGTGCAATCCAGTTTCCGAGCTGGTCATGGGTGCACCTCAGCCACGCTCAAGGTACTAGCGATATCATAACAGCCATCGATAAAAGACAGTACTGTGCAGCTGTCTTCATCAACCTGGCCAAGGCTTTCGACTTTGTCAATCACCGTATTCTTATCGGCAGACTCAACAGCCTTTGTTTCTCAAATGACTGACTCGCCTGGTTCACCAACTACTTCTCAGACAGAGTTCAGTGTGTCAAATCGGAGGATCTGTTGTCCTGACCTCTGGCAGTCTCTATGGAGGTACCAAAGGGTTCAATTCTCGGACCAACTCTTTTCTCTGTATATACCAACGATGTTGCTCTTGCTGCGGGTGATTTCTTGATCCACCTCTACGCAGACGACACCATTCTGTATACATCTGGCCCTTCTTTGGACACTGTGTTAACAAACCTCCAAACGCGCTTCAATGCCATACAACACTCCATCCGTTGCCTCCAACTGCTCTGAAATGCTAGCAAAACTAAAAGCATGCTCTTCAACCGATCGCTGCCCGCCACGGCCCGCCCGACTAGCATCACTACTCTGGACGGTTCTGACTTAGAATATGTGGACAACTACTAATACCTAAGTATCTGGTTAGACTGTAAACTCTCCTTCCAGACTCATATTAAGCATCTCCAATCCAAAATTAAATGTACAATTCGCTTCCTATTTTGCAACAAAGCCTCCTTCACTCACGCTGCCAAACATACCCTCGTAAAACTGACTATCCTACCTGTCCTTAACTTCGGCGATATAATTTACAAAATAGCCTCCAACACTCTACTCAGCAAACTGGATGCAGTCTATCACAGTGCCATCCGTTTTGTCACCAAAGCCCCATATACCACCCTCCACTGCGACCTGTATGCTCTCGTCGGCTGGCCCTCGCTACATATTTGTCGCCAAACCCACTGGCTCCGGGTCGTCTATAAGTCTTTGCTAGGCCGCCTTAACTCGGCTCACTGGTCACCATAGCAACACCCACCCATAGCAGGTGCTCCAGCAGGTATATCTCACTGGTCATCCCCAAAGCCATCACCTGTTTGGCTGCCTTTTCTGCCAGTTCTCTGCTGCCAATGACTGGAACAAATTGCAAAAATCGCTGAAGTTGGAGACTAAAATCTCCCTCACTAACTTTAAGCATCAGCTATCTGAGCAGCATACCGATCGCTGCAGCTGTAAATAGCCCATCCTACTGCCTACATCATCCCCATATTTCTATTAACTTTGTTGCTCTTTTGTACACCAGTATTTCTACTTGCACATCATCATCTGCACAGCTATTACTCCAGTGTTAATTTGCTAAGTTGTAAATACTTCGCTACTACAGCTTATTTATTGCCTTACCTCCTTACTCCATTTGTATATAGATTTTTCTATTGTGTTATTGACTGTACGTTTGTTTATCCCACGTGTAACTCTGTTGTTTTTTTGTCGCACTGCTTTGCTTTATCTTGGCCAGGTCGCAGTTGTAAATGAGAACTTGTTCTCGACTGGCCTACCTGGTTAAATAAAGGTGAAATAAAAAATAAAATCGGAACTTTATTGACAACACCCAAATGGATACTGTCATTAACGCGGTTCTTCAATAATTACACATAATTCATACTGTAGCAAACATTATATTAAACAGAACATTCAAACAAGCCTTTACAATTATAATCCAAAGTAGTGTGAAATGCACTCATAAGCAACCTGGAAATGGAGGTTACTCCCCTGAGTTTTCCCCCATTCATATTCAGAATACATTGTGAAAAACTAAAATCTTTGCTCACCATTTTTGTTCCAGGCAGATATAGTACATCCATAACTATCGGTTTCCTCATGAGCAGGGAGGAGTTTCTGCAATCAAATTGCCCTCGTGCCACAATTTTAGCAAACACAGAAGGGGGCCTTGGAGAACAAAAGTCGTCTGGCACACTGTTTAGAGTTTCAACAACATGAATATCCTATTTCTAGCCGACAATCATCAATGTTACTACTAATGTGAAAAAAAGACTAAATATGACTTTTCTTGCTCATTTTAAGACAATTGTCAAATCATGTTAACATTGATTACAGACGTCAATTGCTGTACAACATCATGGCTACGCTGTTTGCATCACCTTTTACAATGGATTACCTCTGTTGTGGGCCTTTAGTCATCTGTGTGACTTTGTTGTTCACACAGGAGAGATACGGGACTATTGTGGATCCTCTGGGGAGCCTCAACAACCACATGATGCTGAAGAGGCAGAGAAGAGTCCATCCAGATCAGAAATCCTCAAACACCTGCAGAGATCCACAGGGAAGAGAACTCACTGCTGCTCTGACTGTGGGAAGAGATTCACCTCATCAGGCATTAAAATTCACCAGAGAACACACACAGGAGAGAAATCTTATAGCTGTGATCAATGTGGAAAGAGGTTTACTACATCTGGCCATCTGACTCTACACAAGAGAACACACACAGGAGAGAAACCTTATAGCTGTGGTCAATGTGGGAAGAGTTTTGGTCGATCCGGCCAGCTGACATCACACCAGAGAACACACACAGGAGAGAAACCTTATAGCTGTGGTCAGTACATGAAGGAGTTATTTTGTGATATCAATGAATTAATGTCACAATGTAGAATGTTTTAACATTGAAGTAGGAGTATTTTAAGTAATTTCACAATGTAGAACCCTAAACGTTTTCCCCATTCAATTGATTTCAGCGTGATATAAGCCTCAGGGGGAAAATCCAGGCTCTGAATTGAAAGAGTACTATTTATGAGATTTAGCAAAAAGTGACTAACACAAATAGAGTTGTGTTACACTTACCATGTTGGTGACCCACTTGAATCAAAATGCAACACTTCTAAATGTAGCTAGCTGTTTTCTTCAAGTTGTCCTCTAAACACCTAAAACTCTTTCCACAGTGGGAGCAGTGATAAGGCTTCTCTCCTGTGTGTGTTCTCTCATGCCCAACCAGGGCCCCAAACTGAGTAAAATAATTTCTACAGTGGGAACAGTGGTAGGGCTTTTCTCCTGTATGTATTCTCTCGTGAATTTTCAGGCTCCCTAACCACCTAAAACTCTTTCCACAGTGGGACCAGTGGTGTTGGTTAGGCGTCTCCGGGTCTGTTTCCTCTGAGGAACTCTTCCCGCTGTCAGAGTCTGGTCTCTCTCCTGCCAAAGACAAACATATTATTTAGTTAAACAGAGAGACCTGAATGAAACCAACATTAAATAAAATTGCCTTCCTATGAGGTTTAATCTAAACTAGATCCCTCAATAACCGGAGGTCAGTTTTCACAACATTACATTACTAAAATACACTTGGTGACGGTGAGATTTAAAAACAAATGACGTAGAGCTCCAAATCTAATTTCTCAGGGAATATCTTGATGTCATAATAAGAGCTCTATAATACTAGATAATGTCATGTTTATAGGCTGAGCAGAGCTCTATAATAACAGATAATGTCATGTTTATAGGCTGAGCAGAGCTCTAAAATAATAGATAATGTCATGTTTATAGGCTGAGCAGAGCTCTATAATAATAGATAATGTCATGTTTATAGGCTGAGCTCTATCTGTCTATAGCTTGACAACATTCAGCTGTTTTCTTGAAATGTATTATCTAACACTTACAATTTCTTTCCTTTTTGGTTACTAACTAGTTATATCAACTAAGTTAAACTCGCAACATTAGCAAACTTGTTAGCTATATTTCAGAGGTTAAAATTTTAATTAAATGTGTTACACAGTCAAATTTGACAATAAACAGAATGTCCCACAAAATGTGTACATATTACTTTATTTTAAACTCTCATAACCTAACTTATATAAAACTTAACTTACATGAATTGCAATAAAAATCAGTGGTCAGCTAGCTAGAAGGGTGTATGTAGTCGTAGTTAATAGTTTTTTTGTTTCTTGTTGTCTATTTTAATTGAAATCATCCACAGTACGGTAGTTATGTTGGATAAATAAAACACATAAGAAGCCGTATGTATCTTACATTAAAGGGCCAACAGCAGTCGTTTTTAATCTCAACATTAAATCCTTTCTGGGTAACGATGAAGTTTCTTCCTGGTTTTGTTTTCAAAGATGTCCACTGTCTGGGTGTTCACTCCCCCCACAGGTTACTATAGCAACACACATCACCCCCCACTGGTTACTATAGCAACACACATCACCCCCCACAGGTTACTATAGCAACACACATCACCCCACCACACGGGTTACTATAGCAACACGCATCACCCCCCACGGGTTACTATAGTAACACACATCCCCTGTCATTTCTATCTTGTTTATCAATTCTGAGTGACATTAAAGTTGTGAATGTGCTAATCCATTGTTAAGGTTTTGTTGGTGACACACTCTTTGGTGGTATACACATCTTACAGTGTAGTTATCAATTCCTACATTAAATAATAACACATTCAAGCATAAACATTCAGTAGAGTGCCGCTTTAAAACCATGCACCAGTTCAACAATAGTTTTGCTCCTGTTTTTAAGACAGCTCCCTCCTCTTCTTTTACTGTAACATCCTCCTCCTCTTTCACTCTGAACGAGTCTTCTTCTTCTTTCTCTCTGTAACAGCCTCACCCTCTACTTCTTCGTTTACTGTAACATCCTCCCCTTCATTCTCCTCTTTCACGACAATGTTCAGCCAAATACCTTCTTTCTCCGTCCAGCAGACCTCCTCTTCTTCAGCAGGAGGAGAGTAGCTTGGTGAACTCATGGTCAGTGATGTTAGCCTGCTAACCTAGCTAGTTAGCGACTAGCCTAGTGATAGGCTAATTTATCAAGCCAGCTACTGTTACCTGACTAAACGGAAATATGACATTAAACGGGGAAACTCGTTAAAAGACATACAATTGTTGTATGTTTCAAATACAGAGGCAAATATACACCGAAGCAGTCTGAATAGCTTGAATGTTTCGGCTTGGATGCTACCGAGGTGTCTGACTAGCTGTTGTTGTTGAAGTAGCGTCCCGTCCACTAGATTATACGTCACACTGGCAGCATTGCCGGAACCTAAAAGACGCACATCGTCATCTGTTGACTGGAGTGGGCAACGCAGATAAATCTTTATTTAAGTGCATTTTTCTTTATTAAATAATAATATAATAGTCAGACAACTGCAGATTTGTAATAAGTATGAATTTAAAACCTACTTCTACATTCTACCAACCCAACAGATGTTTCTACTATGAAGAAACTCTTTCAGGTTAATTAAAGTTTAATTCCCAAATAGCCGATACAGGTTTGGTCATTATCAGGTATTGGAGCGTTGAAAGATGATGCACAACAACGGTTTCTTCCAGGAAACCACGACTCCAATAACCACCGCGGTCGAAATAACTGTAAAGTACGTCGCCATCAAAACGACTACCGCTACAATCGACCTGTTCGCAATACATGGGTATTGGGATCTGACCTCATTGATCTGTCAGTAAACTATGTCTACATGGGTATTGGGATCTAACCTCATTGATCTGTCAGTAAGCTATATCTACATGGGTATTGGGATCTAACCTCATTGTTCTGTCAGTAAACTATGTCTACATGGGTATTGGGATCTAACCTCATTTATCTGTCAGTAAGCTATATCTACATGGGTATTGGGATCTAACCTCATTGTTCTGTCAGTAAGCTATGTCTACATGGGTATTGGGATCTCAGCTATAGTATAATCCATCAAAGCAGTTTTTTTTTCGTAAAGTTACACTGGGTACATGGGCCACATAAATAATTACCGTCCAGCACATTGTCTAGAAAGGTACTGTTCCTAGGCCGTCATTGTAAATAAGAGTTTGTTCTTAACTGACTTGTCAATTTAAATAAAGGAAGAAAAAAAAGGAATATGTTCCATCAGCCATTGGTATAATTGAACTACAATGGCCATAATGCATTGCATGCCTACTTGTCTTGTCTGTTTATTTTACACCTGCTATGTAAAAGTGGAAGAAGAATGCATGATGGTCAATGCAATCTGGGATCCTTGAGACATCCATACCTTAACCATTTTAAATGTCAACTTCAACGGGCTAGGGACGTCCCAAGGATGTATCTCTACCTGAAAATACATGATCGAAGTGATTTATAGTTGGTATTCTGCAGTCATAAAGCCCAATTTACTTTAACGAACTACTAAAATAGTGATTTTGTCAGACAGCAGCTCTACACTTTATTGACTGACTGATCCATTCATCCTTCCATCCCTCATCAGCCTTCCTCTCCTCTGAAGACCCAGTGAGGGTGGAGCTCAGTCAGAGAGCTGTTGAGGGACTGGTTAGGAAGAACACTTCTACAGCCAGAGAGGTCACACATTGTTTAGATGGTAAATATTTATGTCCCCTTAGCGGTTCATCACGTAAGCAAAAGGTAATATGATCCATCATCCATGTTAATTTACATTATTGCAAATTGTCCACTGATATTGGTGTAATTTCTCACCCCTTTTGGCTGCATGAAAGTTAATTTCCTCTCAGGCACACACATTTGATATTATGAAGGTAATTTGTGTAAAATGTACTTTTCCCTACTCATTCACCCCATCTCTTTACATTGCTGATGCATATTTAGTGGCCTGACATCATCCAGACTATGTCAAAAGCCCATCCTGGTAGATTTGAACCTAATGAAGCTTGGAATGATCGGATGACAGATGTCACATTTAGGTGCCAGGTGTAACTGAGGTCATAGATGCTCCATATCCATTAGTTTGAGTGTTTAATATGTGTTTCTGTGTTGCCGGGCAAAATAAACAAAAAAGCAGAGCTGTATAAGAAATACCTCAATCCTGGACTAGAGCATTAAGGAAATTCCATTGATTAAAATATTAATTGGATGCAATATCCAACCCAAAATATTAGCTTGTTTTTTAGGAGGGGTATCCACTGGGAGTTGACTAGTAACAACAACTGGGACCTAAAAGACACCCACCATGAGACCCACAAAATCTCCCCAAGAAGAGGGAAACAAAAGAAAAACCAAGACCAAACTTAAAGACAGGAAGTAAAAAAGGTGGTTAAAATAATTTATTACAATCAATACCATTCATACTATTACAAAATCATAATTCTCATTCATTCTTAATTAATTCTATTTACAAAAACATCAAACAAAAACAAACCTCAGGGGAGCATCGTCCCTCCCCGTCATACCTAACCAATACCTAACCCTTTCCCTATCTCCCCTTCCCTAATCTATCCCCTTACCAAACTCACTCTAACACTCCCAGCCCTAAACCCCCTTTCCACCTCTCCCGTGCTGCATGCTTCCCCCACTTCCTCTCCTCCCTCTTCATCTTCCCCCTCAAATCACCTTCCACCCTTCTCACTATCCCTATCCCCCAATCTCTCCCTGTCTTGACTAAATTCTTCCTGGCTTCCCACAGTCCCTTTTTAAAGAGACTCATGAGAAGCCAGAGCAGAAACCTGTCCCTATCCGTTCCCTTTGCTCTCCCTACGCCTCTCTCTAGCCTAGCCCATGTCAAAACAAAATCACTCCTAACCACACCTAGCATCACCCGTGCCCTAGCCCAGACTAGTCCGGCAAAGGCACAGTCCCAGAAGGCATGGCGCACAGTCTCCCCCCTGCCACAAGAGGATCTTGGACAGGTGGGGGATTGCACCAAACTATACCGGTACAAGATGGAAAGTACCGGCAAACGCTTATGAAGGCTCAACCAATTCAGGTCCTTGAGCCTGTTGTCCAGGCCCCGCGCCTGCACTCCCTCCCAGACCACTGACGAGATGCCCGCTACAGGCGCAGGACTCCCTGCCTTTCTGACCTCCTCGTACAGGTGCCTGTGGTCTAAACCTACTCAGGCAACTTCAACCTCGGGGTGCGCACGCAGCCACTTGGCCGCATGGCCAAAGTGCCACGGCAGCTGTTCCGCCCGAGGACCCGCGTTAGACCACACCATTACGCTTCTCGCCTGATACGAGAAGAACACCCGCAGGAGGTAACCGGACGGGTGTATCACTGGCTGAGCAAGCTCCGCAACAAGAAAGAAACAAAAATGGAGTCCAGCTTGAGGGGGAAATGTGGTACCCCCCTACCTCCCTCCCCGATGGGACAGATCATGCGTGCCCTGGCGACCCACTCGCACCTGCCACTCCACATAAACTGAAACACAAGCCTCACTAGAGGCCTCCTCAGACAAGCCGGCAATGGGTAGATGTATGCCAAATACAAAAGAGACGGCAACACATCCACCTTTAGGACCAGGACTTTGCCCATAAAAGACAAATACCTAGCCTTCCACATTGCTAGCTTCCTCTGTACCACTGCGATACGCATGTTCCAGTTTAGCGTCGCTGAGCCGGAGGTCTCAAAATGAACCCCGAGAATCCTCAGGGCCCCTTCACAGAGAGATAACCCCCCAGGCACATCCGTTCTACCGCGCCATCTTCCGAAAAACTTGACGGAAGACTTTGCATGGTTCAGAACTGCTCCCGACGCTCGGGTGAAATCCCCAAAGATGGCAAGGGACCTTGTCAGGCACGAGTCCTTGCACAACAGCAAGGAAGTGTCGTCGGCGTACTGCGTCATCTTAACACGCAGCCCACCACTTCCAGGGATCAACAAGCCTTCCACCCCTGTGTCTGCCCTAATGGCAGCCCCCAGAGGCTCCATGTACAGAACGAAGAGGAGAGCCGAGAGTGGGCATCCCTGCCTGACCCCAGACGAGAGGTCAAAAATGTCACCTAAGTGACTATTTACACTAACTCGACACCCCGCTCCGACATATAAAGTACGGATCCATCCTATAAACTTCTCCCCAAATCCTAATCTACCTAACACCCTGAATAGAAAAGATCTATTCACGCGATCAAAAGCTTTCGCCTGATCTAGCGCTGCTACCATTAAAGGCAGCCCTCTATCTTCAACCCAAGCGATGGAATCCCTGATCAACTGTAGGTTCCATCTTATAGAGCGGCCCTCTACCCCGCACGTCTGATCCTCGTGGACGACGTAGGGAAGGGCTGTGCGCAACAGGTCTGCTAAAACCTTTGCAAGAATCTTGTAATCTACGCACAGCATGGTCAATGGCCGCCAGTTGCCAAGGTCAGTTGCTTCCCCCTTCTTATAAAGAAGTGACAGCACACCAACAGCCATTGATCCCCCCGGGACCCCCGTCTCAAGGATGGCCTTCAAGACTTCGAGAACCACTGGTCCAAGTATACCCCAAAACTTGAGGTAAAACTCAGCCGGCAGCCCATCCATCCCAGGCACCTTCCCTTTTCCCATCCTCCTAAGAGCGCTCTCAACCTCTTCTAGTGAGATCTGGGCTTCCATCACGTCTCTAATGTCCTCTGGCAACCCCCGGGACAAGTGTTCTAAAAACACGTTTCCCTGCTCTACATCTATTTCCCTTTCCTTAAATAAACCTTGGAAATGATCAGTTGTCACCCTGACCATTTCCTCTGGTTTACTTACTATACTACCATTTTCTTCCCCAACTCCCTGCATTACCTTCCTACTCTGTCTGGCCCTAACTGACTTAAAGAACATAGCGGAACAAGTCTCATTATGTTCTAGAAAGCCACTATGCGCACGCTCCAGGAAAGCTCAAGCCTTCTGCTCCTGCAGCTCCCTGAGCTGCGCCTTTAGGGCTGCGAATCTCTCCCAGTCAATCGACCCGCCGAGGTTGCCTGCCTCGTACTCGAGTTCAATTAACCTTTGGATATGATCCACCTCCCTCCTTTCCTCCCTTTTTTTCCTTTTACAATATCCTATTATAAAAGCTCTAATTCTCACCTTAACTAAATCCCACCACTCTAACACCCCCTCGCACATAGACCGGAGGCCGTCAAGCCTCCGAAAGAAACAAAAGAATGCGTCAACGAAAGCCTGCTCCTCCAGTATATCCCGATCTAACTTCCAGTACCCCCTACCGAAGAGGCAGACTGGCGACCCCACCTGCAGGAACACCCCGTCGTGATCCGTGAAGAAAACAGGCAACAGCCGCCCAGACAACTGACCCAAAGACCTGGATACAAAAATGTAGTCGAGCCTCCGCGCAACCCCCCTGGAGTTGCGCCATGTAGGACCGACCATTGCCGGAGTAGTGTGCAGGCCACCATCAACCAGACCATGGCAAGCCATTAGCCCAGAGATGGCACCTGCACTGCTATCACCGCCTACCCCTAAATCTATATTAAAGTCTCCTCCTATCACCAAGTGCCTGTTTGTAACACACAGGGGCGCCAGACAGTCCACCATCTCCCTCCTGTCTGCCGCCACCTGTGGCCCATACACCCCAATTAACCTATATCTAGCTTCTCTAAACTTAACATCTATCCCCAAAACTCTACCCTGCATTATTACAAAAGTGTTCTCTATTTTAACCTCTCTATGCCCACACAAAATCCCTACTCCTGTTGAGTGCACCCCTCCTATGCCCCAAAAAGATTCCCCCTTATCCCACTCCCTCTTAAATCTACACACATCCCCACCATCCCTCAGGTGAACCTCCTGTAAAAAACAGAAATCAAACCCCACACCCTCTAAATAACAAAAAACCGCCCTCCTTTTAACATTATTCCTTAACCCCTAACATTTAGACTAAAAAAGAAACAGAACTATTCATTTAATTATTAACAACAAATAAAAATTTAAAAAACCAAAAAAAAACAGGAGACTCACCCGATGCTCCCCTGGTCCATCTCCACCGGCGGGGACGTCCTCTCCTCTCCTGACGCCCCCGTCCTCCATCCCAACCCATGACCCAGGCAGTGTGTTGGGTCCTCCCTCCCCACCCACCATCCCCCTCCCTGTTTGCCTCGGGGCTGCATGTAGGGGACCCCATCTCCTCAAACAGGAGTTGGGATCCCTCTAGCAAACAGCCCACCGACCCCTCACTGGAGTCATCCACTAAAATGCAAGGGGCTGAGGCAAACCGGGAGGACAAATTACCCCCCCCCCGCCACTCTCTTAGCCCCCTCCCCCTCCACCCCCCCCTCTCACTTCCTGCCAAGCTCCCCTCTTCATCCCTTTCTTCTTTGGTGAAGGAGGTAGCGGGGAGACACAACGTCCCATCCCCGCTAACTCCTCCACCAAATCCCTCATTTCGACCTCGAGGAAGCCTGGCAGGCTGTCCCCCACTCCTTCCCCCATCTCCCCCCCTCCCACCCCCCCACCTCCACTCCTCCCTCCTTCTCCGTCACTGTCCCCGTTCCTTCTTCCACTCCTTCTCGTACCACTGTCCCCTTCTCCCTCTTCTCAGCTCCTCCACGTTCTTCCACCTTCTTTTTAATCTCTCCTTCTTTTTCCTTCTTTCCATCTTCTCTCCTCTTTCTTTTCACCTCTTCCTTCTTCCCTTCTTCGTCCTTCTCCTTCCTTTCCCCTGTGCCATCCGTACAATCCGCATGCGTCCTCTCTTTCCCCCCCATCCCCCGCTCCCCCAGCTGCAGACGCGTATGACCTGTGACGAGCCGGGCAATCACGCCACAGGTGTACTCTTGAGCCACACCCGTGGCAAGCCTTGGGCTCGTCACACTCCTTGGCCTCGTGCTCTTCCGACCCACAAAAACGACATTTCTTGGCGCTGCACGAGGCCAGGATATGGCCGTAGGCCATACAACGCCTGCAGAACGGGGGCTGACGTGCATAGAGTGTTCCCCTGTCAGCCCCCAGGGAGAACATCGCCGGAGGATGGAGGTAGCCATCCACACTCTTCGGGGACTCCCTGAGTAACGCCTGGAACCCTCTCCTCCCGTTCCAGAAACCCAGGGAGTCCCTGAGGTACCTCGCTGAGGAGACATTGTCCATGTACCTCCCCAGAAAGGCCCTCACCTCTTCATCTTTCACATGCGGATTGTACATGGTTACGGTGACCACCCTGAAGTTGTTCTTCGCCAGGCTGGTCACCGCATAATGGCACAGGGGTCCCGTTTTCTCCGCTTCCTTTGCCATCTTCATACATCATCATGTTTTTTTCTTTGTGAAACGTCACATCAAAGCCTTCTCATTCGGGTTCCCTTGAAGGCAGAGCACTTCCTTCACCTCTATCCTGAGGCATCCCATCAAAATGTTCCTTCCAAAAGTTTCTCTCCCCAAGGCTCCATCTCCTTTTCAGTCCATGAAAATCGCACCGTATTTGCCATACCAATCCCCGGAACCGACCAGGTTTGCTTGTTTGTATTCATTTTCAAAAAAAAAAAGCTCTCTTCAGAAAGAAGCTTCAACCTGAAATGAAAACATCTTAAACCAAAAAGGTGGAGCAACTAAAGGTGTTGATTTGTCACATCTATCAAGACAACTGGAGCACTGGGCCAGACACTCTTAAATAGAACCTGGACCAGCTCAGGTGAAACACCTTCCCACTAACGAGATGGACAAGCCAGCACAGGTGTAACACATACTGACTAACGAGGTGACACCAATCAGTGCGTCCTACGTGCTAACGAGATAGACGTGCTAAAGTCCAACCTCAAAACATAAATGGAAAAACCAAAGCCTGTATCACCTTCCCCCTTAAGACAACAAACATATCCTATATTTTTGTTGGACACGTTTGCTCACCACCAACAGAAAACAACTTCCATTTCACATTATAATCAACTACAATGCTTCACCTTCACCAATATAAACATGGTGTCTACTGGCTGTCAACAATTAAAAACAAGAAAAAACACCTATTCCTAAATAATAATAAACAATCATATTATTTTTTCTCCTTTTTCTTTCTATAGAATCCTAAAACTCACTAGCTTCTAGAACTCTCGTCCTCTTGGAACGAGCCCAAACAAAACTCAAATCAAATTGTATTAGTCACATGCGCCGAATACAACAGTGAAATGCTTCCTTATGAGCCCCTAACCAACAGTGCAGTTTCAATACGGAAAAGAATAAGAGATAAAACTCCAAATAAACACACTGGCTCAACGCAAAACACAAATCTTTTTGACTGCCCACCCCAGAGATAATCAGCAACCAAGATTTCCTAACCATGGACTGATTTCAAGAGGAAACTCCTGCGATATCCGTAATAACTTTCCACCTCACTGCGGAGCTTCTCTCTCTTTTCAGGGTTCACTAGATAGGCATATTGTTGGATCTGGGCCCGGTCCCCAATATCATGCTCTAGAACATTTGGTTTGGCACATGTGAGAATTAACCCTGATATTCTACAAACAGGGCAACAATGTCAATATAATTGTACCAAAAAATTGTCATGTTGGTTCATGAATAAATATCACTACCAAATGTTACATGAAATGTAAATATGAAATATTTGATTGCATAGTCATATTTTCAACGTCTTTTCAATATAATTTTGCTTGGTGGGATAGCCCAATGTCAAAACACAGTTTTAACATGTCCAAATCAATAACCAATATGCAGGAACAGTTTGGGGATAAATTGAAAACCTAAACATAACATGTGCTATTTACACAAACATCTGCCACAATAATCATATTACTTGTATTTTTTAAACAAGCTCCTTATAAACTGCACAAGCACCAGAAACACTGTTGTTTTGACAAATAGCAATAAATCACTGATATCGATTAGGGGGGAAATTAGGTTGTACGTGCTGTTGAAACTGACACAACAAAAAAAACACATGGAAATGGGAGATATATTTTACCTCCCTGGTTAGAGGACAACCTGCAGAAGAGTCAGCTACATTTAGGAGCGATGCATTAAATTTAGGGGTCGCTAAACAAGGGAATGCAACACTTATTTGTCATCACTCATCGATATCAAAAAATTGTGAGAGAGGAGAGAGATGAGGTTGCACGTCCTGTTAAAACTAACAGCTCAAAAACCACACGGAATCTGGGAGTACATCCCTGGGAGTACATCCCTGGTTAGAGGACAATTTGTAGAAAACAGCACGCCACATTTTGAAGTGTTGCATTTTGATTCAAGTGGGTCACCAATGTGGTAAGTGTAACACAACTCCTAATTGTCCCTAGAATTTCTAAGCAAACAGCTGGAGGCAGGGCTTTCTCCTGTAGATCTCCATTTGAATGGAATGGTCTGCCTATCCATGTGAGAGACGCAGACTCGGTCTCAACCTTTAAGTCTTTACTGAAGACTCATCTCTTCAGTAGGTCATATGATTGAGTGTAGTCTGGCCCAGGAGTGTGAAGGTAAACGGAAAGGCTCTGGAGCAACGAACCGTCCTTGCTGTCTCTGCCTGGCCGGTTCCCCTCTCTCCACTGGGATTCTCTGCCTCTAACCCTATTATAGGGGCTGAGTCAATGGCAAACTGGTGCTCTTTCATGCCGTCCCTAGGAGGGGTGCGTCACTTGAGTGGGTTGAGTCACTGACGTGATCTTCCTGTCTGGGTTGGCGCTCCCCCTTGGGTTGTGCCATGGCGGAGATCTTTGTGGGCTTTACTCAGCCTTGTCTCAGGATGGTAAGTTGGTGGTTGAAGATATCCCTCTAGCGGTGTGGGGGCTGTGCTTTGGCAAAGTGGGTGGGGTTATATCCTTCCTGTTTGGCCCTGTCCGGGGTATCATCAGATGGGGCCACAGTGTCTCCTGACCCCTCCTGTCTCAGCCTCCAGTATTTATGCTGCAGTAGTTTATGTGTCAGGGAACTAGGGTCAGTTTGATATATCTGAGATACTTCTCCTGTCTTATCCGGTGTCCTGTGTGAATTTAAGTATGCTCTCTCTCATTCACTCTTTCTCACTCTCGGAGGACCTGAGCCCTAGGACCAGGCCTCAGGACTACCTGGCACGATGACTCCTTGCTGTCCCCAGTCCACCTGGCCGTGCTGCTGCTCCAGTTTCAACTGTTCTCCCTGCGGCTATGGAACCCTGACCTGTTCACCGGATGTGCTACCTGTCCCAAACCTGCTGTTTTCAACTCTCTAGAGACATCAGGAACGGAAGAGATACTCTTGATGATCGGCTATGAAAAGCCAACTGACATTTACTCCTGAGGTGTTGATCTGTTGCACCCTCGACAACTACTGTGATTATTATTATTTGACTATGCTGGTCATTTATGAACATCTTGGCCATGTTCTGTTATAATCTCCACCCGGCACAGCCAGAAAAGGGCTGGCCACCCCTCATAGCCTGGTTCTTCTCTAGGTTTCTTCCTTGATTTTGGCCTTTCTAGGGAGTTTTTCCTAGCCACCGTGCTTCGACACCTGCATTGCTTGCTGTTTGGGGTTTTAGGCTGGGTTTCTGTACAGCACTTTGAGATATCAGCTGATATAAGAAGGGCTTTATAAATAAATTTGATTTGATCCGAACTCTTTTTTTGTTTGTCAATTTTTGTTAAATCACATAAATAGTACTCTTCCATTTCAGAGCCTGGATTTTTCCCATTAGGCTAATATCCATAACACGTTGATATCAATTCATAAGTGGGCACACGTTTAGGCTTCTACATTGTGAAATCATTACAATACTCCTACTACAATGTTAAAAAATTCTACATTGTGACATTAATTCATTGAAATCATGAAACAACTACTTCATGTATGTATTTTCTAATATTTGATCAGAGATCTTTTATCAGATTATCTCTGGTCACAGCTATGAGATTTCAATCCTGTGTGTTCTCTGGTGTTGAGTCAGATGGCCAGATTGAGCAAAACTCTTCCCACATTGACCACAGCTATAAGGTTTCTCTCCTGTGTGTGTTCTCAGATGGCGAGTACAAAACTCTTCCCACATTGATCACAGCTATAAGGTTTCTGTGTGTAGTGCACTGTCAACAAAAAAACTCTTCCCACATTGATCACAGCTATAAGGTTTCTCTCCTGTGTGTGTTCTCTTGTGCACTGTCAGATCTCCAGATGACTAAAACTCTTCCCACATTGACCACAGCTATAAGGTTTCTCTCCTGTGTGTATTCTCTTGTGCACTGTCAGATCTCCAGATCGACTAAAACTCTTCCCACATTGACCACAGCTATAAGGTTTCTCTCCTGTGTGTGTTCTCTGGTGTAGAGTCAGGTGGCCAGATGTAGCAAATCTCTTCCCACATTGATCACAGCTATAAGGTTTCTCTCCTGTGTGTGTTCTCTTGTGCACTGTCAGATCTCCAGATCGACTAAAACTCCTCCCACATTGACCACAGCTATAAGGTTTCTCTCCTGTGTGTGTTCTCTGGTGTAGAGTCAGGTGCCAGATGAAGCAAATCTCTTCCCACATTGATCACAGCTATAAGGTTTCTCTCCTGTGTGTGTTCTCTGGTGTAGAGTCAGGTGGCCAGATGTAGCAAATCTCTTCCCACATTGATCACAGCTATAAGATTTCTCTCCTGTGTGTATTCTCTTGTGCACTGTCAGATCTCCAGATCGACTAAAACTCTTCCCACATTGATCACAGCTATAAGGTTTCTCTCCTGTGTGTGTTCTCTGGTGTACTGTCAGATTGCCAGATGAAGTAAATCTCTTCCACAATCACAAATCTTCCTCTGGTGTATAGTCAGGCTGTCACATTGTCACAGCTAATAAGATTTAAGGTTTCTCCCTGTGTGTATTCTCTGGTGTAGAGTCAGATGGTGATTGAAAAACTCTTCCCACATTGACCACAGCTATAAGGTTTCTCTCCTGTGTGTATTCTCTGGTGCACTTCAGATGGCCAGATTGAAAAACTCTTCCCACATTGATCACAGCTATAAGGTTTCTCTCCTGTGTGTGTTGTATAGTCTGGTTGATGGCAAGCATAAACAAATCTCTTCCCACATTGATCACAAATATAACATTTCTCTCTTGTGTGTGTTCCAGATGAATTAATGTTTAAAACCCAATTGACCACAGCTATAAGATTTCTCTCCTGTGTGTGTTCTCTGATGAATTTTAATGCCTGATGATGTGAATCTCTTCCCACAGTCAGAGCAGCAGTGAGTTCTCTTCCCTGTGGGTCTCTGCGGGTGTTTATTGAGGTGTTCTGATCTGGAGAGACTCTTCTCTGTCTCCTCAGCATCATGAGGTTGTTGAGGCTCCCCAGAGGATCCACGATAGTAACGTCTCTCTCCTGTGTGAACAACAAAGTCAGACAGATGATTAAAGGCCCACAACAGCAATAATCCAGTGTAAAAGTTGATGCCAACAGCATAGCCATGATGTTGTACAACAATTGATGTCTGTAATGAATGTTAAAATTGTCTTAAAATGAGCAAGAAGTCATATTTTGTCTTGTTTTCACATTAGTAGTAACATCTAAGATTGTAGACTAGAAATAAGTTATTCATGTTGTTGAAACTCTAAGCAGTGTGGTAGAAGACTTTTGGTCTACAATACAGGCCCCTTTGTGTTTTCTAAAATTGCAGCACGAGGGCAATTTGATTGCATAAACTCCTCCATGCTAATGAGGAAACCACTAGTTATGGAACCAGTAAAATGCCCTTTGTCTAGCTTTTCCATCAACCTGACAATGAGGATTAGTACACTGTTAGCCAAATTGGCCAATAACTTCACCTAACAACAAGTATACCTATGTAATGAACGAAGAAGCACTTTGGTTGTTGTTGCATGACTAACATAGTGTACTCTAGGACACATAACAACAACATAGACCTACTGTAGGACCCATAACGTCACCTAACAACAACATAGACCTACTGTTGGACCCATAACGTCACCTAACAACAACATAGACCTACTGTAGGACCCATAACTTCACTTAACAACATATACCTTCTGTAGGACCCATAACTTCACCTAACAACAACAACATAGACCTACTGTAGGAACCATAACTTTACCTAACAACAACATAGACCTATTGTATGACCCACAACTTCACCTAACAACAACATAGACCTACTGTAGGACCCATAACTTCCCCTAACAACAACATAGACCTACTGTAAGACCCCTAACTTCACCTAACAACAACATAGACCTACTGTAGGACCCATGACATCACCTAACATAGACCTACTGTAGGACCAATAACTTCACCGAACAACAAATATAGGAAAATAGCTCTGTGTGTTGTATAATAGCGTATCCATCAATGGATGTGCTGATGATGATGTGCAAGTAGAAATACTGGTGTGCAAAAGAGTTTTAAAAAGTTAAAAACATGGGATGAGGTAGGCAGTTGGATGGGCTATTTACAGATGGGCTGTGTACAGCTGCAGCGATCGGTAAGCTGCTCAGATAGCTGATGCTTAACTTCTTGGATATAGGGGGCGCTCTTTTAATTTATGGATAAAAAACGTGCCCGTTTTAAGCGCAATATTTTGTCGCGAAAAGATGCTCGACTATGCATATAATTGACAGCTTTGGAAAGAAAACACTCTGACGTTTCCAAAACTGCAAAGATATTATCTGTGAGTGCCACAGAACTCATGCTACAGGCGAAACTTCAAACAGGAAATGAGCAGAATTTTTGAGGCTCTGTTTTCCATTGTCTCCTTATATGGCTGTGAATGTGCCATGAACGAGCCTAAGCTTTCTGCCGTTTGCCCAAAGTGTCTGCAGCATTGGGACGTATTTGATTCTAAACAACATTTACCATGTTTCAGTCGATATTATGGAGTTAATTTGGAAAAAAGTTTGGCGTTTTGATGACTGAATTTTCAGGGTTTTTTGGTAGCCAAACGTGATGTACAAAACAGAGCGATTTCTCCTACACAAAGAATCTTTTTGGACAAACTGAACATTTGCTATCTAACTGAGAGTCTCCTCATTGAAAACATCTGAAGTTCTTCAAAGGTAAATGATTTTATTTGAATGCTTTTCTTGTTTTTGTGAAAATGTTGCCCGCTGAATGCTACGCTAATTGCTACGCTAGCTATCAATAATCTTACACAAATGCTTGTTTTGCTATGGTTGAAAAGCATAATTTGAAAATCTGAGATGACAGTGTTGTTAACAAAAGGCTAAGCTTGAGAGCTAGCATATTTATTTCATTTCATTTGCGATTGTCATGAATAGTTAACGTTGCGTTATGGTAATGAGCTTGAGGCTGTATTCACGATCCCGGATCCGGGATGGCTAGAATCAAGAGGTTAACCTCTTTGGGATAGAGGGGATAGGATATCACTTTTGGATAAATAGCGTGCCCAATTTCAACTTCCTGCTACTCATGCCAAGAATATAAGATATGCATATCATTAGTATATTTGGATAGAAAACACTCTGAAGTTTCTAAAACTGTTTGAATCATGTTTGTGAGTATAACAGAATTTATGTAGCAGGCAGAACCCTGAGGACTAACCATTCAGATTTTTTGGGGGGTCTCTGTCTGTTCAGTGAGTTGTCAATGGGAAACAATATTTCTTAGGAACTTGTTTTCAGTTCCTACCGCTTCCACTGGATGTCACCAGACTTTGGCATTTGGTTGAGGTTATTCCTTTGTGCAATGAAGAAGTATGGCCATCTTGGAATTGGGTAACACTTTTGAGAGTTGCGCAAGACTTGAAAAGTGGCGTTGGTTTGTTGTCTTCCTGTATTGAACACAGACAGACCCGTCTTCAATTTGATCGATTATTAACGTTTAAAAATACCTAAAGTTGTATTGCAAAAGTAGTTTGAAATGTTTTGGCAAAGTTTACAGGTAACTTTTGAAATATTTTGTAGTGACGTTGCGCAAATTGGAAGCTGTTTTTTTCTGGATCAAACGCGCCAAATAACTTGACATTTTGGATATATATGGACGGAATTAATCGAAGAAAAGGACCAATTGTGATGTTTATGGGACATATTGGAGTGCCAACAAAAGAAGCTTGTCAAAGGTAAGGCATGTTTTATATTTTATTTCTGCGTTTTGTTTAACGCCTGCAGGGTTGAAATATGCTACTCACTTTGTTTACTGTTGTGCTATCATCAGCTTCTTATGCTTTCGCCGAAAATACTTTTTAAAATCTGACATGTTGGCTGGATTCACAACGAGTGTAGTTTTAATTGAGTATCTTACATGTGTGATTTAATGAAAGTTTGTTTTTATATATTTTATTTGAATTTCCTGCGCTGCATTTTCCCTAACTTTAGGCCAAGTGGGACGCAAGCGTCCCCTATCCTACAAGAAGTTAACTTGGCTTCCGAAGACTTTTGAAAGACAGGGCAGGATGGATATAGGTCTGTAACAGTTTGGGTCTAGAGTGTCACCCCCTTTGAAGAGGGGGATGACCGCGGAAGCATTCCAATCTTTAGGAATCTCGGACGATACGAAAGAGAGGTTGAACAGACTAGTAATGAGGGTTGCCACAATGGCGGCGGATAATTTTAGAAAGAGAGGGTCCAGATTGTCTAACCCACCTGATTTGTAAAGGTCCAGGTTTTGCAACTCTTTCAGAACACCAGCGATCTGGATTTGGGTGAAGGAGGCCTTTGTCATTGCCAACAAAGGGTACATAACAAAGTATTGAGATAAACTTTTGTTATTAACCAAATACTTATTTTCCACCATAATTTGCAAATAAATTCATTTAAAAAATCCTACAATGTGATTTTCTGTTTTTTTTTTCTTCATTTTGTCTGTCATAGTTGAAGTGTACCTATGATGAAAATGACCGGCCTGTCATCTTTTTAAGTGGGAGAACTTGCACAATTGGTGGCTGACCAAATACTTATTTTTGCCCCACTGTATGTTTGAGGAATTTTAATTATGGGATTTCTGTTGTTTTGAATTTGGCGCCCTGCAATTTCACTTGCTGTTGTCGAGGTGGGACGCTACCGTCCCACTGGTGCCAGACAGGTTAAAGCACCAGACAAATTCAGTACGGATATTTGATTTTATAAAAACACATGGGGCTATTGGTAGAAAGAACAGATTACTTTTGGTTGACCAAGATGTATTTTAGTTGGGGACAGCACTAGAACATGATCCAAATCCAGGCTGTTTCACAACCGGCCGTGATTGGGAGTCCCGTGGGGTGGCGCACAATTGGCCCAGCGTCGTCCGGGGTAGGCAGTCACTGTAAATAAGAATTTGTTCTTAACTTAAGCCTACCCCCTACTTTTTCGAACATTCTGTTAAAAATCGCGCAACATTTTGGTGTCCTGCTACTCATGCCAGGAATATAGTATATGCATATGATTAGTATGTGTGGATAGAAAACACTCTCACGTTTCTATTACTGGTTAAATCACCGCTGTGACTATAACAGAGCGTCTGTTTCATCGAAAAGCGCAGGAAAATCTGATCACTGAAAGTGGAAAAAAATATCCATGCGCCACTTCAACCCATTGTTAAAGGTGAACCGTATTAAATGAGGCCGAGGTTGCAGTACCTACAGCTTCCACAGGATGTCTAGAGTCTTCTCATTTGCTTCGGATTTGATTCTTGGTAGAACCGACCCAAGGGAACCGATTCCCTCCGACCTCCAACTTGATGTATCGGTTGAGTTTTTTCCGGACATTTTTTCCAGACGACCACCTATCGAATTTACATCGCCTCCTGATGATTTTTATCGCTTATTAACGTGTACTAATACCTAAAGTTGCATTAGAAAAGTATTTCAAAGTGTTTTGTGAAAGTTCATCCATATATGGACCGATTTAATCGAAAAAAAGACCCAGTATTGATTATGGGACATCAAGGAGTGCCAACAAAGAAGATGGTCAAAGGTAATGAATGTTTTATATTTTATTGTGCGGTTTGTGTAGCGCCGACTATGCTAATTATTTTGTTTACATCCCCTATGGGTCTTTTGGGGTGTTACATGCTATCAGATAATAGCTTCTCATGCTTTCGCCGAAAAGCATTTTAAAAATCTGACTTGGTGCCTGGATTCACAACGAGTGTAGCTTTAATTCAATACCCTGCATGTGTATTTTAATGAACGTTTGCGTTTTAACTAATACTATTAGCGTTTAGCGTAGCACATTTGCATTTCCAGAGCTCTAGTTGGGACGTCTGCGTCTCAAGTAGGAGCAAGAGGCTTGCCTAGTTAAATAAAGGTTACATTTAAATTAAATTTAAAAAGTGTTTCATGACAAACCATTTTTTACAAATCCATCAAGGCACCAACTTTGAGAAGGGTTTAAAGCAAAGGTTTCAAACCAATTCATGACTGTAATTGAATCTAAGTATGTCTTGCCTTTAATGTAATGGCATGAAAAAAAATTGGCTGAATATTATACAATGACTTATCAACAGCTCTAATAATTTGCCCCCACAGGAAATCTTCACTGGCAATTATAGAATATACTATATAGCCTCAAAATCGGTTTAAAACTATAATTTTTACCTCATGGGTGGCCAGTCCTTGTATTCATAGTGTAGTGAATTCAGGGGGTAGCCCTGAGCTGCTCAAACCTGGGTCCAGCGACTGTCAAGCCAACACCTTTATAACTGTTACGGCAAGATTTCTGAACTTCTTGACGAGATGTTGGGTTACGGTTGCTACAATAGCTTTCTCTATGAATTTGAGAGTGGTTAAAAGCTTATTTGGGGTTCTAATGGGGTACAACAGTTGAAATAAGCTCATGAGGCATGTGTTATATTCTTCCAAGAATCAATGGCTATAAATAAATAATTTAAAACTCACAATATGGATGTATCAATTGCAGATTTCCCCTTTAACACCAAACATCAGTTCAACAACTGCAGAGGTTGTGCCTCTGTTTGTAAGACAGTACTTACTAGTGTTAATCAGGGAACGGTTTCTCAAAACCATCCTATGGCTAAATGCATCGTTAGAACCATTGGATGCCTTCAGATGCGTTTGGGAAACCGGGACCAGATATCCAGTTTCCTCCTCCTCCTCCTCCTTTTTCGATGTAACAGTTATCTCTCCCTCTTCTTTCACTCCATAAACTGCATCCTCCTCTCCTTTTACTGTAACATCCTCCTCCTCTTTCACTCTGAACGCGTCTTCCTCTTCTTTCACAGTAACGGCCTCACCCTCTACTTCTTGTTTTACTGTGATATCCTCCTCTCCTTTAGCAGGGGAGTGGCTTAGTGACCGCATGGTCGGGGATGTTAGCTAGGCTAATGCTAACAACCAGCCCGCTAGCTGACTAATAACAACACCGTAAATATGAAATTAAATCGGTTAACTAACTAGACGATAGAAGTGGGTTTAAAACACAGTGGCTAATATCCACTAAAGCGTCTAAAGAGCTATACTGGTTCGGCTATTTTGTCTAGCAAGCTACCGAGGTGTCTTGACTATCTGTTGTTGCTGCGGTTGAAAGAAGCGTTCCGTCCACTAGATTAGACGTCACACTACCAGCATAACCATAAATTCTCAGACCGCTATCTGCTGACTGGAAAGGGTAACGCAGTTGAGTCAAATGTATATTTTATCTTCAGACAACAAGTTAAAGTGTAGGGAGCATTAGTTTTTATTCACCAGTGTAACAATACAGTCTGGTTAAAGACTTAGTAAGCTAGTTTTAGTCACGATATGGTTACCTATGAGTACAAACAGTTATGTTTTTGCGTTAATTACAAATTTTTTAACTGATTTCGGGAAATCTTATAAACTTACCCACAATGCACTATTTCCCAAGGTCATATGGATGATCTACTCTGTGCTACTGAGTTTGAATGCCAGTGTAACGGTGTAATGAAGCTACATGTTTTAAATATATTTAACCTTTATTTAACTAGGCAAGTCAGTTAAGAACAAATTCTTATTTACATTGACGGCCGACCCCGGCCAAACCCTAACCCAGACGATGCTGGGCCAATTGTGCCGTGCCCTATGGGACTCCCAATCACGACCTGTTATGATACAGCCTGGATTTGAACCTGGGTCTGTAGTGACGCCTCTAGCACCGAAATGCCATACCTTAGACCGCTGCGCTGCTCGTGTGTTTACATTACACTCGGTGTAATAGACTCAGCGATAAAGGTATGGGATTCTGGGTAATCCACAACAGATTTTTGGAGAATTTGAAAATTGAGTGGTCCTGGGAGAGAAATGTAAAAAGTTGACATTACATCATAAAATCCACGTTTTAAATCATACATTAGCAATTTATGTTTTAGAAACTACTGTTGTTGGTTTGGTGTCAAGTAAGCCTCTGTTATTTGCCAAATCTCAGTTTTCCATGTGGGTTTTATGCTAAAGATCCCTCTTTCAAATTGGTATCTAACTGGAAAATGCATCTTCTTTAGCAGTGCTATTTTTACCCTGTTCACTACTGATCGTTCATCCCCACTGTGTGTCTCATCAATGCAGTTTATTTACCTGTCGGACCCACCACTATGTCATTTCTCTCCTGTTCTATTAGATCCACCACTATGTCATTTCTCTCCTGTTCTATTAGATCCACCACTATGTAATTTCTCTCCTGTTCTATTAGATCCACCACTATGTCATTTCTCTTCTGTTCTATTAGACTCACCACTATGTCATTTCTCTCCTGTTCTATTAGACCCACCACTGTCATTTCTCTCCTGTTTTATTAGACCCACCATTATGTCATTTCTCTCCTGTTTTATTAGACTCACCACTATGTCATTTCTCTCCTGTTCTATTAGACTCACCACTATGCCATTTCTCTCCTGTTCTATTAGTTTTCATATCAACATTATTTCGTTCTCCAGAAGCCAAAAGGCACAATCCTAGTTGTTGCAGCTTTAGACACCCCCTCTTTCTAAGTAAGAGAGATTTTCATCTCTGTCAGATATGAACCTCTACCATGTGGACTGTATAGAACGGTGTGTTCTAATAAAACACTATAGGAGTTGTCTTCAGATTGTTATGCATATTCATGCTAGTAGCTTAGCATATCTCTCCATTGAATACAGGCAGTTGAGGACAACAACCCTCACAGAATATAAACAATAGATTACAATAATAAGAAGTATCCACCAATCCAAAGAAAGGATAGGCGGGAGCTAGACAACTTGCAGTGCCGCTTTGTGGACAATGACTCCCCTTGTCAGAGCAGAGAGACATCTTGTCAGTATATCCATAATCTTTGGTGTAGCCATCCCAACTCTCACATGGCACTATTGGGGGGCACGGTGTGTAGTAAATCATCACTACATGAAAATCACAACATGCCGATAGATATTTGAGAAAGGTCTATGTTAAGACCCTTCTCAAATATATATGTTAAGTCATGTTTTGGAAACGGAACGGAGAAAACAAGGTGTAGCTTGTTCTCTACGTCGTCTGATTCTAGACATATCAGTCATCATCCCAGGGCCCTCCATTGAAGAGGTATTGACGAGCCAACTCCGAATATCCAAAGTTAAAAATAAATTTAAGGCGGAACTTACTGGTGTTAATCAGATCTCCTATCTCCTCCTCTTCATCTTTTAATGTGACAGTTCTCTCCTTCCTTATTCACTCCAAACACATCATCTTTCTCTTCCTCCTCTTCTTTTACTGTAACACCCTCTTCCTCTTTCACTCTGAACCCCTCTTCCTCTTCTTTCACTGTAACTTATTTCTCTTCTTCTTCCACTGTAACAGCCTCACCCTCTACTTCTTTTTTTACTGTAACATCCTCCTCTTCCTTCTCCTCTTTCACAACAATGCTCTGCCACAGACCCTCTTTCTCCCTCCAGCAGACCTCCTCTTCTTTAACAGGAGGGGAGTCGTTTAGGGAGCTCATGGTCGGGCATGTTAGCTAGCTAGCTATCATTAGCGACTAGGCTAGTGCTAACTTAACCGGCCAGCTACTATAGTTGACTAATACAAAATAACTTAACATTAAATTAAATAGGTTAACAAGTAGATACAACAGAAGTGTGTCTAAAAAACAGTAACTAATATACACTGAAAGCGTATAAATAGCTTGAATCTGTCGGCTATGTTGGCTAGCAAGCTACCGAGGTGGTTGACGAGATGTTTCTGAAGAACCGTCCACTAGATTATACGTCACGCTGGCAGCGTCGCCTGAAAGACGCACATCGCCATCTGCTGACTGGAGGGGAAACGCAGTTGAGGATCATATTTTATTTTCAGACAAAGATTATTTTAAATGGATTTAATTAAATAATACTATTATATTGAGACATACAAAGACAGAAATGTGTTGATTGATTAGTGCAAATTAAAAATGTTTACCACAGCATATTTAAGGCAGTTTCATTAAGTCATACTAAATCTAAATTAGCAGCTAGCTACTGTAGGTCTATACTGCTCCTACATGGTGTAACAATACATCATGTAGATGTATATAATGAACAGACTAGGTCTGTACTGCTCCTACATGGTGTAACAATACATCATGTAGATGTAGATAATGAACAGACTAGGTCTTTACTGCTCCTACATGGTGTAACAATACATCATGTAGATGTACACTACTGTTCAAAAATTTGGGGGTCACTTAGAAATGTCCTTGTTTTTGAAAGAAAATCATATTTTTTAATTATCATTTATAAAAACCTGTTTTTGCTTTTTCATTATGGGATTTGTGTGTAGATTGATGAGGGGGGGAAATTATTTAATCCATGTCAGAATAAGGCTGTAACGTAACAAAATGTAGAAAAAGTAAAGGGGTCTGAATACTTTCCCGAATGCACTGTATATATAGGGGCAGTACTCAGTGACATCACTTCATGAAACCAAAGGTACAAATATATAACAGTATATAACAGTATATTAAATAAATATCAACATTCAATGTATCAAAATATATGACCAAGCTGGAAGTGGAAACGCCAGCCCAGCCACAATCCTAGAGGTTCACTGATGATCAACCTCCTCCTTCACATCTGACTCCTGATGATCAACCTCCTCCTTCACATCTGACTCCATATGATCAACCTCCTCCTTCACATCTGACTCCAGTGATCAATCCAGAGCGTCCTCTTTTTTGGGGAGGATCCCGATGGACGACGTCATCCAATAGGCCTTCATCACGACCACAAGTTAATTGTCATTCAGTCATCTAAAATATTATACTTAAAACCCGGAAATCAACCAATCCTCTGTTGTTAATTCAATAGAATGATAAAATGCTTTATTATCTAAAAGTTGAAAGTGAGTGGGCGGAGAGAAATAAAATGGTGCTGATGCGGGCGCTGGAGATGGAGGTGTGTTCTAGTGGGTCTGGGCAGGTTTGATGTAGTTAATGGAGATAGGGGTGTGGTCTAGTGGGTCTGGGCAGGTGTGATGTAGTTAATGGAGATGGGGGTGTGTTCTCGTGGGTCTGGGCAGATGTGATGTAATTCATGGAGATGGACGTGTGTTCTCGTGGGTCTGGGCAGATGTGATGTAATTCATGGAGATGGACATGTGTTCTCGTGGTTCTGGGCAGGTGTGATGAAGTTAATGGAGATGGGTTATGAGGTGTGTTTAACGTGTTTAACGTTTGCAAGCTTGAGCTAGATATCGACCTAGTGTGACCTTCCTGGTCATTGAGTCAACACAGGAAGGTGCAATGAATGGATAGTTAATTTATTTCCAAAGCTGCAATGATGGGACACACACAGTATGGATTAATGATCAGTAGTGACGGGATATAAATAGCACTCCCACAGCAATTGTACATAAATCTGCTCTATAATATACTTATACAAAAAAAACAGTTGAAATGTCTATCAAAGTTATTGTGATCGTATTGTGGATTTAACAATTCCTATTCATTCCTAATTTACTATAATAAAAATAAATACATTATTTCCATGTGTCTCATATTCACTACATCAGAATAAACTGTCATCCATTTTAGTATAAAAAATTATCAAACTAACCTGAAAGATTACTCAATGTTCCCCTCTAGTGGCGAATACCACCAGCTAAACTCACAAAACCGGGCTAATAAACTCGCTGGTGTTCATGAGTTTCTAAAACATGTACTTTATACATTTGTCATAAATTGCCTGCATTGATGAGACACAGTGTGGATGAATGATCAATAGACGACAGGATAAAAATAGCAAACCTAAAGAAGATGCAATTTTCAGTTTGCTACCAACTTGAAAGAGGGAACTTTAGCATAAAACCCACATGGAAAACTGAGATTCGGCAAATAACATACAAAGAGAGGCTTATTTGACGCCAAAACAACAACAGTAGTTACTAAAACATAAATTGCTAATGCATGATTTAAAAGGGGGATTTTATGATGAAATGTCAACTTTATACATTTCTATCCCAGGACCACTCAATTTTCAAATTATCCAAAAATCTGCTGTGGATTACTCAGAATCCCATACCTTTATCACTGAGTGTATTACACGGAGTGTAATGTAAACACACGAGCAGCACAGCGGTCTAAGGTTCAGCATCTCAGTGCTAGGAGCGTCACTACAGCCCCTTGTTCAAAACCAGGCTGTATCATAACAAGCCGTGATTTAGAGTCGCATAGGGCACGGCACAATTGGCCCAGCATCGTCTGGGTTAGGGTTTGACCGTTGTCGGCCGTCAATGTAAATGACAATTTCTTCTTAACTGACTTGCCTAGTTAAATAAAGGTTAAATATATTTAAAACATGTAACTTCATTACACCGTTACACTGGCATACAAACTCAGTAGCACAGAGTTGATCATCCATATGACATTGAGAAATACTGCATTGTGGGTAGTTTGGAAGAGTTCACAAAATATGTTAATAAATATGTAAAAACATAATAGTTTGTACTTATAGGTAACCATATCGTGACTACAACTAGCTTACTATGTCTTTAACCACACGGTATTGTTACATTGGTGAGTAAAAACTCATGCATTTAGATTTTACTCAACTGCGTTACCCACTCCAGTCAGCAGATGGCGGTGTGACGTATAATCTGGTGGACGGAAAGCTTCTTTCAACAGCAGCAACAGTCAGTCAGACACCTCGGTAGCTTGCTAGACAAAATAGCCGAACCAATAAAGCTCTTTTGACGCTTTCGTGTCTATTTGCCACTGCGTTTCAAACCCTCTTCGGTCGTCTAGTTAGTTATCCGATTAAATTTCATATTTACGGTGTTGTTGTTATTATTTTGCCACCAAAGCCCCATACACTACTCACCACTGCGACCTGTACGCTCTCGTTGGCTGGCCCTCGCTTCATACTCGTCGCCAAACCCACTGGCTACAGGTTATCTACAAGTCTCTGCTAGGTGAAGCCCCGCCCTATCTCAGCTCGCTGGTCACCATAGCAGCACCCACCCGTAGCATGCGCTCCAGCAGGTATATCTCACTGGTCACCCCCAAAGCCAATTCCTCATTTGGTCGCCTTTCCTTCCAGTTCTCTGCTGCCACTGACTGGAACGAACTGCAAAAATCACTGAAGCTGGAGATTCCCATCTCCCTCACTAGCTTTAAGAACCAGCTGTCAGAGCAGCTCACTGATCACGGCACCTGTTCATAGCACATCTGTATACAGCCCATCTATCTACCTCATCCCCATACTGTATTTATTTATTTTGCTCCTTTTGCACCACAGTATCTCTACTTGCACATCCATCTTTTGCACATCTACCATTCCAGTTTTTAATTGCCATATTGTAATTACTTCACCACCATGGCCTATTTATTGCCTTAACTCCCTTATTTGACCTAATTTGCACTAACTGTATATAGACTTTGTTTTCTTTTTATCTACTGTATTATTGACTGTATGTTTTGTTCATTCCATGTGTAACTCTGTGTTGTTGTATGTGTCGAACTGCTATGCTTTATCTTGGCCAGGTCACAGTTGCAAATGAGAACTTGTTCTCAACTAGCCTACCTGGTTAAATAAAGGTGAAATAAAAAATAATTCAGCTAGCGGTCTGGTTAAGTTAGCATTAGCATAGCTAGCTAACATCCCCGACCATGAGTTCACTAAGCTACTCTCCTCTTGTTAAAGAAGAGGAGGTCTGCTGGACAGAGAAAGAAGCTCTGGTGAAAGAGGAGGAGGAAGAGAAGGATGTTACAATACAAAAACAAGTAGAGGGTGAGGCTGTTTTACCGTGAAAGAAGAAGAGAAAGACGTTTCAGTTAAAGAAGAGAAAGACGTGTTCAGAGTGAAAGAGGAGGAGGATGTTACAGTAAAAGAAGAGGAACAGAAAGAGGAGGATGCAGTTTTTGGAGTGAAAGAAGAGGGGGTGATGACTGTCACATCAAAGAGGAAACTGGATATCTGGGCCCGGTTTCCCAAATGCATCATAAGGCATCCAATGGTTCTAATGATGAACGTGCCCTGGTTAACACTAGTAAGTATTGTCTTAAAAACAGAGGCACAAACTCGGCAGTTGTTGAACTGACGTGTGGTGGTAAAGGGGAAATATGCAATTGCTACATCCTGATATGGACTTTTAAATAATTTATAGCCATTGATTCTTGAAGAATATAAAACATGCCTCATGAGCTTAGTTCAACTGTTGTACCCCATCAGAACCCCAAATAAGATTTTTTTGCTCCAATGTTTAGAAAATGTAAACCAACACTGTATAGCCTCAACATGGTTAAAATTATAATGTTGATATCATGGATGGTCAGTCCTTGCATACATAGGTCTATCTATGAATTTGAGAGTAGTTACATTTCTCCAATTCTCTTATTAGCAAAAAGGCATTACAACTTTGTTATTGTTTCAACTGCAAGTTGGTTGATTGATTTTGTGGCTTATTTAAAGGGACGACCTAGGTTTTAAATGGAAACAAAATATCTGCCCAGAGACATGGTTTGGTAAACAGCTGAGAGATGGGAGCTGGAGAAATGTAACCACTCTCATTACTAGTGGATTTCATTAAGACTTGCTGTTTGAGTTGAAGAAGAAAAAATACTTTGAGAAACTCCAGAACTCATTAGTGGTTCAGTGTTAAGACAATCAGAAATACAATCAGACATCCCCAAATGGGCACATTTATAGGCCTACATTTGCACACAGGCCAGGTAGACTAATCCTACTTCTATATGTGTAATTAGGTGTGCGTCCTTACTCAACATTGAGAGGAGTGTTTCAAATGAAAGACAATGAATAAATTGATAAAACTGACGCATCTTGTGGGGTCAGGTCTGGGTGGTCTGCCAGGGGCCGTTTCATTTAGTATCCCTCCTTCAGGGAACAGTAGTTATAGTCATAACGTTAAGCTCGTCATATGATGAACTTAAATACTGGATCTTGCTGTCAGACAATGTTTTGGACAGTCAAATGACAAACATCACAACATGCAACAACAACCAAAGTACTTCTTCATTCATTACTCTGGTAAAGACAGTTATGCCGTGCTCCACGTTGGATCCAACATCCCTAACAAATTGGTGTTTATAATGTGTTATTGTCTGCTTGATTTAAAGTAGGTTCTCGTTAGTCTGTTTGGACACAGAGATACTTTACTCATAATGTGTAGAGAACGGTTCCTTGATGGATAGGCTATTGTTCAACACACAGAGCTATTTTCCTTTATTCAGGACATTTAGAATGACAACACATTACAGAGTAGCATAGTGGGATTATTCACAAAATTATCTGGTGATCAGGTTAGGAAATGTCATGACAAATACATTTTAGTTTCCATGTTTCACCTGAAATATTAACTGATTTATAGTCCTCGGTCTATGTTGTTGTTAGGTGAAGTTACGGGTCCTACAGTAGGTCTATGTTATTGTTAGGTGAAGTTATGGGTCCTACAGTAGGTCTATGGTATTGTTAGGTGAAGTTATTCATCCTACAGTAGGTCTATGGTATTGTTAGGTGAAGTTATGGGTCCTACAGTAGGTCTATGTTATTGTTAGGTGAAGCTATGGGCCAATTTGTCATACACTTAGTGTACAACCTCATTGTCAGTCTGATGTTAAAGCCAGAGCATTTTATTGGTTGACGTGTTTTTTAAGTATGAAGCAGTTGATTTGCGACAGTAACACAAACAGGAGATTTACAAGCCTTACAATTATAATCTAAAAGTGGTGTGAAATGCAGTCAAAAGCAACCTGTAAAATGGAGGCTATTTTTGCTGGCAGCCTATGAGAACCCCCCTGAGTTTTCCCCACGGTGGTCAATTAGTGAATAGACACAGAGCTTAATGTGAGTTTCCTTGTGTAAGCACTCCTGATCTTGCGCTGATAGTAATATTCAGAATAGATTGTTAAAAACTAAAATCTTTGCTCACCATTTTTGCTCCAGGCATACAGTGGGGCAAAAAAGTATTTAGTCAGCCACCACTTGTGCAAGTTCTCCCACTTAAAAAGATGAGAGGTCTGTAATTTTCATCATAGGTACACTTCACCTATGACAGACAAAATGAGAAAAAAAATCCAGAAAATCACATTGTAGGATTTTTAATGAATGTGATCCTCAGCACGTATCAGCATGTAGGTTTCAGTGTGTGAGAGACTGCTCCTTACCCTGGCTTATGCACAGTCTCCCTCAGTACTCTTACTGCATCAGCACTGTGTGATACTCAGTAGGTTTCAGTGTGTGAGAGACTGTTCCTTACCCTGGCTTATGCACAGTCTCCCTCAGTACTCTTACTGCATCAGCATTGTGTGATACTCAGTAGGTTTCAGTGTGAGAGAGACTGCTCCTTACCCTGGCTTATGCACAGTCTCCCTCAGTACTCTTACTGCATCAGCATTGCTCATGTTCTCAAAGTTGATGTCATTCACCAGAAGAAGAGAGGGAATGAGAGATGGGGGATGTAGAAAAGGGAGGGAAAGAAAGCAGGCAATCCTACCAACCAAGTCCAATTAAAGACCTCAAACCATCCCTCTTATTCTCACTGTCATGTCACTTAAACACCAGTGGAATAAAGTACGTAAGAACAAATACTTTAAAGCACTACTTAAGTAGTTTCTGTACTTTACTATTATTATTATTTTTTTAAACTTTTACTTTTACTTCACTTCATTTCTAAAGAAAATAATGTTTTTTTTACTCCATGCATTTCCCCTGACACCCAAAATTACATTTTGAATGCTTAGCAGGACAGGGAAATGGTCCAATTCACACATGATTCAAGAGAACATCCCTGGTCATCCCTACTGCCTCTGATCTGGCAGACTCAATAAACACAAATTCTTTGTTTGTAAATTATATCTGAATGTGGTAGTGTTCCCCTGGCTATCTGTAAATTATGTCTGAATGTTGGAGTGTTCCCCTGGCTATCTGTAAATTATGTCTGAATGTTGGAGTGTTCCCCTGGCTATCTGTAAATGATGTCTGAGTGTTGGAGTGTTTTCCCCTGGCTATCTGTAAATTATGTCTGAGTGTACCCCTGGCTATCTGTAAATTATGTCTGTGTTGGTGTTACCCTGGCTATCTGTAAATGATGTCTGAATGTTGGAGTGTTCCGTGGCTATCTGTACATTATGTCTGTGTTGGAGTGTACCCCTGGCTATCTGTAAATTATGTCTGAGTGTACCCCTGGCTATCTGTAAATTATGTCTGAGTGTACCCCTGGCTATCTGTAAATTATGTCTGTGTTGGAGTGTTCCCCTGGCTATCTGTAAATGATGTCTGAGTGTACCCCTGGCTATCTGTAAATGATGTCTGTGTTGGAGTGTTCCCCTGGCTATCTGTAAATTATATCTGAGTGTACCCCTGGCTATCTGTAAATTATGTCTGTGTTGGAGTGTTCCCCTGGATATCTGTAAATGATATCTGAGTGTTGGCTAGTGTTCCCCTGGCTATCTGTAAATGATGTCTGAGTGTTGGAGTGTTCCCCTGGCTATCTGTAAATTATGTCTTGTTGTGTTCCCCTGGCTATCTGTAAATTATGTCTGTGTTGGAGTGTTCCCCTGGCTATATCTGTAAATGATGTCTGAGTGTTGGAGTGTTCCCCTGGCTATCTGTAAATGATGTCTGAGTGTTGGAGTGTTCCCCTGGCTATCTGTAAATTATGTCTGTGTGAGTGTACCCTGGCTATCTGTAAATTATGTCTGTGTTGGAGTGTTCCCCTGGCTATCTGTAAATGATGTCTGTGTTGGAGTGTTCCCTGGCTATCTGTAAATTATGTCTGAATGTAAATTATGTCTGAAGTGTGTATGGAGTGTTCCCCTGGCTATCTGTAAATTATGTCTGATGTATGTCTGAATGTTGGAGTGTTTTCCCTGGCTATCTGTAAATTATGTCTGTGTTGGAGTGTTCCCTGTAAATGATGTCTGTGTTGGAGTGTTCCCTGGCTATCTGTAAATGATGTCTGAGTGTTGGAGTGTTCCCCTGGCTATCTGTAAATTATGTCTGAATGTTGGAGTGTTCCCTGGCTATCTGTAAATTATGTCTGAATGTTGGAGTGTTTTCCCCTGGCTATCTGTAAATTATGTCTGTGTTGGAGTGTTCCCCTGGCTATCTGTAAATGATGTCTGAGTGTTGGAGTGTACGCCTGGCTATATGTAAATTATGTCTGAATGATGGAGTGTTCCCCTGGCTATCTGTAAATTATGTCTGAATGTTGGAGTGTTTTCCCCTGGCTGTCTGTAAATTATGTCTGAGTGTACCCCTGGCTATCTGTAAATTATGTCTGTGTTGGTGTTCCCCTGGCTATCTGTAAATGATGTCTGAGTGTTGGAGTGTTCCCTGGCTATCTGTAAATGATGTCTGTGTTGGTGTTCCCCTGGCTATCTGTAAATGATGTCTGAGTGTTGGAGTGTACCCCTGGCTATCTGTAAATTATGTCTGAATGTTGGAGTGTTCCCCTGGCTATCTGTAAATTATGTCTGTGTTGGAGTGTTCCCCTGGCTATCTGTAAATGATGTCTGTGTTGGAGTGTACCCCTGGCTATCTGTAAATTATGTCTGAGTGTTGGAGTGTACCCCTGGCTATCTGTAAATTATGTCTGAGTGTACCCCTGGCTATCTGTAAATTTTGTCTGAGTGTACCCCTGGCTATCTGTAAATTTTGTCTGAGTGTAGGAGTGTTCCCCTGGCTATCTGTAAATTATGTCTGAGTGTACCCCTGGCTATCTGTAAATTATGTCTGTGTTGGAGTGTTCCCCTGGCTATCTGTAAATGATGTCTGTGTTGGAGTGTTCCCCTGGCTATCTGTAAATGATGTCTGTATTGGAGTGTTCCCCTGGCTATCTGTAAATGATGTCTGAGTGTTGGAGTGTACCCCTGGCTATCTGTAAATGATGTCTGAATGTTGGAGTGTTCCCCTGGCTATCTGTAAATGATGTCTGAGTGTTGGAGTGTACCCCTGGCTATCTGTAAATTTTGTCTGAGTGTAGGAGTGTTCCCCTGGCTATCTGTAAATTATGTCTGAGTGTACCCCTGGCTATCTGTAAATGATGTCTGTGTTGGAGTGTTCCCCTGGCTATCTGTAAATTATGTCTGTGTTGGAGTGTTCCCCTGGCTATCTGTAAATGATGTCTGTATTGGAGTGTTCCCCTGGCTATCTGTAAATGATGTCTGTATTGGAGTGTTCCCCTGGCTATCTGTAAATGATGTCTGAGTGTTGGAGTGTACCCCTGGCTATCTGTAAATTATGTCTGAGTGTTGGAGTGTACCCCTGGCTATCTGTAAATGATGTCTGAGTGTACCCCTGGCTATCTGTAAATTTTGTCTGAGTGTACCTCTGGCTATCTGTAAATTATGTCTGTGTTGGAGTGTTCCCCTGGCTATCTGTAAATGATGTCTGAGTGTTGGAGTGTTCCCCTGGCTATCTGTAAATGATGTCTGAGTGTTGGAGTGTTCCCCTGGCTATCTGTAAATGATATCTGTGTAGGAGTGTTCCCCTGGCTATCTGTAAATTATGTCTGATGTCTGGCTATCTGTAAATTATGTCTGTGTTGGAGTGTTCCCTGGCTATCTGTAAATGATGTCTGAGTGTTGGAGTGTTCCCCTGGCTATCTGTAAATGATGTCTGAGTGTTGGAGTGTTCCCCTGGCTATCTGTAAATTATGTCTGTGTTGGAGTGTATGGCTATCTGTAAATTATGTCTGTGTTGGAGTGTTCCCCTGGCTATCTGTAAATTATGTCTGAGTGTTGGCTATCTGTAAATGATGTCTGTGTTGGAGTGTTCCCTGGCTATCTGTAAATGATGTTGGAGTGTCTGTGTTGGAGTGTTCCCCCTGGCTATCTGTAAATGATGTCTGAGTGTTGGAGTGTTCCCTGGCTATCTGTAAATTATGTCTGAGTGTTCCCTGGCTGTAAATGTCTGAGTGTTCCCTGGCTATCTGTAAATTATGTCTGAATGTTGGAGTGTTCCCTGGCTATCTGTAAATGTCTATGTCTGAGTGTACCCCTGGCTATCTGTAAATTATGTCTGTGTTGGAGTGTTCCCCTGGCTATCTGTAAATGATGTCTGTGTTGGAGTGTTCCCCTGGCTATCTGTAAATTGTATGTCTGAATGTTGGAGTGTGGCTATCTGTGTTCCCCTGGCTATCTGTAAATTATGTCTGAATGTTGGAGTGTTCCCTGGCTATCTGTAAATTATGTCTGAGTGTTGGACCCTGGCTATCTGTAAATTATGTCTGTGTTGGAGTGTTCCCCTGGCTATCTGTAAATGATGTCTGAGTGTTGGAGTGTTCCCTGGCTATCTGTAAATGATGTCCCCTGGCTATCTGTAAATGATGTCTGAGTGTTGGAGTGTACCCCTGGCTATCTGTAAATTATGTCTGAATGTTGGAGTGTTCCCCTGGCTATCTGTAAATGTATCTGGAGTGTTCCCTGGCTATCTGTAAATGATGTCTGTGTTGGAGTGTTCCCCTGGCTATCTGTAAATGATGTCTGAGTGTTGGAGTGTTCCCCTGGCTATCTGTAAATTATGTCTGAGTGTTGGCTATGTACCCTGGCTATCTGTAAATTATGTCTGAGTGTACCCCTGGCTATCTGTAAATTGTCTGAGTGTTGGAGTGTTCCCCTGGCTATCTGTAAATTATGTCTGAGTGTTGGAGTGTTCCCCTGGCTATCTGTAAATTATGTCTGTGTTGGAGTGTTCCCTGGCTATCTGTAAATTATGTCTGTGTTGGAGTGTTCCCCTGGCTATCTGTAAATGATGTCTGTGTTGGAGTGTTCCCCTGGCTATCTGTAAATGATGTCTGTATTGTGTTCCCCTGGCTATCTGTAAATGATGTCTGTGTTGGAGTGTTCCCCTGGCTATCTGTAAATGATGTCTGAATGTTGGAGTGTTCCCCTGGCTATCTGTAAATTATGTCTGAGTGTTGGAGTGTACCCCTGGCTATCTGTAAATTTTGTCTGAGTGTTGGAGTGTTCCCCTGGCTATCTGTAAATTATGTCTGAGTGTACCCCTGGCTATCTGTAAATGATGTCTGTGTTGGAGTGTTCCCCTGGCTATCTGTAAATGATGTCTGTGTTGGAGTGTTCCCCTGGCTATCTGTAAATGATGTCTGTGTTGGAGTGTTCCCCTGGCTATCTGTAAATGATGTCTGTGTTGGAGTGTTCCCCTGGCTATCTGTAAATGATGTCTGTGTTGGAGTGTTCCCCTGGCTATCTGTAAATGATGTCTGAGTGTTGGAGTGTTCCCCTGGCTATCTGTAAATGATGTCTGAGTGTTGGAGTGTTATCTGTAAATGATGTCCCTGGCTATCTGTAAATGATGTCTGTGTTGGCTATCTGTAAATTTCTGTGTTGGAGTGTTCCCTGGCTATCTGTAAATGATGTCTGTTGGAGTGTTCCCCTGGCTATCTGTAAATGATGTCTGTAAATGATGTCTGTGTTGGAGTGTTCCCTGGCTATCTGGCTATCTGTAATCTGTAAATTATATCTGAGTGTACCCCTGGCTATCTGTAAATTATGTCTGTGTTGGAGTGTTCCCCTGGCTATCTGTAAATGATGTCTGTGTTGGAGTGTTCCCCTGGCTATCTGTAAATGATGTCTGTATTGGAGTGTTCCCCTGGCTATCTGTAAATGATGTCTGTATTGGAGTGTTCCCCTGGCTATCTGTAAATGATGTCTGAGTGTTGGAGTGTACCCCTGGCTATCTGTAAATTATGTCTGAGTGTTGGAGTGTTCCCCTGGCTATCTGTAAATGATGTCTGTGTTGGAGTGTTCCCCTGGCTATCTGTAAATGATGTCTGTATTGGAGTGTTCCCCTGGCTATCTGTAAATGATGTCTGTATTGGAGTGTTCCCCTGGCTATCTGTAAATGATGTCTGAGTGTTGGAGTGTACCCCTGGCTATCTGTAAATTATGTCTGAGTGTACCCCTGGCTATCTGTAAATTTTGTCTGAGTGTACCCCTGGCTATCTGTAAATTATGTCTGTGTTGGAGTGTTCCCCTGGCTATCTGTAAATGATGTCTGAGTGTTGGAGTGTTCCCCTGGCTATCTGTAAATTATGTCTGAGTGTACCCCTGGCTATCTGTAAATTATGTCTGTGTTGGAGTGTTCCCCTGGCTATCTGTAAATGATGTCTGAGTGTTGGAGTGTTCCCCTGGCTATCTGTAAATGATGTCTGTGTTGGAGTGTTCCCCTGGCTATCTGTAAATGATGTCTGTATTGGAGTGTTCCCCTGGCTATCTGTAAATGATGTCTGTGTTGGAGTGTTCCCCTGGCTATCTGTAAATGATGTCTGAGTGTTGGAGTGTTCCCCTGGCTATCTGTAAATTATGTCCCCCTGGCTATCTGTAAATTATGTCTGTGTTGGAGTGTTCCCCTGGCTATCTGTAAATGATGTCTGATCTGTAAATGTGTGGAGTGTTCCCCTGGCTATCTGTAAATTATGTCTGAGTGTTGGAGTGTTCCCTGGCTATCTGTAAATGATATGTCTGTGTTGGAGTGTTCCCTGGCTATCTGTAAATTATGTCTGAGTGTCCCCTGGCTATCTGTAAATTATGTCTGAGTGTTGGAGTGTTCCCCTGGCTATCTGTAAATGATGTCTGTGTTGGAGTGTTCCCCTGGCTATCTGTAAATGATGTCTGTGTTGGAGTGTTCCCCTGGCTATCTGTAAATTATGTCTGATGTCCCTGGCTATCTGTAAATGTCTGAGTGTTCCCCTGGCTATCTGTAAATGATGTCTGTAAATGGAGTGTTCCCCTGGCTATCTGTAAATGATGTCTGTGTTGGCTGTTCCCCTGGCTATCTGTAAATGATGTCTGAGTGTTGGAGTGTTCCCCTGGCTATCTGTAAATGATGTCTGTGTTGGAGTGTTCCCCTGGCTATCTGTAAATGATGTCTGTATTGGAGTGTTCCCCTGGCTATCTGTAAATGATGTCTGTATTGGAGTGTTCCCCTGGCTATCTGTAAATGATGTCTGAGTGTTGGAGTGTACCCCTGGCTATCTGTAAATTATGTCTGAGTGTTGGAGTGTTCCCCTGGCTATCTGTAAATTTTGTCTGATGTCTGGCTGTAAATGTCTGAGTGTAAATTATGAGTGTTCCCCTGGCTATCTGTAAATTATGTCTGAGTGTTGGAGTGTTCCCCTGGCTATCTGTAAATTATGTCTGTGTTGGAGTGTTCCCCTGGCTATCTGTAAATTATGTCTGTGTTGGATGTCCCCTGTTCCCCTGGCTATCTGTAAATTATGTCTGTGTTGGAGTGTTCCCCTGGCTATCTGTAAATGATGTCTGTGTTGGAGTGTTCCCCTGGCTATCTGTAAATGATGTCTGTGTTGAGTGTCCCCTGGCTATCTGTAAATGATGTCTGTGTTGGAGTGTTCCCTGGCTATCTGTAAATGATGTCTGTAAATGTGTGGAGTGTTCCCCTGGCTATCTGTAAATGATGTCTGTGTTGGAGTGTTCCCTGGCTATCTGTAAATGATGTCTGTATGTTGGAGTGTTCCCCTGGCTATCTGTAAATGATGTCTGTATTGGAGTGTCCCCTGGCTATCTGTAAATGATGTCTGAGTGTTGGAGTGTATCCCTGGCTATCTGTAAATTATGTCTGAGTGTTGGCTATCTGTAAATTATGTCCCCTGGCTATCTGTAAATTATGTCTGAGTGTTGGAGTGTTCCCCTGGCTATCTGTAAATTATGTCTGTCTGTGTTGGAGTGTTCCCCTGGCTATCTGTAAATGATGTCTGATTGTTGAGTGTTCCCCTGGCTATCTGTAAATGATGTCTGAGTGTTGGAGTGTTCCCCTGGCTATCTGTAAATGATGTCTGTGTTGGAGTGTTCCCCTGGCTATCTGTAAATGATGTCTGTATTGGAGTGTTCCCCTGGCTATCTGTAAATGATGGCTATCTGTAAATTGTCTGTGTTGGAGTGTTCCCTGGCTATCTGTAAATGATGTCTGAGTGTTGGAGTGTACCCCTGGCTATCTGTAAATTATGTCTGATGTACCCCTGGCTATCTGTAAATTTTGTCTGAGTCCCTGGCTATCTGGCTATCTGTAAATGTCTGAGTGTTGGAGTGTTCCCCTGGCTATCTGTAAATTATGTCTGAGTGTTGGAGTGTTCCCCTGGCTATCTGTAAATGATGTCTGTGTTGGAGTGTTCCCCTGGCTATCTGTAAATTATGTCTGTGTTGGAGTGTTCCCCTGGCTATCTGTAAATGATGTCTGTGTTGGAGTGTTCCCTGGCTATCTGTAAATGATGTCTGTGTTGGAGTGTTCCCCTGGCTATCTGTAAATGATGTCTGTGTTGGAGTGTTCCCCTGGCTATCTGTAAATGATGTCTGTGTTGGAGTGTTCCCCTGGCTATCTGTAAATGATGTCTGTAAATGATGTCTGTGTTGGCTATCTGTGTGTCTGTGTTGGAGTGTTCCCCTGGCTATCTGTAAATGATGTCTGTGTTGGAGTGTTCCCCTGGCTATCTGTAAATGATGTCTGTATTGGAGTGTTCCCCTGGCTATCTGTAAATGATGTCTGTATTGGAGTGTTCCCCTGGCTATCTGTAAATGATGTCTGAGTGTTGGAGTGTATCCCTGGCTATCTGTAAATTATGTCTGAGTGTTGGAGTGTACCCCTGGCTATCTGTAAATTATGTCTGAGTGTACCCCTGGCTATCTGTAAATTTTGTCTGAGTGTACCCCTGGCTATCTGTAAATTATGTCTGTGTTGGAGTGTTCCCCTGGCTATCTGTAAATGATGTCTGAGTGTTGGAGTGGTCCCCTGGCTATCTGTAAATGATGTCTGAGTGTAGGAGTGTTCCCCTGGCTATCTGTAAATTATATCTGAGTGTACCCCTGGCTATCTGTAAATTATGTCTGTGTTGGAGTGTTCCCCTGGCTATCTGTAAATGATGTCTGTGTTGGAGTGTTCCCCTGGCTATATGTAAATGATGTCTGAGTGTTGGAGTGTTCCCCTGGCTATCTGTAAATTATGTCTGAGTGTTGGAGTGTTCCCCTGGCTATCTGTAAATTATGTCTGAGTGTACCCCTGGATCTGTAAATTTTGTCCCTGGCTAGTGTACCCCTGGCTATCTGTAAATTTTGTCTGAGTGTTGGAGTGTTCCCCTGGCTATCTGTAAATTATGTCTGAGTGTGTTCCCCTGGCTATCTGTAAATTATGTCTGTGTTGGAGTGTTCCCCTGGCTATCTGTAAATTGTCTGTCTGATCTGGCTATCTGTAAATTATGTCTGTGTTGGAGTGTTCCCCTGGCTATCTGTAAATGATGTCTGTGTTGGAGTGTTCCCCTGGCTATCTGTAAATGATGTCTGTGTTGGAGTGTTCCCTGGCTATCTGTAAATGATGTCTGTGTTGGAGTGTTCCCCTGGCTATCTGTAAATGATGTCTGAGTGTTGGAGTGTTCCCCTGGCTATCTGTAAATGATGTCTGAAATTGGAGTGTACCCTGGCTATCTGTAAATTATGTCTGAGTGTTGGAGTGTTCCCCTGGCTATCTGTAAATTATGTCTGAGTGTACCCCTGGCTATCTGTAAATGATGTCTGTGTTGGAGTGTTCCCCTGGCTATCTGTAAATGATGTCTGTGTTGGAGTGTTCCCCTGGCTATCTGTAAATGATGTCTGTATTGTAAATGATGTCTGTATGTGTTCCCCTGGCTATCTGTAAATGATGTCTGAGTGTTGGAGTGTTCCCCTGGCTATCTGTAAATGATGTCTGAGTGTTGGAGTGTTCCCCTGGCTATCTGTAAATTATGTCTGAGTGTTGGAGTGTTCCCTGGCTATCTGTAAATGATGTCTGTCTGGCTATCTGTAAATTTTGTGTTGAGTGTTCCCCTGGCTATCTGTAAATAAATGTCTGTGTTGGAGTGTTCCCCTGGCTATCTGTAAATGATGTCTGAGTGTTGGAGTGTTCCCTGGCTATCTGTAAATTATGTCTGATGTCTGGCTATCTGTAAATTATGTCTGTGTTGGAGTGTTCCCCTGGCTATCTGTAAATGATGTCTGTGTTGGAGTGTTCCCCTGGCTATCTGTAAATTGATGTCTGTGTAAATGATGTCTGTGTTGGAGTGTTCCCCTGGCTATCTGTAAATGATGTCTGTGTTGGAGTGTTCCCCTGGCTATCTGTAAATGATGTCTGAGTGTTGGAGTGTTCCCCTGGCTATCTGTAAATGATGTCTGAGTGTTGGAGTGTTCCCCTGGCTATCTGTAAATGATGTCTGTGTTGGAGTGTTCCCCTGGCTATCTGTAAATGATGTCTGTATTGTGTTCCCCTGGCTATCTGTAAATGATGTCTGTGTTGGAGTGTTCCCCTGGCTATCTGTAAATGATGTCTGATGTCCCCTGGCTATCTGTAAATTATGTCTGTGTTGGCTATCTGTAAATTATGTCTGTGTTGGAGTCCCCTGGCTATCTGTAAATTATGTCTGTGTTGGAGTGTTCCCTGGCTATCTGTAAATGATGTCTGAATGTTGGAGTGTTCCCCTGGCTATCTGTAAATGATGTCTGAATGTTGGAGTGTTCCCCTGGCTATCTGTAAATGATGTCTGTATTGGAGTGTTCCCCTGGCTATCTGTAAATGATGTCTGTGTTGGAGTGTTCCCCTGGCTATCTGTAAATGATGTCTGTGTTGGAGTGTACCCCTGGCTATCTGTAAATTATGTCTGGCTATCTGTAAATTATGTCTGTGTTGGAGTGTTCCCCTGGCTATCTGTAAATGATGTCTGAGTGTTGGAGTGTTCCCCTGGCTATCTGTAAATTATGTCTGAGTGTTGTAAATTATGTCTGTGTTGGAGTGTTCCCTGTCTGTGTACCCCTGGCTATCTGTAAATGATGTCTGTGTTGGAGTGTTCCCCTGGCTATCTGTAAATGATGTCTGAGTGTTGGAGTGTTCCCCTGGCTATCTGTAAATTATGTCTGAGTGTTGGAGTGTTCCCCTGGCTATCTGTAAATTATGTCTGAGTGTTATCTGTAAATTATGTCTGTGTTGGAGTGTTCCCCTGGCTATCTGTAAATGATGTCTGAAATGTGTGGAGTGTTCCCCTGGCTATCTGTAAATTATGTCTGAGTGTTCCCCTGGCTAAAATTATGTCTGAGTGTTGGAGTGTTCCCTGGCTATCTGTAAATTATGTCTGTGTTGGAGTGTTCCCTGGCTATCTGTAAATGATGTCTGAGTGTGTTCCCCTGGCTATCTGTAAATTATGTCTGAGTGTGGAGTGTTCCCCTGGCTATCTGTAAATTGTTCCCCTGTCTGAGTGTGTTCCCTGGCTATCTGTAAATTATGTCTGTGTTGGAGTGTTCCCCTGGCTATCTGTAAATTATGTCTGTGTTGGAGTGTTCCCCTGGCTATCTGTAAATGATGTCTGATGTGGAGTGTTCCCCTGGCTATCTGTAAATGATGTCTGAGTGTTGGAGTGTTCCCCTGGCTATCTGTAAATTATGTCTGAATGTTGGAGTGTTCCCCTGGCTATCTGTAAATGATGTCTGTGTTGGAGTGTTCCCCTGGCTATCTGTAAATGATGTCTGTATTGGAGTGTTCCCCTGGCTATCTGTAAATGATGTCTGTATTGGAGTGTTCCCCTGGCTATCTGTAAATGATGTCTGAGTGTTGGAGTGTACCCCTGGCTATCTGTAAATTATGTCTGAGTGTACCCCTGGCTATCTGTAAATTTTGTCTGAGTGTACCCCTGGCTATCTGTAAATTATGTCTGAGTGTCCCCTGGCTATCTGTAAATGATGTCTGTGTTGGAGTGTTCCCCTGGCTATCTGTAAATTATGTCTGATGTTGGAGTGTTCCCCTGGCTATCTGTAAATTATGTCTGTGTTGGAGTGTTCCCCTGGCTATCTGTAAATGATGTCTGTGTTGGAGTGTTCCCTGGCTATCTGTAAATGATGTCTGAGTGTTGGAGTGTTCCCCTGGCTATCTGTAAATTATGTCTGAGTGTTGGCTGTCTGTAAATTATGTCTGAGTGTACCTGGCTATCTGTAAATTATGTCTGTGTTGGAGTGTTCCCCTGGCTATCTGTAAATGATGTCTGTGTGGAGTGTACCCCTGGCTATCTGTAAATGATGTCTGAATGTTGGAGTGTTCCCCTGGCTATCTGTAAATGATGTCTGTGTTGGAGTGTTCCCCTGGCTATCTGTAAATGATGTCTGTGTTGGAGTGTTCCCCTGGCTATCTGTAAATGATGTCTGAGTGTTGTTCCCCTGGCTATCTGTGTCTGTGTTGGAGTGTTCCCCTGGCTATCTGTAAATTATGTCTGTGTTGGAGTGTTCCCCTGGCTATCTGTAAATGATGTCTGAGTGTTGGAGTGTTCCCCTGGCTATCTGTAAATGATGTCTGAGTGTTGGCTAGTGTGTCCCCTGGCTATCTGTAAATTATGTCTGAGTGTTGGCTATGTTGGCTATCTGTAAATTATGTCTGAGTGTGTTCCCCTGGCTATCTGTAAATGATGTCTGTGTGTTGAGTGTTCCCTGGCTATCTGTAAATTATGTCTGAGTGTACCCCTGGCTATCTGTAAATTATGTCTGTGTTGGAGTGTTCCCCTGGCTATCTGTAAATGATGTCTGTATTGGAGTGTTCCCCTGGCTATCTGTAAATGATGTCTGTATTGTTGAGTGTTCCCCTGGCTATCTGTAAATGATGTCTGTGTTGGAGTGTTCCCCTGGCTATCTGTAAATGATGTCTGTGTTGGAGTGTTCCCCTGGCTATCTGTAAATGATGTCTGTGTTGGAGTGTTCCCCTGGCTATCTGTAAATGATGTCTGTATTGGAGTGTTCCCCTGGCTATCTGTAAATGATGTCTGAGTGTTGGAGTGTTCCCCTGGCTATCTGTAAATGTCTGATGTCTGTAAATTGTCTGAGTGTTGGAGTGTTCCCTGGGCTATCTGTAAATTATGTCTGTGTTGGAGTGTTCCCCTGGCTATCTGTAAATGATGTCTGTGTTGGAGTGTTCCCCTGGCTATCTGTAAATTATGTCTGATGGCTCTGTAAATTATGTCTGTGTTGGAGTGTTCCCCTGGCTATCTGTAAATGATGTCTGTGTTGGAGTGTTCCCCTGGCTATCTGTAAATGATGTCTGTGTTGGAGTGTTCCCTGGCTATCTGTAAATGATGTCTGTGTTGGAGTGTTCCCCTGGCTATCTGTAAATGATGTCTGAATGTTGGAGTGTTCCCCTGGCTATCTGTAAATGATGTCTGAGGAGTGTTCCCCTGGCTATCTGTAAATGATGTCTGAGTGTTGGAGTGTTCCCTGGCTATCTGTAAATGATGTCTGAGTGTTGGAGTGTTCCCCTGGCTATCTGTAAATGATGTCTGAGTGTTGTTCCCCTGGCTATCTGTAAATTATGTCTGAGTGTCTGGCTATCTGTAAATTATGTCTGTGTTGGAGTGTTCCCCTGGCTATCTGTAAATGATGTCTGTGTTGGAGTGTGGCTATCTGTAAATGATGTCTGAGTGTTGGAGTGTTCCCTGGCTATCTGTAAATGATGTCTGTGTTGGAGTGTTCCCCTGGCTATCTGTAAATGATGTCTGTGTTGGAGTGTTCCCCTGGCTATCTGTAAATGATGTCTGTGTTGGAGTGTTCCCCTGGCTATCTGTAAATGATGTCTGTGTTGGAGTGTTCCCTGGCTATCTGTAAATGATGTCTGGCTATCTGTTGTCTGAGTGTACCCCTGGCTATCTGTAAATTATGTCTGAGTGTTGGCTATCTGTAAATGTGTCTGTGTTGGAGTGTTCCCTGGCTATCTGTAAATTATGTCTGAGTGTCTGGCTATCTGTAAATTATGTCTGTGTTGGAGTGTTCCCCTGGCTATCTGTAAATGATGTCTGTGTTGGAGTGTTCCCCTGGCTATCTGTAAATGATGTCTGTATGGAGTGTTCCCCTGGCTATCTGTAAATGATGTCTGTGGCTTGATGTGTACCCCTGGCTATCTGTAATGATGTCTGAGTGTTGGAGTGTTCCCCTGGCTATCTGTAAATGATGTCTGTGTTGGAGTGTTCCCCTGGCTATCTGTAAATGATGTCTGTGTTGGAGTGTTCCCCTGGCTATCTGTAAATGATGTCTGTATTGGAGTGTTCCCCTGGCTATCTGTAAATGATGTCTGTGTTGGAGTGTTCCCTGGCTATCTGTAAATGATGTCTGAGTGTTGGAGTGTTCCCCTGGCTATCTGTAAATTATGTCTGAGTGTTGGCTATCTGTAAATTTTGTCTGTGTTGGAGTGTACCCTGGCTATCTGTAAATTATGTCTGTGTTGGAGTGTTCCCCTGGCTATCTGTAAATGATGTCTGAGTGTTGGAGTGTTCCCCTGGCTATCTGTAAATGATGTCTGAGTGTTGGAGTGTTCCCCTGGCTATCTGTAAATGATGTCTGTGTGTTGGAGTGTTCCCCTGGCTATCTGTAAATTGTCTGATGTCTGAGTGTACCCCCCTGGCTATCTGTAAATTATGTCTGTGTTGGAGTGTTCCCCTGGCTATCTGTAAATTATGTCTGTGTTGGAGTGTTCCCCTGGCTATCTGTAAATGATGTCTGAGTGTTGGAGTGTTCCCTGGCTATCTGTAAATGATGTCTGAGTGTTGGAGTGTTCCCTGGCTATCTGTAAATTATGTCTGAGTGTTGGAGTGTTCCCTGGCTATCTGTAAATTATGTCTGGCTATCTGTAAATTTTGTCTGAGTGTTGGAGTGTTCCCTGGCTATCTGTAAATGTAAATATGTCTGAGTGTTGGCTATCTGTAAATGATGTCTGTGTTGGAGTGTTCCCCTGGCTATCTGTAAATTATGTCTGATGTCTATCTGTAAATTATGTCTGTGTTGGAGTGTTCCCCTGGCTATCTGTAAATGATGTCTGGCTATCTGTAAATGATGTCTGTGTGTTCCCTGGCTATCTGTAAATATGTCTGTAAGTGTTCCCCTGGCTATCTGTAAATGATGTGTGTTGGAGTGTACCCTGGCTATCTGTAAATGATGTCTGAGTGTTGGAGTGTTCCCCTGGCTATCTGTAAATGATGTCTGTGTTGGAGTGTTCCCCTGGCTATCTGTAAATGATGTCTGAGTGTTGGAGTGTTCCCCTGGCTATCTGTAAATTATGTCTGTGTTGGAGTGTTCCCCTGGCTATCTGTAAATGATGTCTGTAGTGTGTTCCCCTGGCTATCTGTAAATGATGTCTGTATTGGAGTGTTCCCCTGGCTATCTGTAAATGATGTCTGAGTGTTGGAGTGTTCCCCTGGCTATCTGTAAATTATGTCTGTGTTGTTGGTGTTCCCCTGGCTATCTGTAAATTATGTCTGAGTGTACCCCTGGCTATCTGTAAATTATGTCTGATGTCCCCTGTAAATTATGTCTGAGTGTCTGTGTTGGAGTGTTCCCTGGCTATCTGTAAATGATGTCTGTGTTGTGTTGGCTATCTGTAAATGATGTCCCCTGGCTATCTGTAAATTATGTCTGAGTGTACGGCTATCTGTAAATTATGTCTGTGTTGGAGTGTTCCCTGGCTATCTGTAAATGATGTCTGTGTTGGAGTGTTCCCCTGGCTATCTGTAAATGATGTCTGTGTTGGAGTGTTCCCCTGGCTATCTGTAAATGATGTCTGTGTTGGAGTGTTCCCCTGGCTATCTGTAAATGATGTCTGAGTGTTGGAGTGTTCCCCTGGCTATCTGTAAATTATGTCTGAGTGTTGGAGTGTTCCCTGGCTATCTGTAAATTATGTCTGAGTGTTGGAGTGTTCCCCTGGCTATCTGTAAATTATGTCTGAGTGTTGGAGTGTTCCCTGGCTATCTGTAAATTATGTCTGTGTTGGAGTGTTCCCCTGGCTATCTGTAAATGATGTCTGTGTTGGAGTGTTCCCCTGGCTATCTGTAAATTATGTCTGATTGTGTTCCCCTGGCTATCTGTAAATTATGTCTGGCTATCTGTAAATGTTGGGAGTGTTCCCTGGCTATCTGTAAATTATGTCTGTGTTGGAGTGTTCCCCTGGCTATCTGTAAATGATGTCTGTGTTGGAGTGTTCCCCTGGCTATCTGTAAATGATGTCTGAATGTTGGAGTGTTCCCCTGGCTATCTGTAAATGATGTCTGTGTTGGAGTGTTCCCTGGCTATCTGTAAATGATGTCTGTAAATGATTGGAGTGTTCCCCTGGCTATCTGTAAATGATGTCTGTGTTGGAGTGTTCCGTGGCTATCTGTACATTATGTCTGTGTTGGAGTGTACCCCTGGCCATCTGTAAATTATGTCTGAGTGTTGGAGTGTACCCCTGAATATCTGTAAATTATGTCTGAGTGTACCCCTGGCTATCTGTAAATTATGTCTGAGTGTACCCCTGGCTATCTGTAAATGATGTCTGTGTTGGAGTGTTCCCCTGGCTATCTGTAAATGATGTCTGAGTGTTCCCCTGGCTATCTGTAAATGATGTCTGTGTTGGAGTGTTCCCCTGGCTATCTGTAAATGATGTCTGTGTTGGAGTGTTCCCTGGCTATCTGTAAATGATGTCTGAGTGTTGGAGTGTTCCCCTGGCTATCTGTAAATTATGTCTGAGTGTTGGAGTGTTCCCCTGGCTATCTGTAAATTATGTCTGAGTGTTGGCTATCTGTAAATTTTGTCCCCCCTGGCTATCTGTAAATTATGTCTGAGTGTGGAGTGTTCCCCTGGCTATCTGTAAATGATGTCTGAGTGTTGGCTATCTGTAAATTATGTCTGTGTTGGAGTGTTCCCCTGGCTATCTGTAAATTATGTCTGAGTGTCTGTGTTGAGTGTTCCCCTGGCTATCTGTAAATGATGTCTGTGTTGGAGTGTTCCCCTGGCTATCTGTAAATGATGTCTGTGTTGGAGTGTTCCCCTGGCTATCTGTAAATGATGTCTGAGTGTTGGAGTGTACCCCTGGCTATCTGTAAATGATGTCTGAATGTTGGAGTGTTCCCCTGGCTATCTGTAAATGATGTCTGAGTGTTGGAGTGTACCCCTGGCTATCTGTAAATGATGTCTGAGTTGGAGTGTTCCCTGGCTATCTGTAAATTATGTCTGATGTCTGGCTATCTGTAAATGATGTCTGTGTTGGAGTGTTCCCCTGGCTATCTGTAAATGATGTCTGTGTTGGAGTGTTCCCTGGCTATCTGTAAATGATGTCTGTAAATGTTGGAGTGTTCCCCTGGCTATCTGTAAATGATGTCTGTGTTGGAGTGTTCCCCTGGCTATCTGTAAATGATGTCTGAGTGTTGGAGTGTTCCCCTGGCTATCTGTAAATTATGTCTGATGTTGGAGTGTTCCCTGGCTATCTGTAAATGTGTCTGAGTGTTCCCCTGGCTATCTGTAAATTTGTCTGTCCCCTGGCTATCTGTAAATGATGTCTGTTGGAGTGTTCCCCTGGCTATCTGTAAATGATGTCTGAGTGTTGGAGTGTTCCCCTGTATCTGTAAATTATGTCTGAGTGTACCCCTGGCTATCTGTAAATTATGTCTGTGTTGGAGTGTTCCCCTGGCTATCTGTAAATGATGTCTGTGTTGGAGTGTTCCCTGGCTATCTGTAAATGATGTCTGTGTTGGAGTGTTCCCCTGGCTATCTGTAAATGATGTCTGTGTTGGAGTGTTCCCCTGGCTATCTGTAAATGATGTCTGAGTGTTGGAGTGTTCCCCTGGCTATCTGTAAATGATGTCTGAGTGTTGGAGTGTTCCCCTGGCTATCTGTAAATGATGTCTGTGTTGGAGTGTTCCCCTGGCTATCTGTAAATGATGTCTGTGTTGGAGTGTTCCCCTGGCTATCTGTAAATGATGTCTGTGTTGGAGTGTTCCCCTGGCTATCTGTAAATTATGTCTGAGTGTTGAGTGTCCCTGGCTATCTGTAAATTATGTCTGTGTGTGGCTAGTGTTCTGTGTGGCTATCTGTAAATTATGTCTGAGTGTTGGAGTGTACCCGGCTATCTGTAAATTATGTCTGTGTTGGAGTGTTCCCTGGCTATCTGTAAATGATGTCTGAATGTTGGAGTGTTCCCCTGGCTATCTGTAAATGATGTCTGTATCTGTGTGTTCCCCTGGCTATCTGTAAATGATGTCTGTGTTGGAGTGTTCCCTGGCTATCTGTAAATGATGTCTGAGTGTTGGAGTGTTCCCCTGGCTATCTGTAAATTATGTCTGAGTGTTGGCTAGTGTTCCCCTGGCTATCTGTAAATGATGTCTGTGTTGGAGTGTTCCCCTGGCTATCTGTAAATGATGTCTGAGTGTTGGAGTGTTCCCCTGGCTATCTGTAAATTATGTCTGAGTGTTGGAGTGTAAATCCCCTGGCTATCTGTAAATTATGTCTGAGTGTGGAGTGTTCCCCTGGCTATCTGTAAATGATGTCTGTGTTGGAGTGTACCCCTGGCTATCTGTAAATTATGTCTGAGTGTTGGAATGTTCCCCTGGCTATCTGTAAATTATGTCTGAGTGTACCCCTGGCTATCTGTAAATTATGTCTGTGTTGGAGTGTTCCCCTGGCTATCTGTAAATGATGTCTGAATGTTGGAGTGTTCCCCTGGCTATCTGTAAATTATATCTGAGTGTTTCCCTGGCTATCTGTAAATTATGTCTGAGTGTTGGAGTGTTCCCTGGCTATCTGTAAATTATGTCTGTGTTGGAGTGTACCCCTTGCTATCTGTAAATGATGTCTGAGTGTACCCCTGGCTATCTGTAAATTATGTCTGAGTGTTGGAGTGTTCCCCTGGCTATCTGTAAATTATGTCTGAGTGTACCCCTGGCTATCTGTAAATTATGTCTGTGTTGGAGTGTTCCCCTGGCTATCTGTAAATGATGTCTGTGTTGGAGTGTTCCCCTGGCTATCTGTAAATGATGTCTGTGTGTTCCCCTGGCTATCTGTAAATGATGTCTGTATTGGAGTGTACCCCTGGCTATCTGTAAATGATGTCTGAGTGTTGGAGTGTTCCCTGGCTATCTGTAAATGATGTCTGAATGTTGGAGTGTTCCCTGGCTATCTGTAAATGATGTCTGTGTTGGAGTGTTCCCCTGGCTATCTGTAAATGATGTCTGTGTTGGAGTGTTCCCCTGGCTATCTGTAAATGATGTCTGTGTTGGAGTGTTCCCCTGGCTATCTGTAAATGATGTCTGAGTGTTGGCTAGTGTTCCCCTGGCTATCTGTAAATTATGTCTGAGTGTACCCCTGGCTATCTGTAAATTATGTCTGAGTGTTCCCCTGGCTATCTGTAAATTATGTCTGTGTTGGAGTGTTCCCCTGGCTATCTGTAAATGATGTCTGAGTGTGTTCCCCTGGCTATCTGTAAATGATGTCTGAGTGTTGGAGTGTTCCCTGGCTATCTGTAAATTATGTCTGTGGCTATCTGTAAATTAGTGTTCCCCTGGCTATCTGTAAATGATGTCTGTGTTGGAGTGTTCCCCTGGCTATCTGTAAATGATGTCTGTGTTGGAGTGTTCCCCTGGCTATCTGTAAATGATGTCTGTGTTGGAGTGTACCCCTGGCTATCTGTAAATGATGTCTGAATGTTGGAGTGTTCCCCTGGCTATCTGTAAATGATGTCTGTGTTGGAGTGTTCCCCTGGCTATCTGTAAATGATGTCTGTATGTTGGAGTGTTCCCCTGGCTATCTGTAAATGATGTCTGAGTGTTGGAGTGTTCCCCTGGCTATCTGTAAATTATGTCTGAGTTGTACCCCTGGCTATCTGTAAATTATGTCTGTGTTGGAGTGTTCCCTGGCTATCTGTAAATTATGTCTGTGTTGGAGTGTTCCCTGGCTATCTGTAAATGATGTCTGTGTTGGAGTGTTCCCCTGGCTATCTGTAAATGATGTCTGAGTGTTGGAGTGTTCCCCTGGCTATCTGTAAATGATGTCTGTGTTGGAGTGTTCCCTATCTGGCTATCTGTAAATCTGTATGTCTGTGTTGGAGTGTTCCCCTGGCTATCTGTAAATGATGTCTGAGTGTTGGAGTGTTCCCCTGGCTATCTGTAAATTATGTCTGAGTGTACCCCTGGCTATCTGTAAATTATGTCTGTGTTGGAGTGTTCCCCTGGCTATCTGTAAATGATGTCTGTGTTGGAGTGTTCCCCTGGCTATCTGTAAATGATGTCTGAGTGTTGGAGTGTAAATGATGTCTGGCTATCTGTAAATGATGTCTGAGTGTACCCCTGGCTTCTGTAAATGATGTCTGTGTTGGAGTGTTCCCCTGGCTATCTGTAAATTATGTCTGAGTGTATGTTCCCCTGGCTATCTGTAAATTTCTGAGTGTACCCTGGCTATCTGTAAATGATGTCTGTGTTGGAGTGTTCCCTGGCTATCTGTAAATTATGTCTGAGTGTTGGCTATCTGTAAATTATGTCTGTGTGTTCCCCTGGCTAGTGTTCCCCTGGCTATCTGTAAATGATGTCTGTGTTGGAGTGTTCCCCTGGCTATCTGTAAATGATGTCTGTGTTGGAGTGTCCCCTGGCTATCTGTAAATGATGTCTGAATGTTGGAGTGTTCCCCTGGCTATCTGTAAATGATGTCTGTGTTGGAGTGTTCCCCTGGCTATCTGTAAATGATGTCTGTGTTGGAGTGTTCCCCTGGCTATCTGTAAATGATGTCTGTGTTGGAGTGTTCCCCTGGCTATCTGTAAATGATGTCTGAGTGTTGGAGTGTTCCCCTGGCTATCTGTAAATGTCTGATGTCTGGCTATCTGTAAATTATGTCTGAGTGTTCCCCTGGCTATCTGTAAATTATGTCTGAGTGTTGGCTATCTGTAAATTATGTCTGTGTTGGAGTGTTCCCCTGGCTATCTGTAAATTATGTCTGTTATGTCTGTGTTGGAGTGTTCCCCTGGCTATCTGTAAATGATGTCTGTGTTGGAGTGTTCCCCTGGCTATCTGTAAATGATGTCTGTAAATTGTCTGAGTGTGTTCCTGGCTATCTGTAAATGATGTCTGTGTTGGAGTGTACCCCTGGCTATCTGTAAATGATGTCTGAATGTTGGAGTGTTCCCCTGGCTATCTGTAAATGATGTCTGATGTTGGAGTGTTCCCCTGGCTATCTGTAAATGATGTCTGAGTGTTGGAGTGTTCCCCTGGCTATCTGTAAATGATGTCTGTGTTGGAGTGTTCCCCTGGCTATCTGTAAATGATGTCTGTAGTGTTGGAGTGTTCCCTGGCTGTATCTGTAAATGATGTCTGTGTTCCCCTGGCTATCTGTAAATTATGTCTGTGTTGGAGTGTTCTGTAAATGATGTCTGTGTTGGAGTGTTCCCCTGGCTATCTGTAAATTATGTCTGTGTTGGAGTGTTCCCCTGGCTATCTGTAAATGATGTCTGATTGGAGTGTTCCCCTGGCTATCTGTAAATGATGTCTGAGTGTTGGAGTGTTCCCCTGGCTATCTGTAAATGATGTCTGTGTTGGAGTGTTCCCCTGGCTATCTGTAAATGATGTCTGTATTGGAGTGTTCCCCTGGCTATCTGTAAATGATGTCTGTGTTGGAGTGTTTCCCTGGCTATCTGTAAATGATGTCTGAGTGTTGGAGTGTACCCCTGGCTATCTGTAAATTGTCTGGCTATGTCTGTAAATTAGTGTACCCCTGGCTATCTGTAAATTATGTCTGTGTTGGAGTGTTCCCCTGGCTATCTGTAAATGATGTCTGAGTGTTCCCCTGGCTATCTGTAAATTATGTCTGTGTTGGAGTGTTCCCCTGGCTATCTGTAAATTATGTCTGTGTTGGCTAGTGTTCCTGGCTATCTGGCTATCTGTAAATGATGTCTGTGTTGGAGTGTTCCCCTGGCTATCTGTAAATGATGTCTGTATTGGAGTGTTCCCTGGCTATCTGTAAATGATGTCTGTGTTGGAGTGTTCCCCTGGCTATCTGTAAATGATGTCTGAGTGTTGGAGTGTTCCCCTGGCTATCTGTAAATGATGTCTGTGTTGGAGTGTTCCCCTGGCTATCTGTAAATGATGTCTGTATTGGAGTGTTCCCTGGCTATCTGTAAATGATGTCTGTATTGGAGTGTTCCCCTGGCTATCTGTAAATGATGTCTGAGTGTTGGAGTGTTCCCCTGGCTATCTGTAAATTATGTCTGAGTGTTGGAGTGTTCCCCTGGCTATCTGTAAATTATGTCTGAGTGTGTTCCCCTGGCTATCTGTAAATTGTCTCTGTTCTGTAAATTATGTGTGTTGGAGTGTTCCCTGGCTATCTGTAAATTATGTCTGTGTTGGAGTGTTCCCCTGGCTATCTGTAAATTATGTCTGTGTTGGAGTGTTCCCCTGGCTATCTGTAAATGATGTCTGTGTTGGAGTGTTCCCCTGGCTATCTGTAAATGATGTCTGTGTTGGAGTGTTCCCCTGGCTATCTGTAAATGATGTCTGTGTTGGAGTGTTCCCCTGGCTATCTGTAAATTATGTCTGGAGTGTTCCCTGGCTATCTGTAAATTATGTCTGTGTACCCTGGCTATCTGTAAATTATGTCTGTAAATTATGTTGGAGTGTTCCCCTGGCTATCTGTAAATGATGTCTGTAAATTGTCTGAGTGTTGTTCCCTGGCTATCTGTAAATGATGTCTGTAAATGTGTTGGAGTGTTCCCCTGGCTATCTGTAAATTATGTCTGAGTGTTCCCCTGGCTATCTGTAAATTATGTCTGAGTGTTGGAGTGTTCCCTGGCTATCTGTAAATTATGTCTGAGTGTTGGAGTGTTCCCCTGGCTATCTGTAAATTATGTCTGAGTGTTGGCTATCTGTAAATTATGTCTGTGTTGGAGTGTTCCCTGGCTATCTGTAAATGATGTCTGTGTTGGAGTGTTCCCCTGGCTATCTGTAAATTATGTCTGGTGTTCCCTGGCTATCTGTAAATGATGTCTGTGTTGGAGTGTTCCCCTGGCTATCTGTAAATGATGTCTGTGTTGGAGTGTTCCCTGGCTATCTGTAAATGATGTCTGAGTGTTGGAGTGTTCCCCTGGCTATCTGTAAATGATGTCTGAATGTTGGAGTGTTCCCCTGGCTATCTGTAAATGATGTCTGTGTTGGAAAATATGTCTGTGTTGGAGTGTTCCCCTGGCTATCTGTAAATGATGTCTGTATTGGAGTGTTCCCCTGGCTATCTGTAAATGATGTCTGAGTGTTGGAGTGTTCCCCTGGCTATCTGTAAATGATGTCTGTAAATTTTGTGTTGTGGAGTGTTCCCTGGCTATCTGTAAATTATGTCTGAGTGTTGGCTATCTGTAAATTATGTCTGTGTTGGAGTGTTCCCTGGCTATCTGTAAATTATGTCTGTGTTCCCCTGGCTATCTGTAAATTATGTCTGTGTTGGAGTGTTCCCCTGGCTATCTGTAAATGATGTCTGTGTTGGAGTGTTCCCCTGGCTATCTGTAAATGATGTCTGTAAATTGTCTGAGTGTTCCCCTGGCTATCTGTAAATGATGTCTGTGTTGGAGTGTTCCCTGGCTATCTGTAAATGATGTCTGAATGTTGGAGTGTTCCCCTGGCTATCTGTTGTATTGGAGTGTTCCCCTGGCTATCTGTAAATGATGTCTGTGTTGGAGTGTTCCCCTGGCTATCTGTAAATGATGTCTGAGTGTTGGAGTGTTGGCTATCTGTAAATTATGTCTGGCCCCTGGCTATCTGTAAATTATGTCTGATGTCCCCTGGCTATCTGTAAATTATGTCTGAGTGTTCCCCTGGCTATCTGTAAATGATGTCTGTGTTGGAGTGTTCCCCTGGCTATCTGTAAATGATGTCTGTGTTGGAGTGTTCCCTGGCTATCTGTAAATGATGTCTGTGTTGGAGTGTTCCCCTGGCTATCTGTAAATGATGTCTGTGTTGGAGTGTATCTGGCTATCTGTAAATGATGTCTGTGTTGGAGTGTTCCCCTGGCTATCTGTAAATGATGTCTGTATTGGTCTGTGTTCCCCTGGCTATCTGTAAATGATGTCTGTGTTGGAGTGTTCCCCTGGCTATCTGTAAATGATGTCTGAGTGTTGGAGTGTATCTGTAAATTATGTCTGAGTGTACCCTGGCTATCTGTAAATTATGTCTGTGTGTGGAGTGTTCCCCTGGCTATCTGTAAATTATGTCTGATGTCTGGCTATCTGTAAATGATGTCTGTGTTGGAGTGTTCCCCTGGCTATCTGTAAATTATGTCTGAGTGTTGGAGTGTTCCCCTGGCTATCTGTAAATTATGTCTGTGTTGGAGTGTTCCCCTGGCTATCTGTAAATGATGTCTGTGTTGGAGTGTTCCCCTGGCTATCTGTAAATGATGTCTGTGTTGGAGTGTTCCCCTGGCTATCTGTAAATGATGTCTGTGTTGGAGTGTTCCCCTGGCTATCTGTAAATGATGTCTGAGTGTTGGAGTGTTCCCCTGGCTATCTGTAAATGATGTCTGTGTTGGAGTGTTCCCCTGGCTATCTGTAAATGATGTCTGTGTTGGAGTGTTCCCCTGGCTATCTGTAAATGATGTCTGTGTTGGAGTGTTCCCCTGGCTATCTGTAAATGATGTCTGAGTGTTGGCTGTTCCCTGGCTATCTGTAAATTATGTCTGTGTTGGAGTGTACCCCTGGCTATCTGTAAATTATGTCTGAGTGTACCCCTGGCTATCTGTAAATGTTGTGTCCCCCTGGCTATCTGTAAATTATGTCTGTGTTGGAGTGTTCCCTGGCTATCTGTAAATGATGTCTGAGTGTTGGAGTGTTCCCCTGGCTATCTGTAAATGATGTCTGAGTGTTGGAGTGTTCCCCTGGCTATCTGTAAATGATGTCTGAGTGTTGGAGTGTTCCCCTGGCTATCTGTAAATTATGTCTGATGTACCCCTGGCTATCTGTAAATTATGTCTGTGTTGGAGTGTTCCCCTGGCTATCTGTAAATTATGTCTGTGTTGGAGTGTTCCCCTGGCTATCTGTAAATGATGTCTGAGTGTTGGAGTGTTCCCCTGGCTATCTGTAAATGATGTCTGAAATGTTGGAGTGTTCCCCTGGCTATCTGTAAATTATGTCTGAGTGTGTCTGAGTGCCCCTGGCTATCTGTAAATTATGTCTGAGTGTTGGCTATCTGTAAATTATGTCTGAGTGTACCCCCCCTGGCTATCTGTAAATGATGTCTGTGTTGGAGTGTTCCCCTGGCTATCTGTAAATTATGTGTGTTGGAGTGTTCCCCTGGCTATCTGTAAATTATGTCTGTGTTGGAGTGTTCCCTGGCTATCTGTAAATGATGTCTGTGTTGGAGTGTTCCCCTGGCTATCTGTAAATGATGTCTGTGTTGGAGTGTTCCCTGGCTATCTGTAAATGATGTCTGAAATTGGAGTGTTCCCCTGGCTATCTGTAAATGATGTCTGAATGTTGGAGTGTTCCCCTGGCTATCTGTAAATGATGTCTGAGTGTTGGAGTGTTCCCCTGGCTATCTGTAAATGATGTCTGAGTGTTGGCTATCTGTGTCTGAGTGTAGTGTTCCCTATCTGTAAATGATGTCTGTGTTGGAGTGTTCCCCTGGCTATCTGTAAATGATGTCTGTGTTGGAGTGTTCCCCTGGCTATCTGTAAATGATGTCTGAGTGTTGGAGTGTTCCCCTGGCTATCTGTAAATTATGTCTGAGTGTTGGAGTGTACCCTGGCTATCTGTAAATTATGTCTGAGTGTTCCCCTGGCTATCTGTAAATTATGTCTGATGTTGGAGTGTTCTGGCTATCTGTAAATTATGTCTGAGTGTTGGAGTGTTCCCCTGGCTATCTGTAAATTATGTCTGAGTGTTGGAGTGTTCCCCTGGCTATCTGTAAATTATGTCTGTGTTGGAGTGTTCCCCTGGCTATCTGTAAATGATGTCTGTGTTGGAGTGTTCCCCTGGCTATCTGTAAATGATGTCTGTGTTGGAGTGTTCCCCTGGCTATCTGTAAATGATGTCTGTGTTGTTGGCTAGTGTTCCCCTGGCTATCTGTAAATGATGTCTGAGTGTTGGAGTGTTCCCTGGCTATCTGTAAATGATGTATGTCTGGCTATCTGTGTGTCCCTGGCTATCTGTAAATTGTCTGTGTTGGAGTGTTCCCTGGCTATCTGTAAATGATGTCTGAGTGTTGGAGTGTTCCCCTGGCTATCTGTAAATGATGTCTGAGTGTTCCCCTGGCTATCTGTAAATTCTGTGTCTGTGTTGGAGTGTTCCCTGGCTATCTGTAAATTATGTCTGTGTTGGAGTGTTCCCTGGCTATCTGTAAATGATGTCTGAGTGTTGGCTATCTGTAAATTTGGTCTATCTGTAAATGTGTCTGGCTATCTGTAAATGTATGTCTGAGTGTTCCCCTGGCTATCTGTAAATTATGTCTGAGTGTTGGCTGTTCCCCTGGCTATCTGTAAATTATGTCTGTGTGTGGAGTGTTCCCCTGGCTATCTGTAAATGATGTCTGAGTGTTGGAGTGTTCCCCTGGCTATCTGTAAATTATGTCTGAGTGTTGGCTATCTGTAAATTTGTCTGAGTGTACCCTGGCTATCTGTAAATTTTGTCTGAGTGTTGGAGTGTTCCCCTGGCTATCTGTAAATTATGTCTGAGTGTACCCCTGGCTATCTGTAAATGATGTCTGTGTTGGAGTGTGGCTATCTGTAAATGATGTCTGTGTTGAGTGTTCCCTATCTGGCTATCTGTAAATGATGTCTGTGTTGGAGTGTTCCCCTGGCTATCTGTAAATGATGTCTGGCTATCTGTAAATGATGTCTGTGTTGGAGTGTGTCCCCCCTGGCTATCTGTAAATGATGTCTGTAAATTGTCTGTGTTGGAGTGTTCCCCTGGCTATCTGTAAATGATGTCTGTGTTGGAGTGTTCCCCTGGCTATCTGTAAATGATGTCTGTGTTGGAGTGTTCCCTGGCTATCTGTAAATGATGTCTGTGTTGGAGTGTTCCCCTGGCTATCTGTAAATGATGTCTGAGTGTTGGAGTGTTCCCCTGGCTATCTGTAAATGATGTCTGAGTGTTGGAGTGTACCCTGGCTATCTGTAAATTATGTCTGAGTGTTGGAGTGTTCCCCTGGCTATCTGTAAATGATGTCTGTGTATGGCTATCTGTAAATTATGTCTGGTGTGGAGTGTTCCCCTGGCTATCTGTAAATGATGTCTGAGTGTGGCTATCTGTAAATGATGTCTGTGTTGGAGTGTTCCCCTGGCTATCTGTAAATGATGTGTCTTGAGTGTTTCCCTGGCTATCTGTAAATTATGTCTGTGTTGGAGTGTTCCCTGGCTATCTGTAAATGATGTCTGTGTTGGAGTGTTCCCCTGGCTATCTGTAAATGATGTCTGTGTTGGAGTGTTCCCTGGCTATCTGTAAATGATGTCTGTGTTGGAGTGTTCCCCTGGCTATCTGTAAATGATGTCTGTATTGGAGTGTTCCCCTGGCTATCTGTAAATGATGTCTGTGTTGGAGTGTTCCCTGGCTATCTGTAAATGATGTCTGAGTGTTGGAGTGTAAATGATCCCTGGCTATCTGTAAATTATGATGTCTGAGTGTTGGAGTGTACCCCTGGCTATCTGTAAATTATGTCTGAGTGTACCCCTTGCTATCTGTAAATTTTGTCTGAGTGTCCCCTGGCTATCTGTAAATTATGTCTGTGTTGGAGTGTTCCCTGGCTATCTGTAAATGATGTCTGAGTGTTGGAGTGTTCTGTAAATGATGTCTGTGTTGGAGTGTTCCCCTGGCTATCTGTAAATGATGTCTGTGTTGGAGTGTTCCCCTGGCTATCTGTAAATTATGTCTGGTGTTCCCTGGCTATCTGTAAATTATGTCTGAGTGTTGGAGTGTTCCCTGGCTATCTGTAAATGATGTCTGTAAATGTCTGGAGTGTTCCCTGGCTATCTGTAAATGATGTCTGAGTGTTGGCTATCTGTAAATGATGTCTGAGTGTTCCCCTGGCTATCTGTAAATGATGTCTGTGTTGGAGTGTTCCCCTGGCTATCTGTAAATTATGTCTGAGTGTTGGCTATCTGTAAATTATGTCTGTGTTGGAGTGTTCCCCTGGCTATCTGTAAATGATGTGTGTTGGAGTGTTCCCCTGGCTATCTGTAAATTATGTCTGAGTGTTCCCCTGGCTATCTGTAAATGATGTCTGTGTTGGAGTGTTCCCCTGGCTATCTGTAAATGATGTCTGTGTTGGAGTGTTCCCTGGCTATCTGTAAATGATGTCTGTGTTGGAGTGTTCCCCTGGCTATCTGTAAATGATGTCTGAGTGTTGGAGTGTTCCCCTGGCTATCTGTAAATGATGTCTGAGTGTTGGAGTGTTCCCTGGCTATCTGTAAATTATGTCTGTGTTGGAGTGTTCCCCTGGCTATCTGTAAATGATGTCTGTGTTGGAGTGTTCCCCTGGCTATCTGTAAATGATGTCTGAGTGTTGGAGTGTTCCCCTGGCTATCTGTAAATGATGTCTGTCTTGGTGTTCCCCTGGCTATCTGTAAATGTCTGTGTTGGAGTGTTCCCCTGGCTATCTGTAAATTATGTCTGTGTTGGAGTGTTCCCTGGCTATCTGTAAATGATTGCACCCCTGGCTATCTGTAAATGGCTATCCCTGGCTATCTGTAAATGTCTGAGTGTCTGGAGTGTTCCCCTGGCTATCTGTAAATTATGTCTGAGTGTACCCTGGCTATCTGTAAATTATGTCTGTGTTGGAGTGTTCCCCTGGCTATCTGTAAATTATGTCTGTGTTGGAGTGTTCCCCTGGCTATCTGTAAATGATGTCTGAGTGTTGGAGTGTTCCCCTGGCTATCTGTAAATGATGTCTGAGTGTTGGAGTGTTCCCCTGGCTATCTGTAAATGATGTCTGAGTGTTGGAGTGTTCCCCTGGCTATCTGTAAATTATGTCTGAGTGTTGGACCCCCTGGCTATCTGTAAATTATGTCTGTGTTGGAGTGTTCCCCTGGCTATCTGTAAATGATGTCTGTGTTGGAGTGTTCCCCTGGCTATCTGTAAATGATGTCTGAGTGTTCCCCTGTAAATGATGTCTGTGTGTGTCCCCTGGCTATCTGTAAATTATGTCTGTGTGTGGAGTGTTCCCCTGGCTATCTGTAAATATGTCTGAGTGTACCCTGGCTATCTGTAAATTATGTCTGTGTTGGAGTGTTCCCTGGCTATCTGTAAATGATGTCTGTGTTGGAGTGTTCCCCTGGCTATCTGTAAATTATGTCTGAGTGTTGGCTATCTGTAAATTATGTCTGTGTTGGAGTGTTCCCTGGCTATCTGTAAATGATGTCTGTGTTGGAGTGTTCCCCTGGCTATCTGTAAATGATGTCTGTGTTGGAGTGTTCCCCTGGCTATCTGTAAATGATGTCTGTGTTGGAGTGTTCCCTGGCTATCTGTAAATGATGTCTGTAAATTGTTGGAGTGTTCCCCTGGCTATCTGTAAATTATGTCTGAGTGTTGGAGTGTTCCCCTGGCTATCTGTAAATGATGTCTGAGTGTTGGAGTGTTCCCCTGGCTATCTGTAAATGATGTCTGAGTGTTGGAGTGTTCCCCTGGCTATCTGTAAATTATGTCTGAGTGTTCCCCTGGCTATCTGTAATTATGTCTGTCTGTGTTGGAGTGTTCCCTGGCTATCTGTAAATTATGTCTGTGTTGGAGTGTTCCCCTGGCTATCTGTAAATGATGTCTGAGTGTGGCTATCTGTAAATTATGTCTGAGTGTTGGAGTGTTCCCTGGCTATCTGTAAATTATGTCTGAGTGTGTTCCCCTGGCTATCTGTAAATTATGTCTGTGTTGGAGTGTTCCCTGGCTATCTGTAAATTATGTCTGTGTTGGAGTGTTCCCTGGCTATCTGTAAATGATGTCTGAGTGTTGGAGTGTTCCCCTGGCTATCTGTAAATGATGTCTGAGTGTGTTCCCCTGGCTATCTGTAAATTATGTCTGTGTTGGAGTGTTCCCTGGCTATCTGTAAATTATGTCTGTGTTGGAGTGTTCCCCTGGCTATCTGTAAATGATGTCTGTGTTGGAGTGTTCCCCTGGCTATCTGTAAATTATGTCTGAGTGTTGGAGTGTTCCCCTGGCTATCTGTAAATTGTTCCCCTGGCTATGTGAGTGTTGGAGTGTTCCCTGGCTATCTGTAAATTATGTCTGTGTTGGAGTGTTCCCTGGCTATCTGTAAATGATGTCTGAGTGTACCCCTGGCTATCTGTAAATTTTGTCTGAGTGTAGGAGTGTTCCCCTGGCTATCTGTAAATGTACCCCTGGCTATGTCTGTCTGTGTTGTGTACCCCTGGCTATCTGTAAATTATGTCTGTGTTGGAGTGTTCCCCTGGCTATCTGTAAATTATGTCTGTGTTGGAGTGTTCCCCTGGCTATCTGTAAATGATGTCTGAGTGTTGGAGTGTTCCCTGGCTATCTGTAAATTATGTCTGAGTGTACCCCTGGCTATCTGTAAATTTGTCTGTCCCCTGGCTATCTGTAAATTTTGTCTGAGTGTAGGAGTGTTCCCTGGCTATCTGTAAATTATGTCTGAGTGTTGGAGTGTTCCCCTGGCTATCTGTAAATGATGTCTGTGTTGGAGTGTTCCCCTGGCTATCTGTAAATTATGTCTGAGTGTACCCCTGGCTATCTGTAAATTATGTCTGTGTTGGAGTGTTCCCCTGGCTATCTGTAAATTATGTCTGTGTTGGAGTGTTCCCCTGGCTATCTGTAAATGATGTCTGAATGTTGGAGTGTTCCCCTGGCTATCTGTAAATGATGTCTGAGTGTTGGAGTGTTCCCCTGGCTATCTGTAAATGATGTCTGTATTGGAGTGTTCCCCTGGCTATCTGTAAATGATGTCTGTGTTGGAGTGTTCCCCTGGCTATCTGTAAATGATGTCTGTATTGGAGTGTTCCCCTGGCTATCTGTAAATGATGTCTGTGTTGGAGTGTACCCCTGGCTATCTGTAAATTATGTCTGTGTTGGAGTGTACCCCTTGCTATCTGTAAATGATGTCTGAGTGTACCCCTGGCTATCTGTAAATTTTGTCTGAGTGTAGGAGTGTTCCCCTGGCTATCTGTAAATTATGTCTGAGTGTACCCCTGGCTATCTGTAAATGATGTCTGTGTTGGAGTGTTCCCCTGGCTATCTGTAAATTATGTCTGAGTGTACCCCTGGCTATCTGTAAATTATGTCTGTGTTGGAGTGTTCCCCTGGCTATCTGTAAATGATGTCTGTGTTGGAGTGTTCCCCTGGCTATCTGTAAATGATGTCTGTATTGGAGTGTTCCCCTGGCTATCTGTAAATGATGTCTGTATTGGAGTGTTCCCCTGGCTATCTGTAAATGATGTCTGAGTGTTGGAGTGTACCCCTGGCTATCTGTAAATGATGTCTGTGTTGGAGTGTTCCCCTGGCTATCTGTAAATGATGTCTGTGTTGGAGTGTTCCCCTGGCTATCTGTAAATGATGTCTGTGTTGGAGTGTTCCCTGGCTATCTGTAAATGATGTCTGTGTTGGAGTGTTCCCTGGCTATCTGTAAATTATGTCTGAGTGTTGGAGTGTACCCCTGGCTATCTGTAAATTATGTCTGAGTGTACCCCTGGCTATCTGTAAATTTTGTCTAAGTGTACCTCTGGCTATCTGTAAATTATGTCTGTGTTGGAGTGTTCCCCTGGCTATCTGTAAATGATGTCTGTATTGGAGTGTACCCCTGGCTATCTGTAAATGATGTCTGAATGTTGGAGTGTTCCCCTGGCTATCTGTAAATGATGTCTGTGTTGGAGTGTTCCCCTGGCTATCTGTAAATTATGTCTGAGTGTACCCCTGGCTATCTGTAAATGTATCTGTAAATGTGTTGTGTTGGAGTGTTCCCTGGCTATCTGTAAATTATGTCTGTGTTGGAGTGTTCCCCCTGGCTGGCTATCTGTAAATGATGTCTGAGTGTTGGAGTGTTCCCCTGGCTATCTGTAAATGATGTCTGAGTGTTGGAGTGTAAATTATGTCCCCTGGCTATCTGTAAATTATGTCTGTGTTGGAGTGTTCCCTGGCTATCTGTAAATTGTGTTGGAGTGTTCCCCTGGCTATCTGTAAATTATGTCTGAGTGTTGGAGTGTTCCCTGGCTATCTGTAAATGATGTCTGTGTTGGAGTGTTCCCTGGCTATCTGTGTAGATCTGAGTGTACCCCTGGCTATCTGTAAATTATGTCTGTGTTGGAGTGTTCCCTGGCTATCTGTAAATGATGTCTGTGTTGGAGTGTTCCCCTGGCTATCTGTAAATGATGTCTGTGTTGTGTTCCCCTGGCTATCTGTAAATGATGTCTGTGTTGGAGTGTTCCCTGGCTATCTGTAAATGATGTCTGAATGTTGGAGTGTTCCCCTGGCTATCTGTAAATGATGTCTGTGTTGGAGTGTTCCCCTGGCTATCTGTAAATGATGTCTGATGTGTTGGAGTGTTCCCCTGGCTATCTGTAAATTATGTCTGATGTCTGGCTATCTGTAAATTTTGTCTGAGTGTTGTTCCCCTGGCTATCTGTAAATTATGTCTGTAAATTATGTCTGTGTGGAGTGTCTGGCTATCTGTAAATGATGTCTGTGTTGGAGTGTTCCCCTGGCTATCTGTAAATTATGTCTGATGTGTTCCCTGGCTATCTGTAAATGATGTCTGTGTGTGTGTTCCCCTGGCTATCTGTAAATGATGTCTGTGTTGGAGTGTTCCCCTGGCTATCTGTAAATGATGTCTGTGTTGGAGTGTTCCCCTGGCTATCTGTAAATGATGTCTGTATTGGAGTGTTCCCCTGGCTATCTGTAAATGATGTCTGAGTGTTGGAGTGTTCCCCTGGCTGTCTGTAAATTATATCTGAGTGTACCCCTGGCTATCTGTAAATTATGTCTGTGTTGGAGTGTTCACCTGGCTATCTGTAAATTATGTCTGAGTGTTGGAGTGTTCCCCTGGCTATCTGTAAATTATGTCTGAGTCTGGCTATCTGTAAATTATGTCTGAGTGTTGGAGTGTTCCCTGGCTATCTGTAAATTATGTCTGTGTTGGAGTGTTCCCTGGCTATCTGTAAATGATGTCTGAGTTGGAGTGTTCCCCTGGCTATCTGTAAATGATGTCTGAGGAGTGTTCCCCTGGCTATCTGTAAATTATATCTGTAAATTATGTCTGAGTGTGTACCCCTGGCTATCTGTAAATTATGTCTGTGTTGGAGTGTTCCCCTGGCTATCTGTAAATTATGTCTGTGTTGGAGTGTTCCCCTGGCTATCTGTAAATGATGTCTGTGTTGGAGTGTACCCCTGGCTATCTGTAAATGATGTCTGAGTGTTGGAGTGTTCCCTGGCTATCTGTAAATTATGTCTGTGTTGGAGTGTACCCTGGCTATCTGTAAATTTGTCTGAGTGTTGGAGTGTTCCCCTGGCTATCTGTAAATTATGTCTGTGTTGGAGTGTTCCCCTGGCTATCTGTAAATTATGTCTGTGTTGTGTGTTCCCCTGGCTATCTGTAAATGATGTCTGTGTTGGAGTGTTCCCCTGGCTATCTGTAAATGATGTCTGTGTTGGAGTGTTCCCCTGGCTATCTGTAAATGATGTCTGTATTGGAGTGTTCCCCTGGCTATCTGTAAATGATGTCTGTGTTGGAGTGTTCCCCTGGCTATCTGTAAATGATGTCTGAATGTTGGAGTGTTCCCTGGCTATCTGTAAATGAGTGTTCCCCTGGCTATCTGTAAATGATGTCTGTGTTGGAGTGTTCCCCTGGCTATCTGTAAATGATGTCTGTGTTGGAGTGTTCCCCTGGCTATCTGTAAATGATGTCTGTGTTGGAGTGTTCCCTGGCTATCTGTAAATGATGTCTGAATGTTGGAGTGTTCCCCTGGCTATCTGTAAATTATGTCTGTGTTGGAGTGTTCCCTGGCTATCTGTAAATTATGTCTGAGTGTTGGAGTGTTCCCTGGCTATCTGTAAATTATGTCTGTGTTGGAGTGTTCCCCTGGCTATCTGTAAATGATGTCTGAGTGTTGGAGTGTTCCCTGGCTATCTGTAAATGATGTCTGAGTGTTGGAGTGTTCCCCTGGCTATCTGTAAATGTCTGATATGTCTGATGTCTGAGTTGTGTACCCCTGGCTATCTGTAAATTATGTCTGTGTTGGCTAGTGTTCCCCTGGCTATCTGTAAATTATGTCTGTGTTGGGAGTGTTCCCCTGACTATCTGTAAATGATGTCTGAGTGTTGGATCTGTAAATGATGTCTGAGTGTTGGAGTGTACCCTGGCTATCTGTAAATTATGTCTGAGTGTTGGAGTGTTCCCCTGGCTATCTGTAAATTATGTCTGAGTGTTGGAGTGTTCCCCTGGCTATCTGTAAATTTTGTCTGTGTTGGAGTGTTCCCCTGGCTATCTGTAAATTATGTCTGTGTTGGAGTGTTCCCCTGGCTATCTGTAAATGATGTCTGTGTTGGAGTGTTCCCCTGGCTATCTGTAAATGATGTCTGTGTTGGAGTGTTCCCTGGCTATCTGTAAATGATGTCTGTGTTGGAGTGTTCCCCTGGCTATCTGTAAATGATGTCTGTGTTGGAGTGTTCCCCTGGCTATCTGTAAATGATGTCTGTGTTGGAGTGTTCCCCTGGCTATCTGTAAATGATGTCTGAATGTTGGAGTGTTCCCCTGGCTATCTGTAAATGATGTCTGTGTTCCCCTGGCTATCTGTAAATGATGTCTGTAAATTGTCTGTGTTGGAGTGTTCCCTGGCTATCTGTAAATGATGTCTGTATTGGAGTGTTCCCCTGGCTATCTGTAAATTATGTCTGAGTGTTGGAGTGTTCCCCTGGCTATCTGTAAATTATGTCTGAGTGTTGGAGTGTACGCCTGGCTATCTGTAAATTATGTCTGAATGATGGAGTGTTCCCCTGGCTATCTGTAAATGATGTCTGAATGTTGGAGTGTACCCCTGGCTATCTGTAAATTATGTCTGTGTTGGTGTTCCCCTGGCTATCTGTAAATGATGTCTGAGTGTTGGAGTGTTCCCTGGCTATCTGTAAATTATGTCTGTGTTGGAGTGTTCCCCTGGCTATCTGTAAATGATGTCTGAATGTTGGAGTGTTCCCCTGGCTATCTGTAAATTATGTCTGAGTGTTCCCCTGGCTATCTGTAAATGATGTCTGTGTTGGAGTCTGTTCCCTGGCTATCTGTAAATTATGTCTGATGTCCCCTGGCTATCTGTAAATGTAAATGTGTTTGGAGTGTTCCCCTGGCTATCTGTAAATTATGTCTGTGTTGGAGTGTTCCCCTGGCTATCTGTAAATGATGTCTGAGTGTTGGAGTGTACCCTGGCTATCTGTAAATTATGTCTGAGTGTTGGAGTGTTCCCCTGGCTATCTGTAAATTATGTCTGAGTGTGTTCCCCTGGCTATCTGTAAATTATGTCTGAGTGTTCCCCTGGCTATCTGTAAATTGTCTGTGTTGGAGTGTTCCCCTGGCTATCTGTAAATTATGTCTGTGTTGGAGTGTTCCCCTGGCTATCTGTAAATGATGTCTGAAATTATGTTGGAGTGTTCCCCTGGCTATCTGTAAATTATGTCTGAGTGTGTTCCCCTGGCTATCTGTAAATCCCCTGGCTATCTGTAAATGATGTCTGTGTTGGAGTGTTCCCTATCTGGCTATCTGTAAATGATGTCTGGAGTGTTCCCCTGGCTATCTGTAAATTCTGAGTGTCCCTGGCTATGTAAAGTGTGTCTGAGTGTTGGAGTGTTCCCTGGCTATCTGTAAATTATGTCTGAGTGTACCCCTGGCTATCTGTAAATTATGTCTGTGTTGGAGTGTTCCCCTGGCTATCTGTAAATTATGTCTGAGTGTAGTGTTCCCTGGCTATCTGTAAATTATGTCTGTGTTGGAGTGTTCCCTGGCTATCTGTAAATGATGTCTGTGTTGGAGTGTTCCCTGGCTATCTGTAAATGATGTTGGAGTGTTCCCTGGCTATCTGTAAATGATGTCTGTGTTGGAGTGTTCCCCTGGCTATCTGTAAATGTCTGTGTTGGATGTTCCCCTGGCTATCTGTAAATGATGTCTGAGGAGTGTTCCCCTGGCTATCTGTAAATGATGTCTGATGTTGGAGTGTTCCCCTGGCTATCTGTAAATGATGTCTGTGTTGGAGTGTTCCCCTGGCTATCTGTAAATGATGTCTGGCTATCTGTAAATTGGAGTGTTCCCCTGGCTATCTGTAAATTATGTCTGAGTGTTGGAGTGTTCCCTGGCTATCTGTAAATTATGTCTGAGTGTTCCCCTGGCTATCTGTAAATTATGTCTGAGTAAATTATGTCTGAGTGTGTTCCCTGGCTATCTGTAAATTATGTCTGTGTTGGAGTGTTCCCCTGGCTATCTGTAAATGATGTCTGTGTTCTGTAAATGATGTCTGTGTTGGAGTGTTCCCTGGCTATCTGTAAATGATGTCTGAATGTTGGAGTGTTCCCCTGGCTATCTGTAAATGATGTCTGTGTTGGAGTGTTCCCCTGGCTATCTGTAAATGATGTCTGTATTGGAGTGTTCCCCTGGCTATCTGTAAATGATGTCTGTGTTGGAGTGTTCCCCTGGCTATCTGTAAATGATGTCTGAGTGTTGGAGTGTTCCCCTGGCTATCTGTAAATTATGTCTGTGTTGAGTGTACCCCTGGCTATCTGTAAATGATGTTGGAGTGTTCCCCTGGCTATCTGTAAATTATGTCTGAGTGTGTTCCCTGGCTATCTGTAAATTATGTCTGATGTTGGAGTGTTCCCCTGGCTATCTGTAAATTGTGTTCCCTGGCTATCTGTAAATGTGTCTGAGTGTTGGAGTGTTCCCCTGGCTATCTGTAAATTATGTCTGAGTGTACCCCTGGCTATCTGTAAATTATGTCTGTGTTGGAGTGTTCCCCTGGCTATCTGTAAATGATGTCTGTGTTGGAGTGTTCCCCTGGCTATCTGTAAATGATGTCTGTATTGGAGTGTTCCCCTGGCTATCTGTAAATGATGTCTGATGTGGAGTGTTCCCCTGGCTATCTGTAAATGATGTCTGAATGTTGGAGTGTTCCCTGGCTATCTGTAAATGATGTCTGTGTTGGAGTGTTCCCTGGCTATCTGTAAATGATGTCTGTGTTGGAGTGTTCCCTGTGTTGGAGTGTTCCCTGGCTATCTGTAAATGATGTCTGTATCTGTAAATGATGTGTGTCCCCTGGCTATCTGTAAATGATGTCTGAGTGTTGGAGTGTTCCCCTGGCTATCTGTAAATTATGTCTGAGTGTGGAGTGTTCCCTGGCTATCTGTAAATATCTGTAAATTATGTATCTGTAAATGATGTCTGTGTTGGAGTGTTCCCTGGCTATCTGTAAATTAGCTATCTGTAAATGATGTCTGAGTGTTGGAGTGTTCCCCTGGCTATCTGTAAATGATGTCTGTGTTGGAGTGTTCCCCTGGCTATCTGTAAATGATGTCTGTGTTGGAGTGTTCCCCTGGCTATCTGTAAATTATGTCTGTATGATGTCTGTGTTGGAGTGTTCCCCTGGCTATCTGTAAATTATGTCTGTGTTGGAGTCTTCACCTGGCTATCTGTAAATTATGTCTGATGTTGGAGTGTACCCTGGCTATCTGTAAATTATGTCTGTGTTGGAGTGTTCCCCTGGCTATCTGTAAATGATGTCTGAATGTTCCCCTGGCTATCTGTAAATTATATCTGGTGTTCCCCTGGCTATCTGTAAAGTATGTCTGAGTGTACCCTGGCTATCTGTAAATTTTGTCTGGAGTGCTTACCCCTGGCTGTATCTGTAAATTATGTCTGTGTTAGGTGTTCCCTGGCTATCTGTAAATGATGTCTGAGTGTTGGAGTGGTCCCCTGGCTATCTGTAAATGATGTCTGAGTGTAGGAGTGTTCCCTGGCTATCTGTAAGAGTTATGTCACGGTGGCCACTGGCTACATCTCCTTAAAGTATGTCTGTATTTGGAGTGTTCACTGGCTGTCTGTAAATGATGTGTGGGTTGGTGTTCCCCCTGGCTATCT